>NW_024097138.1:0-437415 GCF_016545835.1 Crotalus tigris | reverse complement strand
GGAGAGGGAAAAGAGAAAAAGAGAGAAAGAGAGGAAAGAGAGAGAGGAAGTGCAAGTGCCTTTCTCTCTCCCCTCTCCTCACCTGGAGAAAGAAGGGGGGAGAGAGGGAGAGGAAAGAGAGAAAGAGAGAAGGAGAGGGGAAAGAGAAAAAGAGAGAGAGAGAGGAAAGAGAGAGAGAGGAAGCGCAAGTGCCTCTCTCTCTCCCCTTCTCTCTCTCCTCACCTGGAGAAAGAACGGGGGAGGGAGGGAGAGGAAAGATTTGACCACCCACCCAGTCTGCTCTAAAGGCACAGTGAAAACACAGCCAGCACTCCCCCTGAAAAGCTCTCATTTTCACTCATTTCAAGCTAGCAGTTGTGGTTCTATGTAGTTTGACTAGCCCTGTGATATATACATTAAAATGTAATTATTAAAAGTCTCTGAATATTCAAACGCCCAGCCCTCACATCCACAAAATTATTAGCTTTATTCTGGGGGAGAGAAATGAAAGTTTATATAAATTCATTTCACATTTTAAGAGATCTGCAGTATTGCAAAGTTTAAGAGCTACTGGCAACCAAATCAATTAAAGTTATGAGCAGTTTATCAGTGGGCGTTCCATTTTAATCTGTTGGGCTAAGAAAATTGAAACTCTTGTTCTTAGTGCTGCTTTGCTTCTGTGTTCTGCTGTTCAAAGAGGGTTGGGCTCTGGACCTCCCTTTTTTGGGGGGGACATGGGGACATTTCTGGAATTTGAAGATGCTCTCACAATACAGCAGCTGGAAAGGGGTTTGTCTTTACAAAACAGCAGCATGGAGGGGAAAACCATCTTGAACAGTGAGATGGGTAGCTAATAAATTTAATCAAAAATAAATATAGTTTTTAGAATTGTAGGTTACTCAGTGTCACTTGGCTGAGATGGGCAGCTACAGAAATTGATTGATTGAATAAATGAATTAATGAACTTGTTGCACAGATTTATCAAAATGCTGCCTCTGTTTTGTTACAGGAAGTCCCTAGAACAGGGGTAGGCAACCTTGACTCTTTTATGACTCGTGGACTTCAACTCCCAGAATTCCTGAACCAGCTGTGTCATAAAAGAGCCAAGGTTGCCTACCCCTGTTCTAGGGGCTTCCTGCAATGTCAACGTAACTGTTGAAACTAGGTTTATTGACGTCCACATGCATTTTTCTAGTGTTCCAATGGAGTCAAAAATTTAATTTGCAGGTAGTGCCTTTCATTTCGAAGACCTCTCAACATGGCCGAGAAGAGGAAGTGTCACCAATATTCGACAGAATTCTTAAAACTGGGATTCATTCCATCTCCTTCCAATGTACAGCTTCCGTTTTGTCTTTTTTGTGAGAAAACATTTTCAAATGAAGCGATGAAGCCTTCCTGACTGAAAGAACATTTGGTAAGAATTCATTTGGATAAAGCCGACAAACCAGCATTGTTTTTCCAATTCTTAAAGGCCAAGTTTGAGGGTCACAGCACAGTTGGGAAGTTATTTGGAAAATCGTCACTCAACGCCGACAAGGGGCTCATTTGTTCCTATGAAGTATCTTTGTTGATAGCAAAATGTGGCAAACCTCACACTATCGGAGTAACACTAATTTTACCAGCAGTGAAACAGATTATTGCCACCATGTTGGGGCCCAGCACAAGCACTATCACGCAATCGATTCCTTTGAGCAATGACACCGTATCAAAAAGAATTGATGAAATGGCTGCTGATGTGGAAGAAAGGCTTATTGACACCATGAAAAATATAGAATTCGTGATGCAGATTGACGAGTCAACGATTTGTGAAAATGAAGCCTTGTTATTGACTTATGTCCATTTCATCAACAGAAATGAAGAGAGCGGGGAAGAACTGTTATTTGTTCGAAATTTAGCCACTGACACAAAAGGTTTTTCGATAAAGGTTAAAAAGGTTGAAGAGTTTTTTAATGAGAAAAACATCCCTTTGACAAACATCGTGGCATATGCAACCAACGGAGCTGCATCCATGGTTGGAAGATATCGCGGATTTCAAGCTAATCTAAAATCAGTTGTACCTGGAATTATGACTGTCCATTGTGTTGTTCATAGACAGCACCTTGTCTCAAAAAAATTGAGTGGCCGTTTGCACGAGTCTCTACATTACATCATTAATGCTGTGAATAAAATTAAGTCGAATGCCTTGAACAACTGACTTTTTCACAAGCTTTGTGAAGAGAATGACGCGGAGTTTGAACATCTCCTTTTGCACACCGAAGTAAGGTGGCTTTCAAAAGGAAAGTGTTTGCGGCAATTCCATGAACTTTTTGACACAGTTGTTGAATTTCTTGAATCCACTTACCCAAGTCTAAGCAGTTCTCTTAAACTTCGATGTCTGGATGTAGCTTAACTCGCTGATGTTTTTGACAAGCTGAATGAAGTGAACGTAAAGCTGCAAGGAGATAAAATCAATTTTCTTAAGGCCAAGGGAGTAATCTGCTCATTTATTTCCAAATTGGACCTCCTTGCAAGCAATATGAGTCGCCAGGAGCTGTATCAGTTCCCAAGCCTTGGTAATGAATGTGAACTCCAAGGAGAAGATTTGGACGTTTTTTGCTGCCACTTGAAGCAACTAAAAGAAGATATGGAAACCAGATTCTATGATCTGATAAATCTGGAAGTGCCCACTTGGGTGCTAAATCCTTTCACAGAAGACTTTGCACAACTTCATCCCAAACTGCAAGAGCCACTGATAGATCTGAAATATAACTGTGAAGCCCAGTCACATTTTCAGAGTTATGGCTACGAAGCTCTTTGGATGAAAATGAGGAACACCCAATATTGTGGGAGGAAGTTAAGTTGCTTCTTTTAGCCTTTCCTTCCACTTACTTAGTGGAGAGGGGCTTCAGCACTGTGCAACAGATCCTTTCTAAATCAAGGAACATGTTGAAGATCTGAGCGCGGTGATTTAAGAATGCGATTAACAAAAATGGTTTCAGACATCAAGAAATTGGCATCAGCTCACCAAGCACAAGGCAGCCATTGATGTTCTTTTTTTTGCTTTTTGTGTACATACATTTTTTTCATTAATAATTGTCTCAGCTTTTATCATTGTATTTGCTTCGTTTTCGAATTTTTGTTGTGCTCTGTAAAACATCTTGTGTGTCTCTTTGTATTGTACTTTTTTTAGCATGCACTCCAGTTCAATATTATATTTTCTTTGTGTCTTTTTAATCCTTTTTACAGTGTGCGTGACTATATATACTTTCCTCGAATCTTAATTTAGTTTCAGAGTTTTTGTTTTGAAATTCTTAGTTCCTGCATTGCGGTTTGTTCTTATGCCCTTTTTATATTTCTTTTTGCGTCTTAAATTTCACTTGTAATTCAATCATTAAATGTTACTGTGTCACGACTTGTCTGAGGTCGTCCCGAGATCACAAAGCAGGAATGCCAGCACAAGGTGCAATCATCAAATGGAGTTTATTGTTTGACAAAAATAAAGTCGGCACTGGGAATGGTCATCTTCCAGCGCCTTATCTAAGAGTACCATACCCCTTACTCTCACCCCCTGGTGCAAACCACCATCTGCCCTGACCCTGTATAAACCCCTCCCTCGGGCCCCTACGCCCTTCCGTTAACAAACACCCACCACCCTACTGCCACCCGGCATGGCTGCTCGCACCCACGCCCATGCCTCCACAGGTCTCCTGGTCACCACCACTCCACGCCTTGGCCATTTGGTGACTGCTTGTATATCTGCCACCCCGTTGCCTCGGCAAACCAGCATCGTTTGACTCTGCACCTCGGCAAACCACTTGGCTCCGCTTGTCTGAGCCGAGCGCTTCTTGGCTCCGCCCTCCCGAGCCAGTCTCATTGGAACCTTCACCGGTGTTTGGCATGTCTGTTCTCGGCCTCCGTACGTTGGTAGACCCCCTGGGCATGATGGGAGGCGGGAGCAGAATCGTTGCCTTGGCCGCTGAAATGGGCTTGACATGCGGCCCCCTCTACCATGGCACCTCCTAGAAGAGAAAAGGAGGAGAATGAATACACACTATTACAACTATTACAACAATTATATGAACCGAGGTGGCGCATCAGTTAGAGTGCAGTACTGCAGGCCACTTTAGCTGACTGTGTTCAGCAGGTCAGTGGTTCAAATCTCACCAGCTCAAGGTTGACTCAGCTTTCCATCCTTCCGAGGTAGGTAAAATGAGGACCCAGATTGTTGGGGGCAATGTAAATATATATATACATTGCTTACTGGTGTACACCGCTTAGAGAGTGCTTGCACTTAAAGCGATATATAAGTCTCATAAATAAATAAATAATTTATTTATGTGCTCTACATGGGGCTACCCTTGAAAAGTATTCGGAGACTACAGTTGGTCCAGAATGCAGCCGCGCAAGTGATAGTGGGTGCTCCTCGATACACCCACGTTACACCTATCCTCCGTGAGCTGCACTGGTTGCCTATTGGTCTCCAGGTCCAATTCAAGGTGTTGGTCATTACCTTTAAAGCCCTATATGGCTCAGGGCCAGGCTATTTGCGAGACCGCCTACTACCTCATAGTTCCCTATGTCCGGTTAGATCCCACAGGCTGGGCCTCCTTCGGGCCCCGTCGGCCAAGCAGTGCCATTTGGCGGGGCCGTGGAGGAGGGCCTTCTCTGTGATAGTGCCCACGCTTTGGAATCAGCTCCCCCCGGAGATTAGGACCGCTCCCACCTTATTGGTCTTCCGTAAGCTACTTAAGACCTGGCTTTTCCGGCAGGCCTGGGGTTTATAAAACCTTACCCCTGGATGATTGTTTTTGTATTGTTGTTTGTTATGTTTTATGTGTTTTTTATTGTTAGCTGCCCAGAGTCCTTCGGGAGTGGGGCGGCTTATAAATTTTAAAAATAAAAATAAAATAAAATAAATAAACTGTCCCTTCTTGGTTTCCCCGGCCACCTACGATGGAATGCCCTAAGCAATCGAGGGGCTTGTATGTCCTCCTCCCTAACCCATGTTGCCTCCGAAAGGGGGTATCCTTTCCACCAGAGGAGGTATTGCAACCGGTCTTGCCGAATTCAGGAATCTAACACCTCCTGGACCTCGTATTGGGACCCTGTAACTGGGCCTGGTGCTGCGGACGTGGGTGGCACCCCGTGTACTGGTTTTAACAGACTGCTATGGAACACGGGGTGCACCCTCCCCAGAAATGGGGTAATCGTAACTGAACAGTTACTGGATTAATAACTTTAATTGTTTGAAATGGGCCCATGTATTTGGGACCCAGTTTTCTACAGGGTACTTGCAACCGAAGATATTTTGTGGACAGGTACACCCAATCCCCTTCCCAAAAAGGCTCGTGTATTGCCCTTTTCCTTCACTGTTTTCTCCGCTTGTGTCAATGCCTCTTTGATCCTCCCCCACAACCCCGCTATCTGTGTCATCCATGCTTGAGGGGTATGTGGCGCATCTTCTCCATTAGGCCACTCAGGGATGGGAACTAACTCGACCCCGTTTACCACCTTAAAGGGGGTGAATACTGTGCTGCTGTGCACCGTGTTGTTGTACGCCACCTCAGCAAACGGTAAAAGGTCTACCCAATCCATTTGCTGATAGGTGACGTAACTACAGAGATACCGCTCGACCATTGCATTCGCTCGTTCCGCAGCTCCATTGGTGCTGGGATGGTATGCAGAACTGAGCCCTTGCGATGACCCCACCAGACGAATGAAATCCCGCCAAAATTGTGCGGTGAATTGCAGTCCGCGATCTGAAATGATTCGTCGGGGTATCCCGTGGAGGCGATAGATGTGCTGTAGAAAAAGTCTTGCTAACCGACGAGCCGATGGTAAACCTTTACATGGGATGAAGTGTTTCTGCTTGGAAAAAAGATCAACCACTGTCCAGATTACGTTATATCCTCGGTTTTCCGGCAGCTCCACCACGAAATCCATGGCGATTTCCTCCCAGGGTCGGGTTGGGTCAGCCACCTTCTGCAATACTCCCATGGGCTTCCCCACCTGGGGTTTAGCACTGGCACATACATGACATCCTTTTACATATGCTTCTACATCAGATCTTAGCTTTGGCCACCAGAATTGCTGGCAGATCAGATGTAATGTCTTTAGAAACCCAAAATGGCCGGCTAGCTTCGAATCGTGGCCCCGCTGGAGCCCCTACTAGGAACATACATTTTATCTCCCTTCCAGGCCAACCCATCGCTTTGGGTTAAAACTCCTGGATGGGCCTGCAATCATGTATCAGTACCCACAGCAGCCCTTAGTTCTGTTAGCCCATCGAAACCCCCCCCCCCTGTATGTGAAACCACCCTGGCCACCCCTTGACAGTAGGGGGGCATTATCGCTTGTACCACCTTCTCCCTTTTACTGTGGTACTGTGGCATATGGGATAGTGCATTTGCTAAGACGTTTTTCCCCCCTGGCACATATTTTAGGGTAAATTTGAATCGGGCAAAGTATTGAGCCCATCGGACATGTTTGGGTGCTAGACGTTTTGGTGTCTGTAACGCCTCCAGATTCTTATGATCTGTCCAGACCTCGAAAGGTATGGCTGCTCCTTCCAACAGGTGTCTCCAAGTAGTAAGGGCCCAACGCACTGCAAAAGCCTCCTTCTCCCAGATGGCCCAACCACGTTCACTCACTGTAAATTTACGTGAAGTATAAGCACACGGTTGTAATAATCCCTGTTCGTTCTTTTGAAGCAACACTGCTCCGATGGCCACATCACTGGCATCAGCCTGCACTACAAATGGAATATCTGGGTTTGGATGACATAGTACAGGTTCCTCTGCGAACAATGACTTCAGGCTTTCAAATGCTTTTTGACACGTCATCGTCCACTCTAGCAATTGACTCAGTCAAGGTTTGTTGGTTACATGCTTTGTCCGTAACAGCTCCGTCAAGGGGTGAACAACGGCGGCAAAGGAGGGGATAAACTGCCGATAGAAATTAGTGAATCCCAGAAAACTCTGTAGTTGTTGTCGCGTTTTGGGAGCTTGCCATTCTAATACTGCCTTTACTTTATTGGGATCCATTTCTATTCCGTCTCCTGAGATCTGATAGCCCAAATAGTCTAGCCGCCTTTGATGGAATTCGCATTTTGATAGCTTTATATAGAGATGGGCGTTGAGGAGTTTTCTTAGTACTTGCTTAACGAGGATGATATGTATAGATCAGGATATCATCGAGGTAAACAAGGACCCCCCGATACAAGTATTCATGCAACACTTGATTAATCAACTGCATGAACACTGCAGGGGCTCCCTGTAGACCAAGCGGCATGACACGGAACTGGAAACTACCGAGTGGACAATTAAAAGCTGTTTTCCATTCGTCACCATGCTTAATTCGTACCCTGTAATATGCCTCGCGTAAATCTAACTTGGTGAGGTGAATATCCTTCCTTTACCCAAATGCGCTAACAGGTCCTTCATCAGCGGAAGAGGATATAGATGTTCGACACAAACCGCATTTAACCCCCAGAAGTCAACACACAACCGCAGTGATCCATCTTTCTTTTCCTTAAAAAGTACTGGAGCGGCTACTCATGAACGAGCTGGCTGAATAAACCCCTGTTCCAGATTCTGGTCGATATATCTTCGTAGTTCATCAAGTTCTTTTGGTGTCATGGCGTACATCCGGGGCTTGGGGAGCTTGGCCCCCGGTATGATCTCGATAGCGCAATCCGTTGGGCGATGCGGAGGTAATTGATTACATTCTTTCTCACTAAACACCTCTGCTACATCAATATATTCATCTGGGAATAGCCCTTTTTCTTTATCAGATTCGGACTGTAGCATTGCTACTTGTGCAGAAGCCTGACCCCCAGAACATGGCTCTGGTGGTTGGGGCCCCACCCCAAGCCGTAACTTCTGGTAACCCCCCTCCCACCAAATGGTGGGAGCCCACTTATCTAGCCAGGCCAAACCCAATATCACCACCTCAGTCATAATGGGGGCAACGATGAACCGAAGGACCTCCCAATGTGTTCCTAGATCTAAGCGAACTGGTTCGGTAACATGGGTAGCCGGTACTCCTCCTAACAAGGACCCGTCTACCTGCTCAAAACGTATAGGTTGGGTCAGTCTTTGTAGTCTAATATTGCTCGCCACTGCTACTGCCCTACTGATTAGACACCGTGTACACGTGGTGTCGAAAAGTGCCTGACATTCTCTCCTAACCCCAGTCTGAGGACTTGTCAACGTTATTGGTAGAATGAATGGGCTTATAGGATAACTTACCATTGGATCCTCTGCAACATCATCGGGACTGTCATCATCTGCTGCTCGATACCTTGCCAATGCTGTTGTCTCCTCTGCCACTGGCGATCCTTGCTGCGGCCCTGGATGTGGATGCTGTTTCACCGCCTTTGACTGTTCCACACTCTTCTTTGGAGTAGTGAACCCTCCAGGTGGTATGGGGTTTTGTGGACTTGGTGCTGGACATGCAGCTGCCCAGTGCCCTGGTTGATTGCACCGGAAACAGTGAAATGTAGCCTCAACAGAGGGACTGGGAAGCCTTGATGTTACTACCCGCAGGGCCTGCTCCCCCTCTTTTGGCTTCCCTACCAGCCTACACAATCAGCTGGCGTCCCCCACCCCTCTTTGAAATTCTTTGAGGCTTGTATCCAAGTCTATGGCTGCTTTAAACCACTCCCGTAGTTGGTTTGGTACACCACGATATACACAGGCTTGACGTAAATCAAAATCAAGGCCTGCCCTAAAATGGTGGACAAGTAACTGTTCCGGCCAGGAGGAACACAAGCGGCCCGCCAATCGACAGAAATTGCGGACATATTCCATTGCAGGTCGGCCTCGTTGATCCAGGGATAGGACTTCTGCTTCCGCTCTCCGAAGATGCGATGTGTCCTCAAATCTCGCATGCAGAGCCTCTAGAAACAACCCTGTGCTACCCAGCTCCCGGGCATGGTCACTATATAGGTCAGCAGCCCATGCTGCCACCTCTCCCTGCAAAGCGGCTGTGACCGCCACCACCATTGCCCAAGGAGATGTATATAATCGGGCATGGTGGTCCAAATGATTTATCACATGACCCAGGAACATGGCTAGTTGATCAGGATTTCCATCATATGTCAAGGCTATGGGTGGCCATGAGCCATGATGTTGCTGGATGACCCGGAAACCCAATTGTTCTGGCAGGAGCAGTTACCCCTCCAGTCCCAGTCCCAGTCCCAGAGGCCTGTGACCCCGAGGCTCTCCCTGTGGCCAGGCCTCCTGTGTCCAATCCCGGGCCTCCAGAGCGCGTTACCCTATACGGAGCACCTGTTCCACTTAACACAGGTCCTGGGGCGCCTGGAGCGCTCACATGCGGTGCCAACTGAAGCCGTAGACTACTCAACTGGAAACGGGACGACGCAGGACATCCTGACGAGCTATCTTCTTGCTGCCACGCCCCGGGACCTTGGTAGCTGGAACCGCCAAACCGATCCCGCAAGCTCTCCATAGGGTCTGCTCCAGGGGCGGTTGTATAGCTCCAGTCCTCCTCTTCGTCCCCCGTGGTCCGTCTCTCTCTCCACTCCATGTGCGCAGGCCTAGCACTTGGTGTAAGCAACTGCTCAACATTTACACGCGCCACAGCCGGGCTTTGCCACCACTCTTCATGGGCTATTGGAGCTGAGTCCTTCTCAATCCCACCCAAAGGAGCTTTGAGTGGTTCTACTTTTGGCCTTACCACCGGCTGTTCTTCCTCCACCACCGCCGCCGGTTCAGGGGCCACTACCTCCTCCTGGGTCGCTTCCTCCATTTGCTGGGACGCTTCCTGGGTACCCTCAGCCATCCTCCCAGAAGAGACAAGGGAAGGCAGGTAAAGAATAGTTTGGAGTGCCGACTTACTGTCACGACTTGTCCGAGGTTGTCCTGAGATCACAAAGCAGGAACGCCGGCACAAAGTGCAATCATCAAACGGAGTTTATTGTTTGACAAAAATAAAGTCGGCACTGGGAGTGGTCATCTCCCAGCGCCTTATCTAAGAGTACCACACCCCTTACTCTCACCCCCCAGTGCAAACCACCATCTGCCCTGACCCTGTATAAACTCCTCCCTCAGGCCCCTATGCCCTTCTGTTAACAAACACCCACCACCCTACTGCCACCCAGCAGGGCCGCTCGCACCCATGCCCATGCCTCCACAGGTCTCCTGGTCACCACCGCTCCATGCCTTGGCCGTTTGGTGACTGCTTGTATATCTGCCGCCCCGTTGCCTCGGCAAACCAGCATCGCTTGACTCTGCACCTCGGCAAACCGCTTGGCTCCACTTGTCTGAGCCGAGCTCTTCTTGGCTCTGCCCTCCCGAGCCGGTCTCATTGGAACCTTCACTGGTGTTTGGCATGTCTGTTCTCGGCCTCCGTACATTGGTAGATCCCCTGGACATGTTGGGAGGCAGGAGCGGAATCGTTGCCTTGGCCACTGAAATGGCGTCGGCGGCTCTCTGGTGCTCTTCCTACATTCGGCGACTTGTGGCGGTAGGCGTTGTGCTGGGTTACCCCCCCCCCTGTGAATGGCAAGCCCCGCAGGGCTTGACATACTGTTTTTCTTTTGGGGCATTTCACTTTCTTGCAATTGAATACTGTTTTCAGTGGTCATTACATTTAAGTGTCTTGAATAAATAAGAAAATAATGAAATACATGTATCACGAAGTTTGGGAATGAAGGGATGGATGGCACCAACATTTTTCACACAATTGAGATATGAGAAAAAGACTGGAAATAAATTATTTGCATTGATATGTCCTGATGACAATTTTAAAGAAAACAAAAAAAGTATTTGCATAAATTAAAGAATTATTTCCTATGTTGTGATTGAGAGGTTATGTTGGGGGGGGGGGATGACAACTTCCTCATTGGCTCAAGGGGGCAATTTGTTCAAAAAGGTTAAGAACCACTGCCCTAAATAAGTTCATTGAGCTCAATACTTTAATTGGTTCAATTTTAATCTGTGCTATATTCTGGGGGGGGGGGGACTTTATGACAGACGCTCTGTCCAGGTTGCTCCAATACAATAGTGTTAAGGCTGAGATGGTCTGACTAATCATTCTCTGAAAGCAGCTAGCAGCCCCAGTAACCAGTAGGACTCAAGCAAAGAGGGAACATGATATTCCAAATGAACTGTGTGAGAAGCTTAAAGAAGCACTTAAGCTTGACAAATGGCTGGCTACCCATAAGAATGACTGCATCATGTGCGATGGATTGGCTTGGGTCGGAAACAAATTATACATGCCCTCAAGCTTGAGGAACACCATTTTAAAATGTGCTCATGACTCTAAATGGGCAGGACATTTGGGTTTTTAAAACTCTGCATTTGATTAAGAGGCAGTTTTGGTGTCCCTCTTTGAAAAAAGACATTGAAAGATATGTGGTCAGTTGTCTAGTTTGTTCAATAGCAAAGAGACCATTGGGGAAGCCTACAGGATTTTGTGGCCAGGCAGAGAGCTAAGCAAGAAAAGAATTGCTACATTTGTGGAGCAAAGACACATCTGAAAAGGAACTACTTGCAAAGGAACAATTTGCAGCAAAGGACATTTGTGGAAGCAAAAGGGACTGATTTGCAAAAGGAACATTTTGATGTTGCAAAAGTTTGCTATAGCAACAACAGAGACAAGTGGCTAATAGATAGTGGGGCAAGTCAAACAATTGTTAATGACTCTGAATTATTTTGCAGGTTTGTTCCAGTAGCACAAGAAACTGTGGCTTTGGCAAATGGCCAGAAAGCAAAAATCATTGGAAAAGGCGATGTAAAAATTCCATATTTGGAATCAAAGTTTACCAATGTGCTTTGTGTACCTGAGATGGAACATAATTTGTTAAGTGTGTCTAATTTAGACAAACAAGGTTTTGAGATCATTTTTGTAAATGGGAAGTGTCTCATCAAAAGGAATGGGAATATTTGTGCAGAAGGCATAAAGGAAGATAATCTATATGTATTGCAGGGACAAAAGGTTCAATGTTCCCATATATTTAAGAATGTTGCAGAGCATGATTCATGTGTTCATCTTCTACATAGAAGACTTGGCCGTGCAAGTTTTAAAGTTTTGCAGCAAATGCAAGAGTTTGCAGAAGGGCTAAATTTGAAGGGATGCAAAACATATTTGGACTGTACAGTATGCAAAGCATCGAAATCAAAGGCATTCCCAGTTAGTAAATATAGCCCAAGACAAACAAAAAGAGCTCTAGAGCTGGTCCATGCAGATCTGGTGGGACCTATTCAAGCTAGTTTGGGAGGAGCAAAATATGCACTGGTAATTGTTGATGATTATAGCAGGTATTCGTTTTGCTACTTGCTTAGAGGTAAGACAGAGGTGCTACAACAATTTAAACAGTGGGTAAGTTTTGTAGAGAGAAAGTACAGACAACAAGTGTGTCAATTGCAAACTGACAGAGGTACTGAGTTTATGTCAACTAAATTCCAACAATGGTTGGGGCAGTTGGGGATAAGACACAGACGTACAAATCCTTACACAGCAGCAGAGAATGTGTAGCTGAAAGAAGGAATGTTTTGTAAACAGTGAAAGATTCATTATTAGAGGATTCTGGTATGAGCAGGTCATATTGGGGAGAAGCCATATTGACTGCCAATTATATAGTTAACAGACTGTGGAGTTCCTCCATTAATAATACTCCATATGCCATTCTATATGGGAAAAAGCCATCAGTGGCACATTTGAGAATTTTTGGAAGTACTGCATGGGTACATATTCCTAAGGCAATCAGAAGAAAGGGACAGCAAAAGGTAAGAAAGCTCAGGTTTGTGGGCTATAAGCCAGGGTCAAAAGGATATCGCTTTAGCGATGGAAGTAAAAGAATTGTAATTTCAAGGTCTGCTAATTTTGCAGAACAAAATTGGGACAGAATTAATGCAAATTCTGGGTATGTCTCACTTAATGACGGTGATCTATTTAACAATAACTCATCTAATGATTAAAAAATGATTATTGAAGATGTCAATGTTCAGGGAGGAGAGGCTGAACAAAACGTGAAGCCAGAAAGACTTGAGACACAGGAGCTTTCATGTGTTTTGCATTGAGAAGAGGCTTCAGTCTATCCAGTCTGCCATAACGCCCAGATTGGTTGAGAGCTGCAGTGATGATTGTCCTTCTGGAACTCTGTCCGATCTCCACACAGGATCTCTGGAGCTCAGTCTGAATGACTATTGGATTCTTCATCACCTATCTTACTAAGGCCCTTCTCCTCCGATTGCTCAGTTTGACCGGGTGACCAGCTCTTGGGAGTCTCGGTTGTGCCAAACTTCCTCCATTTCACAATTATGGAGGCCACAGTATTCTTAGGAACTTTCAGTGCCACAGAAAATTTGTTGTAGTCTTCCCCAGATCTATGCCTTGCCTTGCAATAATCCTGTCTCTGAGCTCTGCAGGCAGTTCCTTTGACCTCATGGCTTTTGCTCTGCTGTAGTATGCACTATCAGCTGTGACTTCTATAGAGATGTATGTCTTTCCAAATCATGTCTAATAAATTTAATTTACCACAGGTAGACTCCAAGCAAGGTGTAGAAACATGTCAGCAATGATCAAGAGAACTGGGAGGCACCTGAGCTAAATTTCAAGTGTTGTTACAAAGGATCTGAAGTATCACTAAATGTGTTATTTCATTTTTTTCTTTTTAATAAATTTACATTTTTAAAATTCTGTTTTCACTGTCATTATGGGGTACTGAATGAGAAAAAAATAAATTTCACAACTGTAGGATCAGGCTGCAATGTAACAAAATTGACAAAAGTGAAGAGAGTCTGAATACTTTCTGAATACACTGTATGTCAACGCTGCTAATATTGAATATTCTTGCTTTGAGAAAATATGCAGAACTGTCTGGTATTTTTAGAGTTAATTCAGATGACAGAGAAGAGGGGAAATAACAAAAGCCAGAGAAAAGGAACAGAAGTGAATCTCTGCCCTCTGGGCTAATTGGAAGATGTGACTTGTGACTGCAAGATAAGGGAGGGGTTTAGCCAGAAAAGTTAGATGCCAGCAAGAGGAATTCAGATTCTGGCATAAACCTCCATGATGTGCCGTCAATTTGTAACACTGGTAATAAAGGCTTTAGGATAAACATGCCTGGAAGTTCTTTGAAGTGTTTCATTAGTCGGAACCATGACACTGTAATTAGAAAAGTACTTTTAGAATTCTCATTTTACAAAGCGCCCAAAAAGTAAAAAACCAAACAAAAAAAACATAGCAGTCAGCTTTCCTCCATTGCCTCTGCATGAGGCAGAGGTACTGTCAGACCTGAACAAAGAAAAGTCTTCAATCCCATTTGGTTAAAGCAAAGGGTTCTGTTACTAAGAGTGATGGTTGCAGTAAAGTCAAGCCAGCTCTGAAATCCACACTTGCTGGATACAAAAATAAGATCTAGGTTTGCCTCCATCCCATCTCTCCCCTGTGACCAGTCTGTTTCTAGCCAACTGGAGCTCGCTAAGATGTTTTGAGAACTTGTGAGATGTTTGGTGGTAATTTGCATACTTCTCAGGGTGCCTGGCTGTGGGATGCTGGTACAAACAGGATCCCAGCTGCTCTGGTCCTTCTCACCTGTCATTCTCCTCCTGATTTCCTATCACACACAAAGCTTTATTGCCCTTTCATCTTTCCCTCTTTAATCATTCCTCCCCCTTCTTTCACCTTTCATCCTCCCCCTCTTTTTTGTCAGGATGCCTGTGAGGCCCCCCCAAGCCGAGCCAGGCAGATCTGACAGGTACAGTATTTCTCTACTCTTTTTGTTGCTATTGCATTTTTACTACAAATTTTGATGAATGTATTGTAACAGGTAACTTAGCATAAGTGGTATTATTATGCTGGAGGTTAGATGCTGCTTTTGCTTCTGCTAAAAGGCAGCTGGACAGAAGAAAAGTGAAAGGAGTTAGTAGTTAGAATAAAAGAGGCACCGTGTCACTAATCCAAGATAACTGTTTCTAGCATTTACTATGTTATTCATCTCCCTAAACAGTTAAGAAATACAGTTCTTTCATTTATGTCAGAAGATGAAAGGGTGCAATTATAGCATAGAATTGATAAAATAGAATGTTATTGTTTCAAGGCATTGTCCATACTGCCTGGGGCTGGGAGAAATCCAACATCTGTAAGGCTACAGTTTTTTTTATAGAAATATTGATTCTTGCACCTTGTAACACCACAGACATGTCCAAAGAAATGTCAAATGATGTTTCAATTAAAGATTAAGGAGGGAAAGGTAACAAAATGTGAAGTTGAACTCTAACTTCCCTTGGGCCACCCTCCATTAACATCTGGCTGGCTGCAAATTGCCTCCCTAGACTAACCCATTTGAGAAAACTGATCCTTATCTTTTCATGTTGTAAAATCATTTGATTCAATTCAATACTGACCTATAATTGAAAGGACTCTATTGATTGTGAGGATTGATTATATTGCAAGCTCTTTACTGATTGTCATGATTTGTTATATTGAGTGCTTTCTTTCCCTCTTTCTCACACACAAATAAACTCAGATTTAAATAAAAGTCTTGCACGGTAATGTTTCAGAATGTGATTTATTTGTGATACAAAAACATTAAAGAACGAATCTTTCAACAGACGCACAGAATTCATGATTATACATCTAAGTAATCTTTTAAAACAAATTCAGTGACAATGTTAATTTCACCATGTAGAAAATGAGAAAAAAATCATTAATATGAGCTGAGGCTCATATTAAGATCACAGTAACCAGAATGGTACTGATCAAGCTTTCTGAGATTTTGTAAGATCTCAATACAGAATGATAATTTTAGTATATCCAATAATAATTAATATAGTTTACAGAACACAAAAAAAGGGAGAACTCCGCTAATATCAATAATCAATAGATTTTGGGAATCTGAATCTTCAATTATTATTTTTAAAAATATACATGTTAAGATTTGAGGAGTAACTCAATTTTATACAACCTTCCTCTCCAGAAGTAAGTGTATCTATTTGTTTCAGTACATAATTTCAGTATCTTTTAATAAAATTTCAGCAAAATTTAAATCTCAGCATTTATGTTATCACAATGCTAGGAAAAACATTTTTAACAGGCAACAGTTGAAATGACATCACACAGTCAATAAGCCACCTGGAGGGTACTTCCCAAACTTTTCCTTGATGAACTTTTTGTGGTTTGTAGTTAGAAGAGGCATCATAGATTATATATTGTGTACAGAAACTCTGGTCCGAAGTAATCTCAGCATGATAGGCTACTGTATTGATTGTCTGAGTCACATCGTTATCTGATTTAGGCTTCCTTAGGAGAATCTGTCCCCCTCCAGATTTCACCAGTTCTTTGAGGTCATCTTTCTTGTGTTCTTTAAATATTCCCAGGAAATAGAAGTAGCAGCCATCAAAAAGTTTAGGCAACTGGAATAAAGAATAGATTGTTCTCATCTATGCAGCTGACAATTGAGATAAAGCCACAATTTCTTATTTAATAAACCTCTACAATCAATTATGTTCTCGTGCCCCAGTCTAAATATTAGTTTAACTAGCTTCTGTTGATCTACGAGCTATAATTTTTATATGGCATGTAAAATACCAAATCAACCAGCAACAAATTAAGGACTAGAAGCTGCTGAAAAAAAAAGGGTGAAGATAGAAACAAGAGCCCAGAATTGGCAAAAATGGGACAAAACAGAACAACAAACAAGAAGCCAAGAGGAATAGTTCCAAAGGAGGAAATCAGACATGTAACCTATTCTTAGGGATAAAAAAAGAGTAAACAATCCTTTGGATGAAAGCAATGGAATGTGAGGAAAAAGGAAACAAAAAGATTGTAAAAAAAATTCAGATCAGTTATGTTGTAGAAATGAGGGATAGCAAATAGATCAAATAAACAAAAAATATGTGGAGGTTTGGAACAGAAGAAGCTGGTAGAAAACAGGTAAAGAGATGAAAGGGGCTAAACTTCATATATGGATTAAAAATAATCTGAATTTGGTGTGCATGTGTTTAAACTTAATTAACAAATGATTACAAAATATTACTAGATGTGGGAGGAGAAACAAGCTGAAGATTCAGTAGGACATGTTAATTATAATTTACATGTTTGCACAACAACATACACAACAGGACAAGGCTATCAAACAGTTTTACTAACCAAAATTACTGATGTGTTAAAATTTATCAAAGATGAATCCATTCTACTTCAGGTAATAGCTGTAAACATTTTTCCAAAACTTACCAAAAACCTGAATATTTTGGAACATTTATTGACAATAAAAATCCGTTTACAGTTAACAATTACATTTCTAATTTAATTTAGCTATCATTTCTCAAAACCAAATGCTGAAACAAAGCACTATTCTTCCCTTGTCTGGAAAAACAAAGATAAAATGACAAAAATTCCAAGCTATCACAACAATATAACTGAAACACTGATTAAAAAAAAGTCCTCACAAGCTGTTCTGTGTTCAGGCGGCCTTGTCGAGGACCACCATCTATTTCATATTTCTCTTCTTGTTCAAAAGTGCCACTCCTCAAGCTGGCTTCTACCCCTAAAAGTAGGGGAAAAAAGTTTAAAAAAAAATGTAGTTATTTTCTGCAAATCCAGAAGTGGGTTTGGGGAGGGGGAATTGAAGGATTAGGAAAAAAATCATGAAGACAATAGATGGACAGAAGATGACTGGCTGGAACATGTGCCAGGCTAAGAGAAAGGCTCAATACTAGATGAGACTTACTCAGGAACTGGCCAAAACTATGGCTGAAATGTTGACCTTCATATGCATGTTCAAATTTGCTCATCTGATTCATATGAACAAGCATTTTTGTTGTATCAATCAATTACCACTCATCTCCAACCCCCCCTGACAAGATTTACAACAGCTTACTATGTGCATGCGCATAAAAGATCTAAATCTTGGTATGATAGTGATTGCATTAAAGCAAAAAAAGCTTTCTTAAATGCAATCATTTCCTTTCGCCAGGAAAATTCGGTGAACACTTCTAAATTACTCAAGACCACAAAAAAAATCTGTAAAGATCTCTTAAAGATAACAAACAACAGGCTATAAGAGAAAATAGGAGTAATCTAATTTCAGCAGCAACGCTCAAAAATTCTACTTTGTTCTGGCATTTAATAAATAAGTCTTTTACAAATAGATGTTTTGGCCCTATTTCACAAATATCTGCTGACAAATGGGAGGATCATTTTAAAAACATCTTTAAGTGGATTCCTGCTGTGATTTCAGAAGTGATCCCCCCTTGTAATGACCTCCCGGATTGGCCTCCAGTATCCATAGCTGAGGTCAAAGAGCTTATTGCCCAGTTGAAATCAGGTAAAGCATCCGGAGGGGATTTTATCCCCCCAGAATTAATAAGGGAAAATAAAGATTGGTGGGCCCCAGTTTTAGCCATCCTATTCACTCATATTAATAACATAGGACGTTTTCCACCTGATTGGAATCAGACCATTGTAGTACCAATATACAAAAATAAAGGAAGTAGACTTGACCCTGTAAACTATAGGCCTATATTTTATTAAATACAACAAATAAACTCTATGCCAGATTTTTATATACAAAGTTAGTGGATTGGATACAAAATGAAAATATTATTGCTGAAGAACAGGCCGGATTTAGGGAGGAACGTTCAACACTCGATCATTGTCTAATTTTGCACCATTTGGCTGAAAAATATTCTACCGTGGTTCTCTTTATGCAACTTTTGTTGATTTTAAGTCAGCTTTTGATCTAATACCAAGAGAGAGATTGTGGTATAGTCTAAGACATTCCACGATTGATAAAAGGCTGTTGGCTCTCATCCAGTCGCTCTATTCAAATACCTCCCTAAAAATCAGATGTTCCCCCTGGGGACATTTATCTAAAGCAGTTCCAACCTATAGAGGTGTAAGGCAAGGTTGCATATTAGCTACACTACTTTTTAATTTGTATCTAAATCCAATAATGCAAGTGCTTGCTGATCCAGCCCATCATCTACCTATCTTGGCTGATCGTGCAAGTCCAGCACTATGATATAGTTATTTTGTCCACTTCTCAGGTGGGAATGAGAAAAGCACTTAGGGCACTAGCTTTATTTTGCATAGAATACAAACTTTTAATAAATTATGAAAAACCTAAAGTTTTAGTATTTGCCTCTTATCGTAAGATCCATAAATGGCAAATTGATGGGACTCCAATTGAACAGGTGCGTACCTATAAATATCTTGGAGTGCAGTTCGATGCCTCCCTACCCTGGCATACTCATTTTCTTTTATCGGGCAAGTGTTGCACAGCGCACCTAATCAACTATCATAAAATTTTATCATTCTAAAGGAGCTTACTATATCTCGGTAGCTTGTAAGGTTTTTCAAGCTAAGGCAGTCCCTCAGCTCCTCTATGGCTCACAAATATGTTCACTTGCAAAGCTTAATGCTATTGAAATTATTCAAAATAAGTTTATTAGAGCCATACTGATGGTACCTAAAAGTATTAAAAATGCCATCCCATGGGTGGAAATAGGTTTAGTTTCATTGGAAGCTAGAGCATGGTCACTCCTTCTTACCTTTTGGCTAAAGTTAATTTTGATGCTTGTAGGTTTAGCCCCTTTAGTATTTATAGATCATTTTAAATCATCGTGGGGAAAAAAAGCACTAGATAAAATTAAATTGCTGGGCTTATCTATGGAAAGTCTGTGTTCATTAGGATTTGATAATGCTAGAACTGTCTTGAAACAACGTCCTCTGGGATATTGATCTCCAAACAAACTTAAGTAAGGTGGCACATTCCAATATTTGTCACTTGCTTCCAGAAGGGTATTTCCCAGCTTCTTATCTATTTTCCATTACAATTTTGAAATTTCGTAAAGCTTTCACCTTAGCCAGACTAGATGCGTTGCCCTCGGCAGTCCTTTTTGGATGGTTTAAGGGCATTCCTATGCACCTTCGGGTGTGTCCATGCGGTGATGGCTCTATAGAAACCCTAAGCCATATGCTGCTTCATTGTTCTTTATATAAAGATTGTAGACAGATTCTTATATATCCGATATTGAAAAAGTTTCCAGGTAGGGGATATGAATTTTATCTAAAGTTGCTACTTTCAGATAAGGATCCGAAAATATCAATTCAGGTTGCCCAATTTTGTGCCACCATTTGCACAATACGTCGCACCATTATTAAGGTCTGAAAAATTTTAATATAATGTTTTATTTTGAGAATTTCGGATTATATTACATTGATTGTTTGATGGTTTTATATTCTGTAAATATGGAAGTAAAATTGTCACTGTTGTTATATTTTGATTATGTCTGGCCTTATGGCTGTAATAAACAGATTGATTGATTGATTGATAAGACTTAAGAAATCAAAGTAGTCAATCCATCAGAATAGAGCTGGAAGGGAGCTTGGAGGTCTTCTAGTCCAATCTTTTTAAAAAACCTCCAGTGATGAAGCACCCACAACATCTGAAGGCAAGCTGTTCCACTGGTTAACTGTCCTCACTATTAGGAAGTTTCTCCTTAATTCCAGGTTGCTTCTCTCCTAGAGTAGTTTTCATTCATTGTTGCCTTCTGGTGCTTTGAAAAATAAGTTGACTCCTTCCTCTTTGTGGCAGCCTCTCAAATGCTGGAATACTGCTATCATGTCAACCCTACCCCTTCTGTTTTTTAGACTGGCCATACCCAGTTCCTGCAACCATTCTTCATATGTTTTTGTTTCCAGGCCCTTAATCATCTTAGTTGCTCTTCTTTTCACTTTTTCCAAAGTCTTAACATCTTTTCTGTAATGTGGTGACCAAAACTGGATGTAGTAGTCAAGATGTGGCCTTATTAAGGCTTTATAAAGCAGTAGTAATACTTCATGTGATTTTGATTCTATGCCTCTGTTTATACAACTAAGGATTTTATTAGCTTTTTTGACTGCTGCCGCACACTGCTGGCTCATGTTTAAGTGATTGTTCATTTGGACTCCAAGGTCCCTCTCACAGTGACTGTTTTTGAGCCAGGTTTTGCCTAATCTGTACTTGTACCTTTGGTTTTTCCTGCCTAAGTGTAAAACCTTGCTTTTCTCCACATTAACTTTCATGTGTTGGATAGGGTCCATTGTTCAAGTCTGTCAAAAACTTTTTGCATCCTGAGCTTGTCTTCTGGGCAGTTGGCTATTCCTGCCAGCTTAGTGTCATCTGTAAATTTGATGAATTCCCCTTTTATTCCCTCATCTAAGTCATTTGTGAAGATATTGAAGAGTACTGAGCCTAAGACAGAACCTAGTGGCACCCCACTGCTTACTTCCCTCCATGTGGATGTAATACCATTAAGGACTACTCGTTGAGTATGGTTTGTCAGCCAGCTACAAATCCATCTGGTGGTGATATTGTCTGTTCCACATTTTTCTAGCTTACCTAGCTGTAGATTGTGGTCTACTTTGTTGAATGCCTTGCTGAAGTCTAAGCATATTATGTCCACAGCATCTCACTGGTCTACTTATTTAATCACTTTATCAAAGAATGAAATAAGATTGGTTTGGCATGATCTGTTTTTAACAAACCCATACTGGCTTCTAGTTATAACTTTATTTGTTTCTAGATGTTCACAGATCTGTTTTTTGATTATCTTTTCCAGTATCTTCCCAGGTTAGGCTGATTGGGCTGTAGTTTCCTTAGTCTATTTTTCTTTCCTTCTTTGAAGACGGGAACCACATCAGCTCTTTTCCAATCCTCTGGTAATTCCTCAGTGCTCCAGGACTTTTTTAAAGATATGGTATAATGGTTCTGAGTTAACCTCTGCCAGCACTTTCAGAACTCTGGGGGGTAACCTGTCAGGTCCCAGTGATTTATATTTATCAAAGTCAGACAGGTGTTCTCTTACCATTTTCTTGCTTATTTTAATTTTTATTTCTAGTCTCTCTTTTACAGTTATGTTTTTGGTAGATTGGGCTATAGTTTCTTTTTGCGTGAAAACTGATGCAAACAATGAATTAAGCAGTTCTGCTTTCTCTCTACAGCCTGTTACTTCCTTGCCATCTTCTCTCTTTAGTGAGCCAACTATTTCCTTGACTCTTTTCTTGTTATTTATATGTTGAAAGAAACTTTATTATCTTTGACTTATGTTGCAAGCCTTGGTTCATTCTGAGCCTTTGCTTTTCTGACTCCATCTTGGGTAGATTCGGACTATCTGCTGATATTCTGACTTAGTTATGTGTCCTTCCTTTTTTTTTTTTTGTACTTTTGTACTTTTGTACTTTTTGTCTTTCAGTACAAATTTAACTAAAAATACAAATATAAATTTTGCCTTTTAGTTATCAGTTATTTTTCATAAATCTAAAAAGAACATATTACTGTACAAATAGAATCCAATTGGCAGAAGATGCTATAATGAAAGGAATGCTATGTGTGATATATATGGCAAAAGTACCAAACAACGTGATCCAAATTTCAACTCTTGAAGTGTGTTCCTGGAGCAGCCTTTAGCTGTCCTGGGTGAAGAGTCAGGTCTTCAAAGCTCTTCTAAACAACAGCAGAGTGGGGTTATAACAATTCTCTAAGATAAATTTGTATTATCCAATTGTGAATAGGTATTTACTCTTTCAAATTGCACACCCATTTAATTTTCATAATACTGTTAATCAACCATGGTAAATCAGCATATTATGATTCTTGTTTATTGCTATCTTGTAAGCATTTTTGATAATCAATTACAATAAGTACAGATATGTTTTATACTGCTCTCAAAACAAAACTGTTGAGTACATATTATACTGCCTTGAACTTGGAATAACTGTTATAAGCTTGGAGATATTCAAAACATTTTGCATAATTATAGGATTATTGATTATGAGAAGTGTTGAAAAGTGTTGAAAAATAGCATCGATACTACATTCATTATCTTTGTGCCATCATCTCAAACATATGTTTTTCTTAAATACCCCCCAAATTCAATTACTTACACATAAATGTCAAGATCCAACATCCAGATAAAAGTGCCAACATGCATTTCATAGTAGTTCGCACAGGATATGCAGGAATAACGACATGTGTCACTAAAATGAGAGTTTGTTAAAATGTATAAACTGCAGGATGAATTCTTCCTTGTGTAAACAAACCACAACTGATTTGATCCTTCACATTCAAAGAATAATTCAATTTTACAGACACTAGCCTACAACACAGGCAGAATAGTTCCCACAAAAGGAAGAGAAGCATTATATTCTCCGAAAAGCTTCTTACACTCCATAGACTCAAGTATTCCCTGAACGGGAGACAATGGATTTAGGAAGACAGGGAAATGAGAAACTGCCAGATATTAGCAGACAATATACGGATCTATCAGTATTATGTTAAAGTTTTCAATCTCTGAGAAATAGTTACCCCCCAAAAAATCCTTATGTATTAAAAAAAATAATTTTTAGGTATCCTTCTTACCATTATGCTATAGTTACCGTTATGATCATAATCTACTCTATAATCTAATAGGTAAAATTCTGTGGTCAAAAAGTTCCAAAATATTAAAAATTAGTGTGCTTAAATTATAGGGAAGTAAAATTAAATTGGACATTAGGCAAAAATTCTGAACATTAAGAGCTTTTCAATATAAAAAAACTGCCTCTGGAGATTTGCTGGAGCTGTTTACACAAAAGCTGAATGGTCTTCTGTTAGGGATGCTATAATAGTAGATTCCTATATTGGAATACATACCCCTCAAGTTTATGATTATAAAAGAATCTAAAATAATAAATATACTAGTAACAAATGGCACAGGAAATTTAAATTTATTCTTCTACTTAAGAGGAGGCACTTGAGATCCAATTAAAAACAATGTTTATGGAACTGCTGAGGGGGAAATCCTGGAGCTGAAAACATATTAGCATTTTCCTCTATTTCTTGCTTCATACATTGCTCCATTTGACAATTTTAACAATTATTAAATATGGAAGTTTTAACCAAGTTTCTTATGACAAACATGCATGTATTGGTGGAACTCCAGATACAGAGGACATAGCTCATACATTATTTGAATGCCAATTGTGTAAAAAAGATAGAGATCAATATCTTAGGGCACATTTTAAACAAATGGCCTATTGAGATCCATATGTTACCACAACATATTTCATGTGCATCCAGAACCCAAATATGTGGTCCTTTATTCGAACAAAACAGTACAGTACTGCATTCCCCAAATTATGGAAGGTGACCCAGAAATACAATTTGTATTTCCTTTTAGTTTTGCCTTTTACTATATCTTGTTACCCTTGTCTTATTATATAATTCTGTATTTTGTACAGCCTTATCGCTAAACAATAAAGTATTATTATATTAAATAAAGCTGACAACTTACCGGAACTGTTAAATTCTGTACATATTCTAACCTTCATAACTGTGGCCAATTTGCTTAACAGCAGCTGTTGACCTGGATCAAGACCACTCCCAAGGAGAACAACAGGTCCTTTTTTACAGTAATTTAGGTTTGTGCACTAAAGACAAAAGAGAAAACTATTATATTCCCAACAGCTTATATTTCTTCCTTTTAAAAAAATAAAAAACCCAAATTTACTCAACATTTCTATTACATAATAAAGAACTATTTCAAAATGAGTATAAGTTTTTATATAATTTCTGGACATAGATGAAATGTATTTGACCTTGTCAGCTGGAGAACTGACAGTCTGGGTTCGAGACCCAACCTCCACACAATGGGGTGAACTCCCATTACTTGCCCCAGTACTAATAAAAGAGAATAGAGAGGAGGAGATCAACCTATTTTCCAAAGCACCTGACGGCCAGATAAGGAATAACAGATGGAAACTGATCAAGGAGAGATTCAACCTAGAAATAAGGAGAAATTTTCTGACAGTGAAAACTATATTTGTAGCTTAGGGTTAATATGAGGAGTCCTTGATACTCTCTGAGCTTGCTTGTTTTCTTGCAAACATTTCATTACCCAAACTAGGAAACATCATTAGTGCTAGGTGGGCAGGAGCTTGCCCCAGTTCCTGCCCACCTAGCAGTTCCAAAGCATGCAAATACCAGTAGATTAATAGGTACCACTTCGGTGGGAAGGTAACAGTGTTCCGTGTGCCCTTGGTATATAGCCATGCTGGCCACATGACCATGGAAATTGTCTTTGGACAATGCTAGCTCCCTCGGCCAAGAAACAGAGATGAGCACTGTGCCCTAGAGTCAGACACGATTGACAGGGAAACCTTTATCTTTTATTAGGGCCAGAAGCACTTTCTGATTATTAAAGCCATTTGTGTTTATATAATTATATAAATATATAACTTTTTATTAAGGATTTTAAATAATAAAATACAAATTGAGATTAGAGAGAAAAAATAGAAAAAAGAAAAGTGCAAAGAAAAAAGAGAGTTTTAAAAAAGCAATATTTAAAGAAATGAATTCCAGTCTTCATCATAAGTATAACAAAAGCAGCATTTCTCCACCTTCCATAATCATCCCTTGCCCATTCATAAATTCATGAACAATTAATACTTCAATTCAGATGTCCGCAAAAAGTTTGTAAAAGGTTCTCAGAATTTTATAAAATTATGTGTCAGAATCCAATTATATTTCATCTTTAATTATCAAATATAGAAACTCCCAATTCTGCCATCTCTGGATTCTGCCATAAGAGGGAGAGAAGGGGGAGAACAAAGGGGCTTTATGGCCCTCACTTCCTTCAGTACACTTCAAAGGGCTGAATGTTGAATGTGTGTTTATTGTAACCTCGAAGTGTTAGCATACCAAAGGAGAGTATTTGCCTTTCATGTAGTTATCTGAAGTCTCCATCCAGACGGAAGAAAGAAGAAAAGGGGTGGAATTGTGATACTTGAAACTATCACTGGAAGGGGGGTTGATTGGGTGGGACTACTGGGGAACCCCTTAAAACCTTGAATGGGAGAGCTTGAACCCCAAGTCCTGTCTAGCATGCCTGCAACCATTTTCTCTTAATAAAGGATTCCTGTTGGAAGAATTATTCCAAGAGTTCTGTCTTCTTAAGATGCAAAGTGGGGTGGGTCCTTACATTAGACAGGACTTGCAAAATTAATCCACCTGGAAGGGAGACCCTTGCCGGGGGATTTTGCAAAAATTTACCATGTCAGACAACGAAGCAAGAGAGGGGGAAAACTCCCTGGAAAGAGAGCCGCTGACCCAGTTGGAACCTTGCCAGATGTTGGATCCGAGAGGCCAGATTCCTCAGGAGAAGAAGTGGTGGAGACACAGGACCACAAGCCTCGCTGGTCGATGGGCGTTGGAAAGAAAAGTGAGTGGGGAAAGGAATCAAGAAAGGTGACCCTGAGACGGGGGACCAAGCAACCAGAATGGAAGCAGGAGATGGAGAAATCCCTGCACGCAAGTGAAGAGGGAGGAAGCTGGGCACCGTACTCAGACTGGATCCTAGAGAAAGCTATTGACCTGATGAAGAGAACTCTCAGCTCCCTAGGAGAGGAGAATACTGAGCCCTACGGCCGCCCCAGTTCCTGGAGCCACAAAGGGAGAGACACCGAGGGGGACGTGGAACCTGCAACCCCAGGGACATCTACTGATCCAGGAGCCCCCACCCCCTACCGGACCACAGATGGCAATCTGGACGGAAGACACTACCACCCACAACGGAGGCACCGATCCATTCCAAGACGTCCACCGTTGGAGGTGAAATTCAAAGGGGAGCCAACACGCTTGGGGTTTTTCCTAACCCAAGTCCTCAGCTACATGGAGGAATATGGGCAGGACATTCCCAGCGACAAAGCCCGCATCCGGATCGTGCAATCTGCCCTGGATGGACCAGCTGCGGATTGGGTAGTGAACTTGCATGACTCCAATGCCCCAGAACTCAGTAACTTCAACCGTTTCATGTCCTCTTTGAGAAGACGATTTGAAGACCCCCTGGCTGATCGCAAAGCCCGTGAAAGAATAACAACGATGAGGCAGGGCAAACGCCCAGTGGCCGAGTATACACAAGAATTCCGGGCCATTGCCAGCAAACTGAATTGGCCAGAAGACATCCTCCTTGGCCATTTCAAAGACGGACTAAACTATGATCTATATGATGCTTGCCTGCCCCGAGGGGACCCACATCGACTTGAGGAATGGTACGTCTTGGCAGAGGAAGCAGAGATCGACATATTGAAGAGGCACCGCCGAGGAAAACAATGGAGCCGCCCCCCGCCTGAGCTGACACACCAACCGGTGAAATCATCGGATACAGCCAAGAAGCAAATGGGGTGTTTCAAGTGCGGAAGAGAAGGGCATCGAGCTGTAGAATGCCGCTCAAAGGCCCCCCAGCACAACCCAGACAGATCCCCAATCAACAAACCCAGAGAGTATTCAGCTAAGCCAAAAGAAACAGCCATGAGAATGATGGAAATTGCAGAAACCCCCACCTCTGCTCACCAAGGGGAAAGAACTCCAGCCTACACCACAGGGCCGGTGGATGCCTCAGATGACAGCTCGGAGGGCGAACCCCTGGTAAGTGGATGCATCACACCCATCTTCAAAACAGTGACTATATTAATCCCCCCCATGCCCGAAGCTGTGAAGGTGAAAGCCTTAATAGACTCTGGCTGCACCCGCTGCCTCATTAGCCCAACACTAGTGGGGAATCTGGGCATCCCATCCAGGAGACTGGAACAACCAATCTCATTTGGCCAGCTAGATGGATCCATAGCAGGGGGGTGCCAGCTACCCTAGCCACTCTGCCAATACACCTCTCCCTGGGCAACCATGAAGAGGACTTAACGTTTGTGGTGACCCCAGGTATGGAATGCCCAATGATTCTAGGGATGGAATGGTTGAAAAAATGGAACCCCTGGGTAAATTGGAGGACGACAGAAATCAAATTCCCGAAGGGGGACCCTATGGACTTAAAACCCCAAGGGAGGCTACCAGAATCAAGAATAGAAAAAGCATCCATAGGAGAGGAAAAAAGATTAACAGAAATACCAGAGGAATATAGGGACCTTGCTGAAGTCTTCAGTGAGGAGAGGGCGAATGAGCTTCCCCCCCACCGACCCACAGACTGTACCATTGAATTCAAGCCTGGGGCAAAACTCCCGAAGCCCAGATTATACTCCATGAGCCCAAAGGAGAAGGAGGAAATGGAAAGATTTATAAAAAAAAACCTGGAGAGAGGTTTCATTGAGCCAGCCAAGCCTAAAGTGGCTGCCCCGGTCCTTTTTAGAGAGAAGAAGGATGGCTCTTTACGTTTATGCGTGGATTATAGGGCCCTGAATACAATCAGTGAAAGCAACCTATACCCGCTGCCCCTCATGAAAGACATGCTGTCACACCTATCGAAAGGGAAAATTTTTTCTAAACTAGACTTAAGGGAAGCTTACTATCGCGTGAGAATCAAGGAAGGGGACGAATGGAAGACTGCATTTAACTGCCCCATGGGGTGCTATCAATTCAAAGTCTTGCCATTTGGATTACAAGGGGGCCCTGCAGTCTTTATGCAATTAATCAATGACGTTCTAAGGGAGCACCTGTTTAAGGGGGTCCTTGTTTACTTGGACGACATTCTTATCTTTACTGAAACAAAAGAAGAACACGTCAAACTTGTCAGAGCGGTTTTAAAGAAGCTGCGAGCCGCTCACCTATATGCCAAACTCTCAAAATGCGAATTCCACCAGGAAAGGATAGACTACCTAGGCTATCGCATATCCCCACAGGGTATTGAAATGGACCCGGAGAAGGTCAAAGCAGTACTAAATTGGGCACCACCCCGCACAAGAAAGCAACTACAAAGTTTCCTGGGCTTTGCAAATTTTTACCGCCAATTCATCCCCTCATTTGCACAGATAGCCTTGCCCCTCACTAACTTACTAAAAACGAAGGGAACATCCTCAGTAAAACCTAGCCAGCCACTAACATGGACAATGGAGTGCCAAGCAGCGTTTGAGAGACTAAAGAGACTTTTTTCTGCCGAACCAGTACTAAGGCACCCAGACATGGACAAGCCCTTCATAATACAGGCAGATGCAAGTGATGTGGCAGTGGGGGCTGTGCTATTACAAGAAAATGATGATACAGTATTGCAACCCTGTGCATATACATCCAAGAAACTCACGGAAACAGAACAGCGCTGGCCCGTATGGGAGAAGGAGGCTTATGGGATACGTTGGGCATTACTCACGTGGCGACAGTTCCTGGAAGGCAACAAAATCCCCTTCCAGGTGTGGACTGATCACAAAAATTTAGAAGCCCTGAAAACTTCCAGGAAACTCAATCCCAAACAAGCCCGCTGGTCCCAGCATTTTCACCAATTCCAATTTAAGCTCAAACATTTACCAGGAAGAAAGAACTTCCTGGCAGATGCACTATCTCGCATGCCTCAATATAACAGCGCACGAACCACAGACTCTAGACCAATAATGGCAGAGTCACAACTGGCAGCACCAGTAACCACAAGAACCCAAGCCAAAATAAAACCACAACTGGACAGCCAAACTGGGATTGAATTCAGAAAAAGTTTGGAAACAGATGACTGGTTCCAGAAAAACAAACATGTGTGCACAATGAGAGACGGGTTGCCTTGGGTAGGGGAAAAGTTATATATACCAACAACTCAAAGACTAACTTTCATGCACCTTTGCCATGACACAAAATCAGCAGGGCATTTTGGATTTGTAAAAACTTTACACTTAATTAAACGGCAATTTTGGTGGCCATCAATAAAAAAGGACATAGAAAGTTATGTCTTACTTTAACTCCAATCAAACAAATCAACTTTTATTGTTTCCTTAAGATTCTGTATATTAGTCCTTAATTCATTCAGAAGCTGTTGTAGGATTTTATCTCGCTTCAATTTTTCTTTCTTTCTTTCATTTCAAAGGTTTCTTCAAATGTTTATCAACCCTCATTTGTAAATCCAATAATAAAGTCATCCAGGTCATTCTCTTGCATTATCATTTATGTTTCCTTTAAGTCTGTCATCTCTGTCTTATAATTCAGAATTTATTTGTTAGTATATCTGCATCAGGTAATATTTGTTTATCCCTTTTATCCTGTCAGTCTTCCAAAATATTCTCTTTCATATCTTTCACTTCTTTAAAATCTTTTGCAAATAATACATCCATAAAAACAAAATTGTTGCTGACATTTTAGTTTCTCACCCCATTCCTTAAAAATCTCCCCAAATGTCTCTAAATGTTATAGCATTGTTTGTCATTTTGTAGATTCCACAAGATAGGTTTTTCTCTCCCCTCTCGTCCTTTCTTCTGCCTAGTGTTTCATTTCTAAAACTGGAAAATCTCAAATGGTTATTGCTTATTTATTTTCTAATAGACGAAACAATTTACATTCCCACAAAGGTACTGTTTGGTTTAATTATTTCCCAAAACTGTTAGCAAATGTCCTAATATTCCAAAATTGTTTGGTTAATTCATCTGTAACCTTTTTAGATTACCTTATTACGCTTTTTGCTATTTACTTTAATTTTTTAAAAATTATTTAAGCTGTTATTTCATTTTTCTTTTGTACTGGAAGAAAGATTAACTCACAAGGTGCTTTTTTCAAACTAATTGTTTGAAAATCTCTTTTAACTTTATATTTCAAAGGTGAAATATAATGTGAGGTTCAACAAACCTACTGCCCATAAAGGCCATGCCATAGTTGAGAACTTGATGGCTTTCCTCGTCTCTTGGCTTTAATCCCACAGGAAATTCCTATTCTAGTCTCCTCATGAGGAGCTGCTGCCCAGAGCACAAGTAAGCAACCTCTCATCTGCTTCTTTATCTGGAGAGGTTTCTTTGGACTGGATTCATTGCTGGTCTGTTGGTCCTAGCCACAGAGTCTCTTCTACTTCTTTGGAGAAATCTAGTTCATCATTTCCTCACTCAGAAACCTGCATACTTAACTCTCATGACCAAACCCATTTCCTGTTGCTTAAGACATCTTCCATAGTTGTATAGAGAAAAATTTTCACAGGACTCTGAAAAACTGATTATTCCTATAGCAATTCAATTGGTATATAATAAGGTACAACTTTCTTGTATCTTCAGAAAAACAAAAAAACCTTTAAACAGCTGAAATGATGCATTTTTAGTTTTAGCTCTACATATAAATGTAATTTTCGTACATAATTTTATGTGAAGCCTGTCATAAATCAGCTCAACTTTTGATATGAAATTCAAACAGTCAAGATGGGACAGGTCAATAGTGTTATTAATACTGGGAATCCTAATATAAATGATCTATTCTTCTCTTATTAAAAACTAGGTTCTCTACATAGCCATCTGCCATTTTCTACAATGAACTCCAATCTGTGTTTGTAGAGGGTAAATGCTTGACACTGGGAGCTTCCTTGGCAAAGACACACATTAGGAGATTTAGAATATGAAAATCTTGATATTAAATCCTGGAACAATTTAAATATCCTTGCATTATTGTTTTTAAATTGTATAATTGACTTGCAATTATTTGATATGAAGTTGCATACTGTTGCTGCAGGAATTATATTATTACAACATTTCCTAACTGATAGTCCGTGAACCAGTAATGGCCTGTGAGGGTTTTGCAGGTTGTTTGAGAAGAAAATAATAAATATAACTACCCTGAGTGCTATTATGTATAATCAGTGCTTGTTTTCTTAAAAAAAAAAAAAAAAGGTGCTCACACATGTCATACAACCCGCCTTGCCTACCCTACAAGGTTCCATCCAAAAAAGGTGCGGGAACTCCGTTCTGGGCGTTCTATGAGAAAAAAAGCCCTGTATATAATATTAAGGATTATGTTATTCACAATGTAATTTATTTCACACTGTTGTGTAAATATTTTATCTGGATGTACACAGTGGCATTTTTGCATGTTAGCAATCCAACACTCTTTGCAAACTTGATAGTTAGAATCATGTTTGTATCTCTCCATTGGAAACAAAGTATAACCTACCAAATCTTTAAAAGGCCAATTATTGTGCAATTAGTTTGCTAGACCTCTTTTAAGCTTTATGAAGACATCTTCTGAATAAATTAGAAGATTGGGAGAAAGAAACAAAATTCTTCCGTCCAAAACAGATGGCATTTTGAAAAGGATACCACATAGTAGATCATGGCATCACGTTTATTTATTTATTTATGAGACTTATATACCGCTTTAAGTGCAAGCACTCTCTAAGCGGTGTACACCAGTAAGCAATGTATATATATATTTACATTGTCCCCAACAATCTGGGTCCTCATTTTACCTACCTCGGAAGGATGGAAGGCTGAGTCAACCTTGAGCCGGTGAGATTTGAACCGCTGACCTGCTGAACACAGTCAGCTAAAGTGGCCTGCAGTACTGCACTCTAACTGCTGCGCCACCTCGGCTCTTGAAAATTCTTATTCAGAAATATACCAATGGACATAAAAAACAACTTTATGTCACGTTTATTAATCTTATCTTTGACTTTGATTTAACATTAAATTTAAGTTAATTAAATAAAGATCTAGCAAGGACAGACATCAATAGGTGACTTCTCAAATTAATAATTGAATTACATACTGACATTTCAGCTAGAATAATAATGGTCCCACAAGGGTCCTTGTAAAACCCTATTTATTTGGAGAAAGGAGTCACACAAGGCTGCTACTACTACTACTACTACTACTACTACTACTACTAATAATAATAATAATAATAATAATAATAAAGTTGGCAGGGACCTTGGAGATCATTGAGTCCAACCCCCTGCTCAGGCAGGAAACCCTATATCATTTCGGACAAATGGCTGTCCAGTCTCTTCTTAAAAACTTCCAGTGTTGGAGCATTCACCACTTCTGGAGGCAGGTTGTTCCATTGGTTAATTGTTCTAACTGTCAGGAAGTTCCTCCTTAGTTCTAGGTTGCTTCTCTCCTTGATCAGTTTCCATCCATTGCTTCTTGTCCTGCCTTCAGGCGCCTTGGAGAATAGCTTGACTCCCTCTTCTTTGTTTACTTTTAGGCTTCCTCCAGAGATCCCCCACTGCTTATCTAAAGCTGGAGAAAAGACTACCTTCTATCATTGTTAGAATGGATCTTGCATGGTTAGGGCATTATCAGAAATTAGAAACTTTCCAGAATCCCATTTTGCCAAATTCTGTTTTCTTCATTACCCAGTTGGGAATCAATGGTCCAAACTTTAATCATCCATTCTGCAAATGTATTCCATACTACCTTTGGGAGAACTCATCTCTTGGAACTGAGAAAATATTAGAACATGGTTTTCCAAAAGAAATGCCAATAAAAATGCCAAATTTTAATCTTGGTAACATCACCATAAAAGACATAGAAATATCTCTCAGTACCTGAATAATATTATCAGTTCCTCACTGAGAAAATCTTCAACATTCCTTCACCCACAAACCATGACCTCAGACTATTTCAAAGGAAGATCTTTTTAAATACCCTGTTTATACCATGTCTCTCTCCTTGCTGGGTTGGTCAAGTGTCAGATGTTATTTATTATATCCTTCACTGTCCCATTTACAAATCTGGGTCAAATTACTGATGGTCGGTAAACTCAAGGCCTCATACCTTGAACTGAACTAACTATCCAAAGTTGTATTTCCAACTGTTAGTAGTTGGATTGCTACTTTTGCTGTTATCATTTAAACTTAGAAAAATACTTAAGTTCTTAGTTGTAACTCTAGCTTTATCTTGCTTTAACTTTCTTATGCCTAACACTATTTTTATTATTTCATTTATAATCTTATTGTATTTTTTGCTACATTATTTTATTATGATCTGCTTATTTAATAGCATGGGAAACCCAAAATTAATTAGTTCCTTTCACCAGGCAGTGGTTCCCTATGATTTAATGATTACATAAGATCACATAAAAGAAAAGTTGAGAGCTATGTTTTATAACTTTTTCTTAAATTATAATTTATTTCTTATGACTTAGGTACTTTCATAAAATAGTGAGAAGTATTACAAATAACATTGTTGAGATTTATATATTGCCCTCACTTAATAAGACTAGCTTTATTATCATTCAGAACTATAGTTAAACGAAGAAAAAATACGTACTTCTGCATATTGCATAACTGAAGAAGAATCATTCTTTCCTGGTTGCATGAGAAGCAATTTCATCTCTTCTGTTTCAGCATAATCCACAGGTTTGTGACCAAACATATTACTAGTAAAAGAAGGAAAGGTAGATTTTAAGTAAACAAGGGATAAGATTAGATTATATCTGATTATAACTACACTTTAGGATTTTTATATTTATATATTTACAAGAAATATTGCATTAAAAAACAATTAAACCACTAACATTTATGACAGATGGATAAAGAACAGCAAAGAAATATAAAAAGGAGGCAACCCATTGAAACTGCTCATTTTTAACTAAGCAGGTCCTTTTAGTGATCTCTTATTATGCACTGACCAGAATTTTCAACATACTGTACAGATAGCCTTTGACTTACAACCATTTATTTAGTGACCATTCAAAATTACAGCGGCAATAAAAAAAAGTCACTTAAGACCGTATTTCATACTAACAGTCACTGCAGCAGCCCCAAAGTCACATGATCAAAATTCAGACGCTTGGCAACTGGCATGTGTCCCAAGGTCACTTCTTGTGACATTCTGAGTAGCAATGGGAAACCTAGTAACAACCATGTTACTAACTTAATAACTGCAGAGATTCACTTAACAATTGTGGCAAGAAAAGTCATAAGTTAGTTTACTGTCTTGCTTAGCAAGAGATTTGGGGTTCAGTTGTGGTTGTAAGTCGAGGACTACCAGTAATGCCAAAATCAATGGAGCTGATTAGTTAAGGAAGTTACCATGAATTAAGGTCTTTCTTCCCTCTTATCACGGCCGTGCCTGCTTTTTTCCTGAACATATTTTTGCAGCTTATTTGCAGGAAAACATGCAACTCCAAATAAACTACCACATAGATTCTGGTATACTCTTATCCATCTGTTATTGTTTACTCCCAGGTGTAAATAGTTTTCTGTGAAATTGATGGCTCTACAATATTCCCTCAACTTTGGCTGACATTTCATTTAACTGGTCTGCTATCTCCAGTGATCACTGTAAAGAAACTTTCTTGAAGAGTTTCAGTCTTCCAAATCAAAGGATTTTAAAATTTGATAGGGCTACTCAAATTGGACTATGACCAAGCAAAACAAATTTTGCGACAAAAGGTAGAGGGCATCAAGAGGCAAGTGGACTTAGGCTTAGCTCTGTTATTTCTGGCTCCAGACTCTATGAGATATGTTGTTATACCTGCCTGTTATCTTAGTCAGTTGGAGTCAGTAAACCACTGGAAAGCATTTTTGCTCACAAGGTGCCATGCATTTCCATCGGCTGTCCTGTACGGCAAGCATAAAAAGACACCATTGTCTGAAAGACTCTGCTCCTGTGGCTCAGGAGAGGTGAAGACCATTGGACACATACTCTTTCAATGTTCCTTCTATAGAGTTATTCGGAAAAACCATATCCTCCCCATAATCGATAGGTATCCTGGTCGTAAGGAAAGTATTTATCTATAGTGACTTAAGGATGAGCAGGCAGTGATCATGGTGCAAGTGGCTAGATTCTGCGCAGCAGCACCAGGGATTCACCAGAAACATAAATATTTTAGATCTTTTTAATAATCTTTTATGATTAATTTTATTACATGTTTTTATTCAGTATTAGACCATACTCAATGTATTTTTATTGTCAGGTCAGTATGACTCAATCTCTCTGAAGGTAGATAGGTTTTGTTATACTGTCTGTAAAACTAGGCAGACTCATTGATTACATCATTAATTGTAATGTATTGCTATGCCTTCTTGTGTTCGATTCTATTTAGTTCTGTTTTATTTAATATTTAATTTTATGTGTTGGCCTTTGGCTATAATAATAAACTGACTGGTTAATTGATGGGGCTATGGGAAATATTTGGTACTTGAATTATACCAAGTAATAAAAAGTAACTTAAATGACTATTCTGTCCATTTAGCGATATCATTGGCAAGGTCTTCAGTTTTCCAATAAACAATCCCTATGTCTCTCAAAGTTTAAATTAACTTAAAATAAATAAATTATTTACTTATAATGTTTCTATCAATCTCAGTGTTGTTGTCCCTTCATTTTGCTGCTCACATCTGCTTGGTAAATTGAAAATAATAAATATTTTTTAATACAGATATAAGATGGAAGAAATCTGGCTTGGTAGTCATACAAGTGAAAAAGAAAGCAGCCAGCCAATAAAACCCATTACAAAGGACAATTGCAACTCTTCTTTTTCAAATGTTTCTAGCAGAGGTTGAACAGCTATTTCTTGAGAATGCTTTAATTTTGATTCCTGCACTGAGCAAGGGTTGGATTCAATGATCTTTCCAATTGTATGATTTTATGGCAATTTGTTGAAAAGAGTTTTGAACAGGTCTCCATAAAAAGGCTTTTTTTTTCGGGAGTAGACATTGTCAATTGTCAATTCAATTACCGTATATGCTGGCGTACAAGACGACTTCCGAAAGGCTAAACTCGACGCCAAAGATGGGAGTCGTCTTATATGCCGAGTCGTCTTATACGCCGGAAATACTGGTAGTTTCCGGTGTATAAGACGACGTTCTAGGAATGCGGCTCGGCGATAAAGACGGGGGTCATCTTATATGCCGGGTCGCCTAATACGCCGGTATATACAGTAACTGAATCAATTATATTGTGAACAGCTTCTCTGTCAAATGATGCTGATATTTCAAGTGTAACTATTTCTTTATATAAACAAAAAAGGAAACATTTTAAAAGTTTCAGGCTAGCCAGATTACATTATATTGCATTCAAGTTGTACAGTAAGCAGTAAATGTCTTCTTTGTAAGATGAAAGAATGGAAGGAAGTAAATGCACACTATGGAAAGAAGTAAATGAAAAAAAGTTATCAATTTTACCTTGCAGCAATTAGCTGTGAAAACAAAAATATATGAAACATAAATTAAAACATGCTGCTTTTGTGGATTTATAATCTGCATTTCACTTTCTGAATAGATAAAGACTGTGGACAACATACAAAACCCAGGCAGATAGGAAAAAAGCTCCTCAAAGGACATTTCAAGTTGGGGGAAAAGTTTATCTGTTAACTAAGTATTTACGGCTTATGCTACCTAGTAAGAAGTTAGGACCAAAGTACTTAGGACCCTTCCCTATTGTAAAGATCATTAACCCGGTCACGGTAAAATTAAAACTTCCCAGGCTCTTAGGGAAAGTTCACCATGTTTTCCATTGTAGCCTGTTGAAATCTTTTCGAGATTCCACCTTAAGACACCCCCCACAAGAAGGCACCGGAACCTCTCGTAGTGGTGGGACAGACTCACTATGAAGTAAAGCGTATTCTTGACTCCAGAATTTTTAAAGGGAAATTGCAGTATTTAGTGCAATGAAAGGGATATCCGTTGTCTGAGGCCACCTGGGTGAAATCTAGTGATGTAAAAGCTGACCGACTCATTAATAGATTCTATAAGAAACACCCTAACAAACCAAGAGGCAACCCCTAACCTGTGCTTTTGTTTGCATTACAGGATTTGTCCTTCTTGTAAGGGAGGCCCGATGTCAATGCTGCTAATATCAGGTGTTATTGCTTTGACAACAGATAGAAATGCAGTCATTTTTCTCTTTCGCTTTTAGAGCTAGTTGATGCTGGGAGGGGGGATGTGGATGAGAGTCCAGTTAATCGTAACAACAAAAAACTAAGCCATGGGAATTCAAGATTACTGAGCCAAAGTTGATAACAATTTGGAGGACTAGAGAGCTATGGAGAGAGCCCACGTTTCAAGCTAATTGGGGGATGTGATTTATGACTGTTAGTTGGAGGAGGGAATTGTGCTTTGCTACTTTGTGCCAAGGGGAGAGGAATTCAGTTTTTGGCTTCAACTGTGTAGTACCGATATTATGCTTCTTGAAAAAAAGATTCTTTAAGGTAAACAATGCCTCAAAGTTATTTTGAAGAGTTTCATCTGTCGGAAGCATATCTTAAGAGCAAAGTAGTGGTTAGATATTTGTGATGAGGGAGGGAGAAAAACAGGCAAGAAACACAGCTGGGGAGGTGTCACCCTCCGCAAGGAATGAAGAAAGCACCATCCCCTGAAGGAGACCAGCAAATGGCCCTCACCCACTTCACACACCTGGTTTTGTGGGCTCCAGGGGAGGGGATGCCGCGAGCAGTGTGAGAGTCCACATTACCTGTGTGACGCCGCCCAGCCTCCAGCCTGCCCAATTTCAGCAGGCAGCGGTGCGCTCTCCTCACCGCATGGAGAGGCTGGGCCGGGCAAGGCGAAGCTGGTGAGAAGCTGAACCCATGTGCTTCCCAGGGTGTGCCACAGGAGGGTAAGCTGGGGTCCTGGGTAAAAGGGAAGTTTTCAGAATGCGGTCAGCCTGCAAGGCAAAATGGTCACCCGGGACACCAGGCCACGCCTGCTCGCTGCCTCATGTGTGCGTGCCCGAAACTGGGCAGGCTGGGAGCTGGGCAGCATCGCGCAAGTTATGTGGACTCTCACTCCCTTTGTGGCATCCCCTCCCTTGGAGCTCAGAGCTGGGTGTGTGAAGTGAGCGAGCGCCAATTGCTGGTCACCTCCAGCCGATGCTGCCTTTCTTCATTCCACGTGGAGAGTGACCTCTCCCCAGCTGCGTTTCTTCCATTTTTCACTGCCGCTGGTGTGTGCGCCCAGCATGGATGGATGCCACAAAGTTGTAGATCAGCTACTGCCTGGCCTATTTTATATCTATCTCCTATCTCCTTTTCTCTTCAGTGCCGGTCCAGCTGACTCGTCTTCCCAAAGCTGCGTCTTTTTTTCTCTCCCTCTCTCACCAAAACTGCCTTCTTGTCAGAACCCTCAATTATTAATCATGCATATTCTTGGGGTTTAGGTTATTTGGGTTCTGCCATTCTCCTGGGAGGGAGGGGGTGGCCAGGGGTTTATAATGCACATAGACTGTTTCCTCTATCTGCTTTGATGTATCCTTTATGGTGTGTGAAAGGAATGCCTCGGGGCCATCTGCCTTATCTCAGTGCGCAGGGAGGAACTGGAGAAGAGAGAGATGCCTTATCAGTTGCTTTCCCACAGTCTGGTGTCACCTATGGATTGGCCTGTTTGAACTGACCGGATGGACAGTTGGGGTGGGGTTATTGTTTTGTGGGTTTAACCTACTGATTTGGGTGGGAAGCCCTCAGATCCTGCCTAGCTTTCCTGCTTTCTGTACCTGCCAATAAAACTTCCTTTAAAAATGATGCCAGTTTCAAGAGTTCTGCATTCTTGGTAGGGAAATGGAGGCAGGTCCTTACATTAGGCAGGATCTGCAAAGTGGTCAACCCAGAGGACCTATCCTACTGTGGGGATTGTGCAAAATAATGTCTAATCATGGGGGTGAGAAGAGAGAAACCGAGCGCTTGGAGTGGGCCTCACTGAAAGATTGCCCGAGCAGCAGTGACCTGGACTCTGCCAGCTCGTCCGATGAGGCAGACATTCGCGAGAAACTGAGATGGTCGATCAGAGTGGGGAAGAAGGATGACTGGGACATGAAAGCCAAAAAAGTAACCCTCAGGCATGGCAGCCATCAACCCAGTTGAAAGCGCGAGATGGAGAAGTCGCTAAATGTCAGCGAAGATGACAGTGAGAGGTCAGTGTGCTCCGACCGCTTCCTCAAGCAAGCCATCGGCATGCAGGTGGAGGCATTCAAAAATCTCCAAGAAGAAGAGGCCGATTCCTGCCAGGGTTCGATAGCCATGGGTCGGAATGTAGAACAAGAGGTCCAGGAGAGCGAATTCACAAACCCTGGCCCTTCTACAAGTGCCTCAGAAGCTGCTAGAGTGACAGCTGGGGCCACCACCCCATCCTGTGCCACCCCAGCTGGAGGAGATGGACGCTGAGACAGAAGGAGGTGGACTCACTCAACTGAGCGCAAGGTCCCAGCAGTTGGGCTTTATCCTAGCCCACATCCTGAGCTACATGCAGGAATACGGATGGGACATCCCCAGGGACCGTGGGCACATCAGAATTGTAACCCTGGACATGGAAGGTGGATGGTGTCCCTACATAACATTGACACTCCCGAGCTCCGGAATTTTAACCCATTCATGGCAGCCCTGAGATGGAGGTTCGAGGACCCGCTAGATGATCGAACAGCATCAACACCATAAAGCAGGGCAGGTGACAAGTAGCCGAGTACAATGAGGAGTTTAGAGACTTGGCGGACCGCCTCAACTGTCCTAAGGAAATCTTGATTGGCCTGTTCAAGAATGGTTTAAATGATGACCTCTACCAGGCTTGCATTGCCCGGGGGGATCCAGCACGCCTCAATGGCTGGTACATAATGGTGGAACAGCCGAAATTGACTAACACGCAGCCATTGGTGATTGGGCTGGACCTGGAGACGTTTCCCCTCAGAAGGGAAAAAAAGAGACAGCAAAGACCTTGGACGCGAACCCGCGTTCAACTGCCTGCTTCAGATGTGGCAAAGAAGGCCATCAAACAGCCTAGTTCCATTCAAAAGCACCAATCCTGAGGGCAGACCGCATTGTGGGGAGAAAACCTGGAAAGCCATCACTGCGAACCTGGGAGACCGCCATGAGAGGCACCGAAGTCATAGAGGTCCAGCCCTCCAAACCACAGAGAGGGGAAACTCCAATTCTGCTGAAGAAACCGCCAGAAACCTCTGACAGCAATTCGGATGATAAACCCCTGGTAAGTGGATCCATTGCACCCCTCACCAGACCCATAGAACTGTTCAACCCAGAGATGGAAGAGAATGTGGCCCTAAAAGCGTTAATAGATTCAGGTTGCACCCTCTGCCTAATTAACCCAACCCTAGTGGGGAATTTGGGGATTCTGTAGAGGAGCATACCTAAAGAATACCAAGATCGGGCTGAGGTTTTCAGTGAGAAAAGGTCCGATGAACTACCCCCTCACCGGCCCACTGACTGTGCCATCAAAATCCTGCCAGGAGCTAAACTACCCAACCTAAGCTCTACTCGATGACTCCTAGAGAGCTCGAGGAGCTGCAGAAGTTCATCGAGAAGAATTTAGCACGGTGGTTTATTCAGCTGGCATGTTATATTGAAAAAAGAAAGACAGGTCTCTATACCTGTGTGTGGATTATAGGTCTCTAAACGCTATTTGCGAGAATGTCTACCCCTTGCCATTAATGAAGGACATGCTGGTTCACCTTTCCAAGAGGAAAATATTCTCCAAACTGGATTTAAGAGAAGTTAAGATAAAGGAAGAGGATGAGTGGAAAACAGCATTTAATTGCCCCTTGGGGTGCTTCCAATTCCGAGTCCTGTTTTTCAAGTTACAAGAGGTGCCCGCAGTATTCATGCAGCTGATAAATGAGGTTCTCCAGGGGCACTTGTACAAGGGGGTTCTGGTGTATTTGGATGACATCTTTATATTCACCGAAACGAACAAGGAGCATATCAAATTAGTCAGAGCAGTTTTAAACAAGCTACGTGCAGCACAACTCTATGCCAAGCTATCAAAGTGCGAGTTCCACAAGGAAAAACCTGATTACTTGGGTTACTAGATTTCCCACCAGGGGATAGAAATAGACCCAGAGAAGATACAAGTGGTGTTGGGCACTGCCTTGCACGCAGAAGCAATTGCAAAGCTTCCTTGGGTTCATGAATTTCTACAGACAGTTTATTCCCTCTTTCGCCCAAATTGCCCTCCCCATCACAAACCTACTAAAAACAAAAAGGGTGGGAAAACTGAAACCTAGTCAGCCATTGAAATGGACTATGAAGTGCCAAGCAGCTTTTGAGACATTAAAAAGACTTTTTTCGGCTGAGCTGGTGTTAAAACACCCATACCCAGAGAAGCCATTTGTCATTCAGACAGACTCTAGCGATGTGGCAGTGGGGGCGATGCTGCTGCAAGAGAATCAGGAGAGGAAATTGCAATCTTGCGCATACACATCCAAAAAGCTTACTGAAATGGAACAGAGCTGGGCAGTGTGGGAAAAGGAGGCATATGCAGTACGATGGGCTCTGCTCAAATGGAGACATTTCCTGGAGTAAAATCCCCTTTCAGAACTCTGAAGCACTAAAAACCCCAAGGAAATTCTCCCAAAAACAAACTCGGTGGTCCCAGCATTTTCACTGATTTGATTTCTCAATTAAGTACATCCCGGGAGGGAAAGAACTTTTTAGCCAACACTTTGTCGAGGATGCCGCAATACAATAGCGTAAAATCCGACGTAATCAAACCCTTGATAACCCCAAAACAATTAGCAGGCCCTGTAATGAGAGCTCAGGCAAAGAAACCAAGGCCGGGGACCAGTGACATAGAGGCTCCAACCACCACAAAGGAAATCCCTAGGAAAAACCCACTTTTGACAGCGAATCAGAGATCGAGTTTAGACGAGCATTAGAAACCGACAAATGGTTCCTTAACCATAAGAACCTTTGCTCAATGAGAGACAAACTGCCCTGGGTAGGAGAAAAGTTATACGTGCCAAAAACCCAGAGAGTAAAGATCATGCAACTCTGCCATGACTGGAAAATGGCGGGGCATTTCGGGTTCGTGAAAACTCTCCATTTGACCAAAAGGCAATTCTGGTGATCTTCTATAAAAAAGGACATTGAAAGCTATGTGGCAAATTGCCCTGTCTGCACAGCAGTAAAACGGAGACAGGGGAAAACACCAGGATTATTACAAGTGGTGGACAGCCCTTCGGCACCCTGGAGAGAAATCTCTATGGATTTTATAGTAGAATTGCCAGGAAGCACAGGTAACATTGTCATTTGGGTTGTGATGGACCTATTCTTCAAACAGGTCCACTTCATACCCTGCCAAAAGTTTCCCACTGCTAAAGCATTAGCCAGATTATTTGTACTACATATATATCAGCTGCATGGGGCCCCACAGCGCATTATATCAGATAGGGGGTTCCAGTCCACCTCAGAGTTCTGGAAAGCTTTTTTGTACCTACTTGGTACCAGTCAAGGACTGTTATCTAGTCATCATCTGCAAACGATTGGTGGGACAGAACGTTCAAATTCAGTACTGGAACAATAGGAAAGTACGGAAAAGAGCCAATTTGAATGAAATATGTTATGAACAAGTGAAACTGCAAATGCCAAGAGCTAATATTTCATGTCACTTGACCAACTATGAAGCAAGACAGGCAAGAAATTCAAGGGAGCAAACACACAAAAAAGCTATAAAATATAAATTAATTTATGCAGAAGATTCACTGTAAAAAATAAGCTAGATCAAGCAGAGCAATTAATAGGTCCACAGATTCATATAATAGTTTCTGCTTGTAGTTTCACATGTTTGCTAGAGAAAGAAAAGTTTTTGAAAATAGGAATTTGCAGATTCCAAAGAAGACACATTTTTATTATCTTCAAACTGGACCTCTTGACTCAGCCCACAGTGATTTTACATTCTCCCATTTAATTAACTGTTAAAACTAATTTTTCCCAAAAAATATATTTTGACTGAAAGGATAGATTCAATTAAGGCAAGTCTGTTTAAATCTTATAGGATTAGATTGTAACTTTTCAGGTGGTAAAAACTATTGTGAAATTTAATACAGTATGAGTGCCCATTTCTTAAACTTAAACATGAAAAATGAAAATCTTGTATATTTTTATGTGAGGTTTTTTTGGGGGGATATTGGGTGCAAAAGTATCTCTATTCATTTGTTCAAAAACAGATGACAAGCTCATGTAGTTACTCACACCACATCTCGAGAAGCTCCATGCAAAAGCAGCAGCTCCACAATTTCTATATGTCCATTCCTGGCAGCATCGTGAAGTGGCATATCATTCTGATACCCAGTCACATTCAGCAGTGCCCCATGTCTTATCAGTAATTCAACTATCTGCTTATGTCCATGATTACAGGCTTCATGCTAAATGTTGAATTGGGAAAAAGAAAATATAGAAGTGACAGAATAAGAATTGGCTCAACTAAAAGCTGAACTTGATAAAGCAGGAAAATGATTCCTCTAAATTACAGATTTTTATTTATTATAATCAAGACCGACTCCCAGATAGCTTGCAGGTATTATTAATCATTCTAGGAATCTTTGCTATGAGCAAAAGAAAAAAGCTTATATTTGAACTTCATCTGGCAGAAAAAAATGAACACATTTTAACAAAATAACTATCCGTAATGTATTTTACCACTTTCCAGATTCTGCTTAAACTTTTAAAATCCATTTCACTTGCTTCTGAAAATGCAATAGAAATTCACCTGAAGAAAGAAACTAGCTTTATTCAGACAGAGCAATGTAGGAACAAATAACAGGAAAAGCAAGAGAAAGAGGATCTCAAAACTATTTGAATTTATTAAAACAAATGAAGTTTTTCCTTTTTCAGGGCAAACTGAGAGAAAAAAGTTCATCTAAATCATCCCCTGTATTATTTGGTCTTAACAAGAGTGAAATAAAGAACAAAGGATGAATGGAAGAAATGAATCATTTAAATTACCAGTGGTGTCCAACCGGCATAATCTTTAATGTTGGGATCAGCTCCTTTTTTCAACAAGCATTCAACAGCAGAAAGATTACCCTAGAAAAAGGAAATGAAAACATAAAGCATTAAAGTTGATTAAACTTTAATAATCAATTTAAGTTTATTGAAGATCTATAAACACAAAATAAAAAATAGGAAGATCAGTAACGGAAGAGGGAATCAAATTTCCAACAGAATAAAGTAAAACATGAAAGTTTTTTAGAAATACAAATTTCTAAATATCACTTTATATTAAATCATGATAAATATATATTTTAGTTAAAGTAATTGATATGCTGATTTCTGAGTTCTTTGGTTTATTTCTCTATATAAGTGTTCATTGTTTATTTCCCTATATAATTGTTACAACCCTTTCTTACTCTTTTAAAATTAAATTTTCCTCTCCGTTATGAAAAATGCCTGAAATATTCTATGAATTAAAAAATGATGCAAGTCTACGATAATCATGATAAAAATATGATTATCCAAATTAACTGTAATCATGATAACAGACCTTTGGAAGCACTAACACATACAACTGGTGTTGATTTTTAGTCACAGGTCTGCCTCCACTTGGAATTCAGAGTCTACCTTGTAACACATGTCAATTACCTATCCTCTCTCAAAACAAGTCTAGCAGTCATTAATGTAGACATATGCACTCTTGCTAAATATTCATTCATTCATTTATTATAGCCTGACCCCCTCATTAAGCTGAGAAACATTTTTAAATGAGTGAAATTGATATGCACTTCACAAAGTAAAATATCTGGGTATTATCGAATTTAATGTGAATGATGATTGTATGTTATTTCAAAATAGCCATGTGAAAGTATGGAATAAAACAAAGGACAGGTTAAGATGGGAAAGCTACGTTTATCTTGTTGGGAAGAATTCCTATGGTAAAAATGAATGTACAGGTAATCCTCAACTTATAACCACAATTAAGCCCAAAATTTTTGTTGGTAAGTGAGATATTTGTTAAATGAATTTTGCCCAATTTTACGACCTTTCTTGCTACAAATAAGTGAATCCCTGCAGTTGTTAAATTAGTAACATTTTTTAAAGTGAATCTGACTTTCCCATTGACTTTGCTTGTCAGAAGATTGCAAAAGATGATCACATGACCCCAGGACACTGCAGTCATAAATATGAGTCAGTTATCAAGTGTCTGAATTTTGATCATGTGACCATGGGGATGCTGCAACAGCTGTAAGTGTGAAAAATGGTCATAAGTCACTTTTTTCAGTGCTGTTGTAATGTTGAACAGTCACTAAATGAACTGCTGCAAGATACCCAGCCTTCTTTGTGTACATTATCAAGAAGCATGAAACTAAAAATCAAAGTGATCAATCGTTTTGCAAAAGCTCTTTATTGCTTTTTGTAACTTGTAAATTAAAAAGACTAGTTAAACACGTTAGCAGTAACTTTATCCATAGATCTCTTCCTTTACTGGTTTTCGAATATTTTAGAGCTAACTTTTGGTATGGTTGCCCCATGATCCCATTCAGTATATTCATATGAAAAATAAGGTTTTTATGTATTTATGTACATTGCACAATGTAGAGGAATTTTTGCAAAAAACTAGGAGTGCATGACATGTTTGCAAGAACAGAGATTTTGTCTGGCATGAAAGATACTTTCATTTTAGTTTTAATGAGGAATAAAAAAACATGGATTCCAGTTTATCACACAAATGGCTACATTTGTTTCAATTTATTAACATAGTTCAACAGTAAACTCATCAAACTTTGGAATCCTTTTTCAGAACCAATGTGCTTTTAGGATATTTACTATGAGTGTCAAAGTTGTAAAATAGGAAAGACCATCCTGTAATTCCCATTTAGATTGATCTGAAATACACCAATATATTTAATTTTAATTGCTTTTAACAGTCTTTCTTAAACAATCCAAAAGCAGAACTCATTTAATTTTCATGTAGCGTTACCTCCTCAGAGGCCGCCAAAACCCAGCCCCTCCCAGCCCCGTCCCCCTTTGTCAAGCCCTGCAGTAGTGTTCTCTAGGGGTTGATAAGAAGTCTCTTCCAGCCAGAGGTCATGCAGAATTGGGAGGTAGCAAGCTCTTGTCAAGGAGGGGCTTCCAGGAACGGAAATAACCAGCCACGATAGTCAATGCTATGATGATATCCAACAGCCCAAGGCCGTTATAGCAGCAGGAATAAAGAATTCCTCAGCGATCGTTCAGAGTCAAGTGGGATGGAGGAAAACCCCGGCTCCAGACGGTAGTAGAAACAACAACAGTCAGTGTGCTGTAGCAATAGCTCGCCCCCCCTCCCAGGGCAACTCCCCCCACAAAGTCTAAAATCTGTATCAGCAGCAATAGTCACAGTCCAAATAGCCTCCAGGCTTCGCAGCAACAGTAGTCACCACTAGTCTCTCCTCTCCTTCTGTTGTTTCTTCTCAGTCAGGTCTTGGAGTCAAGACCCACCCCCCCTTTATCTTTATTGTTAAAATCTGAGGCTAGGAGCTTCAGCCAACTCCTTTCTACACACTCCCCCTTGCCTCCATTTGAGATAACCTCCTTACGAAGGAAACAATAAAACTCCACTCTCTCTCTCTCTCCTCCGTTTGAGATATCCTCCTTACGAAGGAAAGCAATAAAATTCCATTCCCCCTCTCTCTGGCCTGTTTAAAATATCCTCCTTATGAAGAAAAGCAAATAAAACTTCCACTCCCTCTTTACCTTCACCTCACGAACTGCACAGCCACCCCGTCCCTTTTCTTTCCTTCCCTTTCCTATCTTTTTCTTCCGCCCACACCCAAAGCCAGCAGCAGCTGTCCCAATCTCTCCCTTCTCAACCAAGCTCCTGCAAACACTCTCAGACAGCCCCGCTACACACTCCCCCCACATAACAGTTTCTTTGGTTCCCCAAAGAATAGAGAGCTTTTCTGCTCAGCATTCATATTATCATCAGGGGTGGGCGTCACTCTTTCTCTACAATGTGTCCTAGGGCACAGTGTAGGCATATTTTAGCCTCTTCACTGGGCGTATCACCCGCCTCGGTCTCTGCACTTTTGGCTCAACAGTATCATGGGTGCCGTCCTCTGGTGACCTCCCCACCCCCGGAGGTACCCGAGCCTGGCAACTCCGCCTCTGACACTGGTGATTGCCAACCCCGTGAAGTAGCCGAATCCACCTCCAACAATTCCCCTGGCTCTACAATATCTAGGGGCAACAATCCATCCTGTTCTGGCCATTCCCCAGACTGATCCCTGGGCTCAACTCTCTGGGGGGTCCCCTCCTGTTCGCAAATTCTAGGCGCAGATTCCAAACCATCAGGCCCTGGCTGTTCTAACTCCACCTCGCCACCCACAGCCTGGGGTACGTTCCCCATATCCCCTGATAATCATAACCAATCTATGCCCCCCTCTTCTTCAGAATCTTCTGCTTCCTTCTCTAGAGACGAGGCGGGTTTCGCCCTGGTTCCCACTCTCCTTCCCACTACATAGGGCTCATCTACGGGAACTGGCTGGGTAGCTCGTACTGCCTCGTGCAAGGGCAATAGATGGTTCCGATGCCATGTTTTTGAAGGTCCTGTGCTTCCCTCCTGTCGTATTCGGTATACTGGCAACCCCGGTAGTTTTTCGCTAGCCACATACAACTGAGAGCCCCACTGATCGGCCAATTTTTCTTTCTAGCTAATTCCTGACCTTTCAAGACAGTTTCTTTCCCTAAAGATTTTTTTTCTTTTTCTTAAGTCTATGTCTACTTGTTTTTTTAGACTTTAGTTTGTACACTGCCTACGATTACTAGGGTGGGATATATGGGTTGACAGTAATCATCACCACTATCATCCCTCATAAAAGAGTTTATTGTACTTTAAAAGTAGTCTTTGGCATTTTTTTTTCTTTTCCATTTTCACAAGTAAAAGGTTATTTTAATAAAATTAAGAAATTAACTAGGAATCACACAGGTATAAGCTGACCATAAATAAAATCTTACTTACTTAACTTTATTGCGGTCATTAACCATTACAAGAGAAATGGTATTCAAATATTCAAAATATCCAAAACTACAAGCGCAAAATTTAAGAGAGAATTTTTATAAGATGTTTTATAGATGGCACCTTGACCCAAAGAAAATGTCCATTATGTACCCTAATCTACAGCCGAAATGCTGGAGATGCGGATATTTGGATGCTACCTATTACCATATTTGGTGGACGTGTAAGCATATAAAAGCTTTTTGGATTAAGATATGGTGGAATATTCAAAGAATTTTTAAAAGAAGGGTAAAATTTACTCCGCAATTATTTTTACTAGGTATTGTTATTGACTGTGATGCTAAGGAGGTTATATTGATGTTAAATTTGATTACAGCCGCTAGGTTGTTAATAGGACAATATTGGAAGAAGGAATCTTTGCCTACTTTACAAGAATGGTTTCATAAAGTTTCGTATTTGGCAGAAATGGCAAAGATTTCGGCTTTCTTAAAGGAGCAATCTCAAGAAAAATTTTTTGCGGTATGGGAAAAATGGATAAATTTTATACAACATAATTTGGATATGGAAAAATATTATTTAGCCTTTTTATAATTTGTAATGATTGTTTTTTCTTTCTTTCTTTCTTCTTTTTCTTTTTTATATATATACATTTTTAATGTATTATTATTCATATATTTTTTTTTTATATATATATATGCTTTATTTTTCGTCTACTTTCTTCTTTCTTCTTTCTCTCTCTCTCTTCTCTTTTTATTTTTTATTTTTTTTCTTTTTTAGTATATATTATTCATTTTAAAGTTTATGTTATGTATATTATTTCTATATATATTATTACTGTGATTTTTATTATTATTATTAATTATTTTATAAATTGCAAATGTTATTTTTAAAATATTTGTTAAATAATCCTATATTCAGTTCTGGGAAGTCGGGGGGGGGTGGGGTGGTTGGGGAGGGGGGGGTGGATTTTTATTTGTAAAACTTTTGAAAAATTTCAATAAAAAAAAAAAAAAAAAAAATATCCAAAACTAAATTGACAATATTAGCACATAAAGACAAACAATGTTGGCTAAAAGAGAATATTAAATTAAAATAGGCTAAAAAGCTTGCAAAGACATATACCGTATATGCAGGCATATAAGACGACTTCTGGAAGCGCTAAACTCGGCGCCAAAGACAGGGGTCATCTTATACGCCGAGTCGTCTTATATGCCGACTCGTCTTATATGCCGGAAATACTGGTGGTTTCCGGCGAATAAGACGACGTTCTAGGAATGCAGCTCGGCGATAAAGACGGAGGTCGTCTTATACGCCGTGTCGCCTAATATGCCGGCATATACGGTACAACAAAAAAATTAAAATTAGCAATCTGGATAATATAAAGTTGGAATAGTTATATAAAACGGTCTTCTTAAAATCTGGCTCTGCCAACTGGCTTGGAGCCTTTATGGGAGTGCTCTGTGCTGGAGGTAGTTGACAGGGTAAGAAAGAAAATTCCATTCCCATTATTGTGTCTTTTTAGCTTTTAGTCTATTTAATCCTTACTCATTTTAACTATTTTATATTTATCTTTTTACATTTTTAAGCAGCCCAGAGTTGCTACAACAATCAGATTGGTAACATATAAACTTAATAAATAAAATACAAATGCTATACAAATATGTATACTTATACCCATTTTCTCTTCCATTTTCAAAGGAAAATGCTATTTTTTAAAATTAAGGAATTAACAAGGGGTCTTCTTCTCTACTTCTTTTACTGCTTTGGGTGTTGAGGGAGATGCAAAGTTCTGGTTCTTGCCTCAACAATTGTTAATTGATGTTATTGCAGTGTGTTTAAACAAGGAGTCACACATAGTAAAAATCTGACAATAAATGAAATCAACTGTACAAAAAGAAATTGTACTAGCAGAAATTCTTGATCAGTCTACCAACAAGGACAGGCTAACAAGGGAATCCAGAAAAGATTAAAGAGGGAAGAATGAATTCCTATTACATTTAAACTCCCTTCAGATAAGATAGTTAGATTAAGGGCAGCTGTAATTTATTTCCTACAAATATCCACTGGGAACTAAAGAAACAAAAATCCTAAATTACACCTGCAGCAAATGTAAACTGATCAGATTCCAGGGATCTTCAAACTTGGCCCTTTTATGATTTGTGGACTTCAACTCCCAGAATTCCTCAGTCAGGCACACTGGCTGAGGAATTCTGGGAGTTGAAGTTCACAAGTCATAAAAGGCAAAGTCTGAAGACCCCTGTTCTAGCCACTCTGAGTCTCATCCATGAAAGTGAGGAATACCTCAGAAAGGTAGAAATCTGTTTTCAAACTAAATGCAGCAAGGAAAAAACAACTACAAGGAAAAATGAAGCCCTATAGGAAGACCAATGGCAACATATCATTCAGAGGATAAAAAACCCAAGAAGATTGTCCCTGCCATTGGATTGAACAATTGATTTCTTCCCTCTAGAAGAAAACACATATAGGCATCTGGAGTAGGGTCTTCATCAAGTGTTCCAGTGAAAGGAAGAAAAGTAGCTCAGACACAGAGGAGTCCACTATGTACCCTGAAGAACCACAGTCGTGTGGTGGTGATTGGTGATTATCTTTCAGGTCATGGTTGTCTTCCAGATCATGGTTGTCCCTAAAGTGCTTTTCCAAAAGGCAACTGGACTGAAGAAGCTTCTTGGATGAGAAGTGAAACATTTTCAAGGAAAAGCCAAGAAAATCCAGTTGCTTTTTGGAAAAGCGCCTTTGGGATATCCCAGAGTTGTGGAAGCTCCATAGCTAGAGTCTTCAAGAAAAGATTGGGCAGCTCTATGTCCAAAAAGGTATAAAAACTTCTGCCTTGGGCAGGGATAGAAGACCTCCAAGATCCCTTCCAGCTTTATGATTCTATAAAATAGCAAGATTTTGTTCATTTATAAAATCATTTTAAATGAAGACTAGCAATGAGGGAACTTAGAAATGAACAATACTATCTTTAAAGTTCCTCTTTATTCTCATCATCCTTGAGCTCTCCTGGCAACAGCCTTACATGCATTCCCAATATTGAAAAGTATTTATTTTCATGACTATAATATCCACAGAACAGCAAAAGAAACTATGTACATATACTATAACACAGTATCTCTGGAAAATAAAGGATGTAGACTCTGTTATATGAATTTAATGATTTAGAAATGTCTCTTGCGCTTGTGTAATGGAGAAATAGAAAAATTGTTATTTTACTGAAAAAAAAATATTCCAGAAAAGAGATTAGCTTACCTCAATAGAAGCAGTATGGAGTAGAGACTCCCCTTTATGGTTTCTCTTGGCTGATAAGTTTTTGGGAAATTTCTTGAGGAAAACCTGCCTTTCAGCACAATTTCTGGACACTTTTGGAAGTTCTGGGTCACTGGCCCAAGCAAAGTCTTCCAGGTTCCTTAGGAGTGATGTGATTCCAGGCGATGGCAGAGATGGGGAAGAAACTGCATAATCCCTAAAGGGAAAGGCTGCCACAGAATTCCCGGAAAACTGCTCTGAGGCCTTTTTCAGTAATCGTGACCTTTGGTGGATAGTCTCCTCTTTTGTTTTATGACACTTAGGCAAAGAAATGGGAGAGCCAGCAAACTGCCTGTCACACTTTAACGGAGTTGTTTCCTTTGCCAAGGAAAGCCACTCTTCAGAAGTCAGATCTCCCCCAACGTTAGGCACGAGAGAAAAATTGCAATTTTTACTCTTTTCTTTAGGTTTCACAGGTTTACCATTGCTTGTTGAGAGTTTACCTGCATTCTCTGCAAGCTCTTTCCTGTTTTTCAGCCTCAGTTTTGAGGTATTTTTTGAGCCATAACTGGGGATTGGATCTTTGCTTTCACTTAGGCCTACTTTATAGCTTTCACTGGAGTTTTCCTGTTGGCCCCTGAAGGTGTCCCCCTGTTGGCTGAAGTTTGTTAAAGTCTTTTTTCTTAGTTCTTTCTTATATTCTTGCTCAGGTGTCTTTTCCTGTCTGAAAGTCTTCTCATGAGGAGGTGAAGAAATAAAGTCATAGATGGAGGTTAAGTTACAAGACCGGCTGTCTGTAACTGATTGCTTCAGCAGCTCTGATTTCTTTGGGCTTGTCTTCAGGGTGAATTTCATCCTCCTACTGCGAGGACTGAAACTCATTTTGATTTGTTTCTTTTTAGCTGCTGCTTCTCCAACTTTCTGTCCCAAAGTAAACACATTATCTTCAGGATCTGACAAGGAAACAGGAGAAAAAACATTCAATTTTATGTACGCTATACGAATATTAATTCTTATTAGTGGGATTATTTGTATCTGCACTGTTTCAGTGCAGTGTCAGGGCCCTACCGGAACATTGCCATTCAAAAGGGAGGGGGAACATGCGCTATTATGGATTGAGGATGTTCCTGCATCGTTTCTATTTTCACTTTGATGTATCTGCATGGGAATTAGGGAGGGGGGGAAACCCTGCCAGCTAGCAAGGACAAGGTGCCAGAGAACAGATGGTTACCATCTTTTCAACTCAAAGTTTTCACAACATCTTCATGCCAGCTGATTGGCTCCTGATGGACTGGGGGGCATTGGGGTGGGGGTGGATGGAACTTTTAGCTTAAGGCTTTTGCACAGGAACTTCAGATTCCGCCTTACTTCTCTGCAATCACTTTCTCTCAGTAAAAGATCCTTTTGAAATGATGTGTTTCAAGAGTTGTACTTTCCTGAATGAGTAGCTGAGGCAGGACATTACATTAGGTAAAATCTGCAAAGTGGTCAACCTGGAGAGGCGTCCGCCCTACCATGGGGCCATGCAAGAGATCTCTAACCAAGGCAGCAATCAGGAGGAAATTGAGTGTTGTGGGGAAGATAATGCTGAAGCTCACCCCAGCACAACCTCCGCCAAAGGGACAGAGGGAGCTGCCAGCCTCGAGGACTCCTCAAAACCAAGGAGGTCCATTGGTGTGGGGAAGAAGGAAGACTGGGAGAGGAGGACGAAAGGAATCATCCTCACCTGAGGCAGCCACCAGCCCAAATGGAAAGGAGTTAGAGGTGCTTGATGACGATGATGAGGAACCTGACCACGCTGATGCCCTCACTTGATTAAGTGATGTGCTTCATGAGGGAAACGTTCCAAGACGTAAAAGCACGAGGCTCTAACCAGAGCAATGAGGGACGACGACCAATGAGACCAGACTGTGAATGGGGAAGAACTCTCTCCCCGGAGCACTGCGACGGGCATAGATAGAACCTCAGATGGAGCGGCAGCCACCAGTGCTGGGACTCCAATGCCGTGGGACTCTGTAAGAGCAAACACTCCAAGAGCTGGAGATGGGGTGAACATAAAAGCACACCCCCTTGGAGTGAAATTCGACAGACCTCCAGCAACTCAGATTTTTCCTGGCCCATGTTCTCACTTACATGCAAGAGTATGGCTGCAAGATCCCCACTGAGGCGGGCAGTCAGGATGGTCAGCCTGGCATTGGAGGGCACTGCCACCAGATGGTGACCCTCCACAATGCAAATGCCCTAGAGCTGCGAAACTTCAACCGCTTCATGACAGCCCTAAGACCATGCTTCAAAGTTCCCTTGGCCAACAGTAAAGCTCAAAATCGCATTAAGACGATGAGGCAAGTACGTTGCCCAGTAGCTGAGTACACTGAGGAATTTCGGGGGTTGTCAACTCAACTGGCCAGAGGAAATCCTTGTGAGCTGTTTCAAGGATGGCCTAAACAATGACCTATACAATCCCTGTATTGCGAGGGGGGCCCCCACATGCCTCCATGACTGGTGTGTGCTAATTGAGGAAGCCAAAATTGACCAAGCCCGTAATAACTAAAGCTCCAGCAAAGTTTGGAAAAGGTCACCCCAAGAGGAAGAGGGAAACAACCAGACCTCAACCCCAGCCGGTACATTCCACTGCTTGCTTCAAGTGTGGGAAGGAAGGCCACTGAGTGGCTGAATGCAGGGCAAAGACCCCAGCCAAGAAGGGAGAGCATGCACCAAGCAGGAAAACCACCAAATCACAGCCTCGCATGAAGAAGACTGCCCTGAAGAGCATCAGGGTCATGGAGTTCAACCCCTCACCTAAATGGAGGGAGGGAACTCCAACCCCACTGGAGCAAGAGCAAGGGTTCTCAGACTACAAAGACGACCCCTTGGTAAGTGGGCCAATCATACCAGTGACCATGCCTATAGAACTACACCTCATTGATACTGAGCAGGATGCTTCTCTAAAAGCCCTGCTAAACTCGAGATATACCAGATGCCTGGTTAGCCCAGCCTTAGTGGAGAAGTTAGGAATCTGCTTGAGAAGGTTAAAAAAAAAAAACTATCGCCTTCTGCCAATTAGATGGGCCAATTGCAGGAGCATCCTGGCCATTTTTGCCACTGTGCCCCTGGGAATGAAAATGGGAGCCCACTCAGAGACTTTATGTTTCATAATAGCACTGGGAATGGAGAGGCCAGTTGTCTGGGGTTAGCGTGGCTGAAGAAATGGAACCCATGGGTGGACTAGAGGAGGGGACTCCTAAAATTCTCAGGAAGGAGTAGACCCCCACAGTGCGATGAGCACTGTGCCACTCACCTGAGGAGCCCCCACCAAGAAGCAGTGGCAGCTGCGAGGGGAGAACAAATACCAGACATACTAAAAGAGTTTCAGGACCTCAGAGATGTATTTAGTGAGTGTGGATCGGATGAACTTCCTCACCGACCATGCTATCAAAATCGTCCCAGGGGCCAAGTTGCTGAAACCCAAACTTTACTTGATGACCCCTAGGACCTAGATGAACTGATTGTGCTTTCATCAAAAAACCTGATTGATGCTTTCATCAAAAAAAGTGATTGATGCTTTCATCAATACAAATCTAGCCCACAGTTCATCCAACCAGCCCAACCTATGGTGGCAGCTCCTGTCCTATTCTGAGAAAAGAAGGGTGGCTCTCTTCGTCTGTGTGAATTATAGAGGATTGAATGCAGTGTGCGTGGTGTCAGAATCCAATCATATTTCATTTTTAATTATCAAATATAGAAACTCCCAATTCTGCCTTCTTTGGATTCTGCCATAAGAGGGAGAGAAGGGGGAGAACAAAGGGGCTTTATGGCCCTCACTTCCTTCAGTAGACTTCAAAGAGCTGAATGCTGAATGTGTGTTTATTGTAACCTATTGTAACCTCAAAGCGTTAACACCAGAGAACATTAGCATTAACAAAGAAGAGTATTTGCCTTTCATGTAGTTATCTGAAGTCTCCATCCAGACGGAAGAAAGAAGAAACGGGGTGGAATTGTGATACTTGAAACTATCACTGGGAAGGGGGGTTGATTGGGTGGGACTACTGGGGAACCCCTTAAAACCTTGAATGGGAGAGCTTGGACCCCAAGTCCTGTCTAGCATGCCTGCAACCATTTTCTCTTAATAAAGGATTCCTGTTGGAAGAACTATTCCAAGAGTTCTGTCTTCTTAAGATGCAAAGTGGGGTGGGTCCTTACATTAGACAGGACTTGCAAAATTAATCCACCTGGAAGGTAGACCCTTGCCGGGGGATTTTGCAAAAATTTACCATGTCAGACAACGAAGCAAGAGAGGGAGAAAACTCCCTGGAAAGAGAGCCGCTGACCCAGTTGGAACCTTGCCAGATGTTGGGATCCGAGAGGCCAGATTTCTCAGAAGAAGAAGTGGTGGAGACACAGGACCACAAGCCTCGCTGGTCGATGGGCGTTGGAAAGAAAAGCGAGTGGGGAAAGGAATCAAGAAAAGTGACCCTGAGACGGGGGACCAAGCAACCAGAATGGAAGCAGGAGATGGAGAAATCCCTGCACGCAAGTGAAGAGGGAGGAAGCTGTATGCCGTACTCAGACTGGATCCTAGAGAGAGCTATTGACCTGATGAAGAGAACTCTCAGCTCCCTAGGAGAGGAGATTCCTGAGCCCTACGCCCGCCCCAGTTCCTGGAGCCACAAAGGGAGAGACACCGAGGGGGACGTGGAACCTGCAACCCCAGGGACATTTACTGATCCAGGAGCTCCCACCCCCTACCGGACCACAGATGGAAATCTGGACGGAAGACACTACCACCCACAATGGAGGCACCGATCCATTCCAAGACGTCCACCGTTGGAGGTGAAATTCAAAGGGGAGCCAACACGCTTGGGGTTTTTCCTAACCCAAGTCCTCAGCTACATGGAGGAATATGGGCAGGACATCCCCAGCGACAAAGCCCGCATCCGGATCGTGCAATCTGCCCTGGATGGACCAGCTGCAGATTGGGTGGTGAACCTGCATGACTCCAATGCCCCAGAACTCAGTAACTTCAACCGTTTCATGTCCTCGTTGAGAAGACGATTTGAAGACCCCCTGGCTGATCGCAAAGCCCGTGAAAGAATAACAACGATGAGGCAGGGCAAACGCCCAGTGGCTGAGTATACACAAGAATTCCGAGCCATTGCCAGCAAACTGAATTGGCCAGAAGACATCCTCCTTGGCCGTTTCAAAGACGGACTAAACTATGATCTATATGATGCTTGCCTGCCCCGAGGAGACCCACATCGACTTGAGGAATGGTACGTCTTGGCAGAGGAAGCAGAGATCGACATATTGAAGAGGCATCGCCGAGGAAAACAATGGAGCCGCCCCCCGCCTGAGCTGACACACCAACCGGTGAAATCATCGGATACAGCCAAGAAGCAGATGGGGTGTTTCAAGTGTGGAAGAGAAGGGCATCGAGCTGTAGAATGCCGCTCAAAGGCCCCCCAGCACAACCCAGACAGATCCCCAATCAACAAACCCAGAGGGTATTCAGCTAAGCCAAAAGAAACAGCCATGAAAATGATGGAAATTGCAGAAAACCCCACCTCTGCTCACCAAGGGGAAAGAACTCCAGCCTACACCACAGGGACGGTGGATGCCTCAGATGACAGCTCGGAAGGCGAACCCCTGGTAAGTGGACGCATCACACCCATCTTCAAAACAGTGACTATATTAATCCCCCCCATGCCCGAAGCTGTGAAGGTGAAAGCCTTAATAGACTCTGGCTGCACCCGCTGCCTCATTAGCCCAACACTAGTGGGGAATCTGGGCATCCCATCCAGGAGACTGGAACAACCAATCTCATTTGGCCAGCTAGATGGATCCATAGCAGGGGGGGTGCCAGCTACCCTAGCCACTCTGCCAATACACCTCTCCCTGGGCAACCATGAAGAGGACTTAACGTTTGTGGTGACCCCAGGTATGGAATGCCCAATGATTCTAGGGATGGAATGGTTGAAAAAATGGAACCCCTGGGTAAATTGGAGGACGACAGAAATCAAATTCCCGAAGGGGGACCCTATGGACTTAAAACCCCAAGGGAGGCTACCAGAATCAAGAATAGAAAAAGCATCCATAGGAGAGGAAAAAAGATTAACAGAAATACCAGAGGAATATAGGGACCTTGCTGAAGTCTTCAGTGAGGAGAGGGCGAATGAGCTTCCCCCCCACCGACCCACAGACTGTACCATTGAATTCAAGCCTGGGGCAAAACTCCCGAAACCCAGATTATACTCCATGAGCCCAAAGGAGAAGGAGGAAATGGAAAGATTTATAAAAAAAAACCTGGAGAGAGGTTTCATTGAACCAGCTAAGCCTAAAGTGGCTGCCCCGGTCCTTTTTAGAGAGAAGAAGGATGGCTCTTTACGTTTATGCGTGGATTATAGGGCCCTGAACACAATCAGTGAAAGCAACCTATACCCGCTGCCCCTCATGAAAGACATGCTGTCACACCTATCGAAAGGGAAAATTTTTTCTAAACTAGACTTAAGGGAAGCTTACTATCGCGTGAGAATCAAGGAAGGGGACGAATGGAAGACTGCATTTAACTGCCCCATGGGGTGCTATCAATTCAAAGTCTTGCCATTTGGATTACAAGGGGGCCCTGCAGTCTTTATGCAATTAATCAATGACGTTCTAAGGGAGCACCTGTTTAAGGGGGTCCTTGTTTACTTGGACGACATTCTTATCTTTACCGAAACAAAAGAAGAACACGTCAAACTTGTCAGAGCGGTTTTAAAGAAGCTGCGAGCCGCTCACCTATATGCCAAACTCTCAAAATGCGAATTCCACCAGGAAAGGATAGACTACCTAGGCTATCGCATATCCCCACAGGGCATTGAAATGGACCCAGAGAAGGTCAGAGCAGTATTAGAATGGGCACCACCCCGCACAAGAAAGCAACTACAAAGTTTCCTGGGCTTTGCAAATTTTTACCGCCAATTCATCCCCTCATTTGCACAGATAGCCTTGCCCCTCACCAACTTACTAAAAACGAAGGGAACATCCTCAGTAAAACCTAGCCAGCCACTAACATGGACAATGGAGTGCCAAGCAGCGTTTGAGAGACTAAAGAGACTTTTTTCTGCCGAACCAGTACTAAGGCACCCAGACATGGACAAGCCCTTCATAATACAGGCAGATGCAAGTGATGTGGCAGTGGGGGCTGTGCTATTACAAGAAAATGATGATGCAGTATTGCAACCCTGTGCATATACATCCAAGAAACTCACGGAAACAGAACAGCGCTGGCCCGTATGGGAGAAGGAGGCTTATGGGATACGTTGGGCATTACTCACATGGCGACAGTTCCTGGAAGGCAACAAAATCCCCTTCCAGGTGTGGACTGATCACAAAAATTTGGAAGCCCTGAAAACTTCCAGGAAACTCAATCCCAAACAAGCCCGCTGGTCCCAGCATTTTCACCAATTCCAATTTAAGCTCAAACATTTACCAGGAAGAAAGAACAGATCTATCTCGCATGCCCCAATATAACAGCGCACGAACCACAGACTCTAGACCAATAATGGCAGAGTCACAACTGGCAGCACCAGTAACCACAAGAACCCAAGCCAAAATTAAAACCACAACTGGACAGCCAAACTGGGATTGAATTCAGAAAAAGTTTGGAAACAGATGATTGGTTCCAGAAAAACAAACATGTGTGCACAATGAGAGACGGATTGCCTTGGGTAGGGGAAAAGTTATATATACCAACAACTCAAAGACTAACTTTCATGCAACTTTGCCATGACACAAAATCAGCAGGGCATTTTGGATTTGTAAAAACTTTACACTTAATTAAACGGCAATTTTGGTGGCCATCAATAAAAAAGGACATAGAAAGTTATGTTGCCAGCTGCCCAACCTGTGCATCAGCAAAGAGGTTGCAAGGGAAATCGCCAGGGCTGTTACAACCAGTGGCAAGTCCCTCAGCCCCCTGGAGGGAAATAGCCATGGATTTTATAGTGGAATTGCCTGAAAGCAATGGGAATACTGTTATCTGGACAGTCACGGACCTATTTTCCAAACAGGTGCACTTTATCCCTTGCCAAAAAATTCCCACTGCAAAGGCCTTAGCAAAACTTTTCATCCAGCACATTTACAGATTGCACGGGGCACCCCAACGCATCATCTCTGATAGGGGAGTGCAATTTACGTCTGCATTTTGGAAGGAATTTTTATCCCTCTTAGGGACCACTCAGGGATTGACATCTAGCCACCACCCTCAAGGAGATGGACAAGCGGAACGGTGCCAGTCGGTACTTGAGCAATATTTGAGATGTTTTTTAAATTTCCAACAGAGTGATTGGACGGACTTACTTCCTTTTGCAGAAGTTGCCTACAATAATGCAGTCCACTCCAGCACAGGCTACACTCCTTTTCAAATAGCCAACGGCCAAAGTTTCAACCCTATGCCAGAGTTAACCCCAAAAGAACCAACGATCCCTTCACTGAAAGAATGGATGGAAAACCTACAAAACACCTGGCCAATAGTCAGAAAATCACTAGATGAAGCTAGGCGGGCATACAAAGCACAAGCCGATAAAAAAAGGGTTGAGCCTACACCATTCATTATAGGAGAAATGGTGTACTTATCTACAAAATACCTAAAGTCCCTACAGCCCTGTAAAAAACTTGGACCAAAATATATAGGACCTTTTCCAATTAAAAGGATCATAAATCCAGTAACAGTAGAATTAGAATTACCCAAAAACCTCAGGCAAATACACCCAGTTTTTCATTGCAGCTTGCTGAAAAGAGAGCATCAGTCACCTCTACGGCCAAAAATCCCCCCCCCACCACCTCCAATCATGGTGGAGGGGGAACAACACTTCGAAATAAAAGAGATCCTTGACTCTAGGAGATATCATGGAACAACTCAGTACCTAGTTGCCTGGAAACACCTCCCTGCCTCACAAAATGAGTGGGTCCATAAACGTCACGTCAGAGCCCCAAAGCTATTGAAGAAGTTTCACACAGAGTATCCTAACAAGCCTAACTAAATTTTATACTTGTGTTTTCTTTCAGGTGGATCTCTCTTATTTTTAAGAGGGGCCGGATGTCAGAATCCAATCATATTTCATTTTTAATTATCAAATATAGAAACTCCCAATTCTGCCTTCTTTGGATTCTGCCATAAGAGGGAGAGAAGGGGGAGAACAAAGGGGCTTTATGGCCCTCACTTCCTTCAGTAGACTTCAAAGAGCTGAATGCTGAATGTGTGTTTATTGTAACCTATTGTAACCTCAAAGCGTTAACACCAGAGAACATTAGCATTAACAAAGAAGAGTATTTGCCTTTCATGTAGTTATCTGAAGTCTCCATCCAGACGGAAGAAAGAAGAAACGGGGTGGAATTGTGATACTTGAAACTATCACTGGGAAGGGGGGTTGATTGGGTGGGACTACTGGGGAACCCCTTAAAACCTTGAATGGGAGAGCTTGGACCCCAAGTCCTGTCTAGCATGCCTGCAACCATTTTCTCTTAATAAAGGATTCCTGTTGGAAGAACTATTCCAAGAGTTCTGTCTTCTTAAGATGCAAAGTGGGGTGGGTCCTTACACGTGGAGAATGTGTACGCCCTTATCCTTATGAAGAATATACTAGCCCACCTAGCCAACAGGATTTTTTTTTTTTCAAAATTAGACTTGCGGAAGGCTTATTACCATGTCAGAATCAAGGAAGGGGATGAATGGAAAACCGCTTTCAACTACCTGCTAAGCTGCCTCCAGTTTAAAGTGCACCCCTTTGGACTGCAAGGAGCACCCTCAGTGTTCATGCAATTGATGAGGTGTTACATGAACATTTATAGAAGGGGGTCGGTCCTAGTGTACCTTGATGACATCCTTATTTACAGAAACAAAAGCAGAGCATATAAAGCTGGTCACAGCCATATGAAAAAATTCTGCACAGCCTAATTGTATGGAGTTTCACAAAGAAAAGATCCACCACCTGGGCTATCATATCTTTCATGAGAGGGTTGAGATGGATCCCAAGGAGATGCAGGCGGTGCTGGAGTGGGCGCCTTCCTGAACCAGGAAACAATTGCAAAGCTTCTTGGGGTTTGCCAACTTTTACTGACAGTTCATCCCCTTGTTCGCTCAGATAGCCCTTCCCACAATCAACCTACTAAAAACAAAAGGGGAGGACAAACCAAAACTCAGCCAACCCTTGAAATGGACTATGGAATGCTTTTCTTTGCTGAGCCGGTGCTAAAAGACCCAGACCCTGGGAAACCTTTTGTCATCCAGGCCGACGCCAGTGATGTTGCAGTGGGGGCTGTGCTATTGCAAGAAAATGAGGGGGAGGGGAATTACAACCATGCACGTATACATCAAATTTGCAGAGGACACTAAGTTGGCAGGAATAGCCAACACTCCAGAAGATAGGCTTAAGATACAGAAGGATCTTGACAGACTTGAAAATTGGGCGCTATCTAACAAAATGAAATTCAAGGGTGAAAAAAGTAAGGTTCTACATTTAGGCAAGAAAAACCAAACACACAGGTATAGTATAGGTGGTACCTTACTAAATAGTAGAAACTGTGAGAGGGATCTTGGAGTCCTAGTGAACAATCACTTAAATATGAGCCAGCAGTGTCCTGCAGCTGCCAAAAAAGCCAGTGCTAGGCTGCATTAACAGAGGGATAGAATGAAGATCACATGAAGCATTAATACCACTTTACAATGCCTTGGTAAGGGCACACTTGGAATACTGCATCCAGTTTTGGTCACCACAATGTAAAAAAGATGTTGAGACTCTAGAAAGAGTACAGAGAAGAGCAACAAAAATAGTCAGGGGACTGGAGGCTAAAACATATAAGGAACGGTTGCTGGAATTGGATATGTCTAGTCAAATGAAGAGGGGTGACATGATAGCAGTGTTCCAATATCTCAGGGGCTGTCACAAAGAAGAGGGAATCAAGTTATTCTCCAAAGCACCTGAAGGCAGGACAAGAAGCAACTGATGGAAACTAACCTAGAACTAAGGAGAAATTTTCTGATAGTGTCAGGACCCACTTCAACTGATCACCCATGAAAGCAGAACTCTTGAAACAGGCATTGTCTCAAAAGGAAACTTTTATTAGAGACTAGTGATAGCAGGGAATTCAAAGCAAGATCTGAAGAAAAGCCCACATGAATAATATAATTAAGCAAGCAATATACCCCCTCCCACCAAAGTCATAATGTCAGTTTGAAATCCAGCCAATCCACAGGTGGCTTGGTGTGTGATTAACTGGCATAGTAGGCACGAATCTCAAGGTTTTCTCCAGCTTTCATTCCTTTTAACTGTCTCCCAGATAAGGAGACACATTCTATTCTCAAAAGGAGGAGGCCAGACAAAGGAGAAAGTGACAGTTAACACTATGAATCCCCCATGCACCCCCTCTCCCAACAATAATGGCAGGCCCCACATGGATAAAAGAAAGGAGAGAGCAGATGAGGAGTTTTGGAGTCTGACAGACAGTTAGAACAATTAATCAGTGGAACAACCTGCCTCTGGAAGTTGTGAATGCTCCAAACTGGAAGTTTTTAAGAAGAGACTGGACAGCCATTTGTCTGAAATAGTATAGGGTTTCCTGCCTGAGCTGGGGGTTGGACTAGATGACCTCCAAGGTCCCTTCCAACTTTATCATTATCATCATCATCTCATTATCATTGTTGTTGTTATTGTTATTATTACATCACAGAAGCTTACCAAAAAGGAGAAACGGTGGGCAGTGTGGGAGAAAGAGGCTTATGCGGTTTCTCCTTACATGGAGGTACTTCCTAGAAGGGAGCAAAATCCCATTCCAAGTCTGGACTGATCACAAAAATCTGGAAGCTTTGAAAAATCCCTGGAAACTATCTCCAAAACAAGCATGATGGACTCAGTACTTCCAGCTGTTCAGCTTCACCATGCACTACATTCCGGGGGGGGGGGGGAGAAACTTCCTGGCTGATGCTTATTGAGAATGCTGCAATACAACAGCTCCAAGGTGGAGATAGTAAAGCCCCTTCTCCTCTCACATCAGCTGGTGATTCAAGTAACCACCAGAGCGCAACAGAAGGGGAAACCATCTATAGACAATGTTATTGAAACAGATTTTAAAAAGGCCCTGGAAGTGGACAAGTGTTTTTGCAGTCACAGAAATCTCTGCTCCATGCAAGATGGACTAGTATGGGTAGGTGAGAAATTGTATGTGCCTGCCAGCCAGAGACTAAAAACCATGCAAACATGCCATGATTCAAAGCTAGCATGACATTTTAGGTTCATGAAAACTCTACACCTTCTCAAAAGACAGTTCTGGTGGCCCTCACTTAAAAAGGACATTGAAAGTTATGTTTCCAGCTGCCCTATATGTGCGACCGCAAAGCGGAGGCAGGCAAAAACATCAGGTTTACTCCAAACAGTAGCTGAGCCATCACCACCCTGGAGAGATTTTAGAAAAGTTTAAGAAACACTGTGATTTGGGTCGTGACTGACTTATTTTCCAAGCAGATCCATTTCATCCCTTGCCAAAAAATTCCAACGGCTAAAGCACTGGCAAAGAATGTTCCTGCACTGTATTTATTGCTTACATGGAGCACCACAACACATTATCTCGGTTAGAGGAGTCCAGTTCACATCAAAGTTCTGGAAAACTTTTCTGGACCTCCTAGGAACCGACCGAGGACTCAGTTCTAGTCATCATCTGCAGACGAATGGCAGGACAGAATGAACAAACTCAATATTGGAACAATATTTGGCAGGCTTTTTATGCAACACCCAGTCCCTAGTCTCAGGAACAACCGATGACCTTGGTTCCCACGGGACAAAAGATTATTTTGACTAACGAAGCACCTGGGCAACCCCCCTCCCTCTGTTCTATGTGGCAACATAGAATGAGAAGGAAAATGGCTGCAGCAATGGTCATTTGTAGAGCTGACAGTTTAGGTCAGGGCTTTTCAAACTTTTCGCTGATTGTACCACTTTTAGAATATGGCAACATTCGAGTACCATGAGTCATCTAGTAAGTTTTCAAAAACGTGATGACCAAAAAAAAAAAAAAAATGGAAAAAAGTGATAAAGTACAGGTAGTCCTTGACTTACAACAGTTTGCTTAGTGACTGTTCAAAGTTACATCAGCACTAAAAAAAGGGACTTATGACCATTTTTCACACTTATGACCGTTGCAGCATCCCCAGGGTCATGTAATTTACATTCGGATGCTTGGCAACCGATTCATATTTATGATGGTCACATTGTTCCAGGATCATGTGATCGCCTTTTGCAACCTTCTGACTAACAAAGTTAGTGGAAAAACCAGATTCACCTAAGAACCATGTTATTAATTTAATCTCTCCCTCTCTTTCTTTCTCTCTCCCTCTTTCTCCCTCTCTCCCTCTTTCTCCCTCTCTCCCTCTCCCTCTATTTCTCTCTCCCTCTCTCCCTTCCTCATTCTCTCTCTCTCTTTCTCCTTCCCTCCCTCCTCTCTCTCCAATCGGGGATCGATTTGGAGGTGCAGAGGGGAGAGGAGTGGCCGAGGGCTGCCCATGTGACCTTGAAGCGGCAACATTTGGAAGTACCAATGCTGCTCCAGCCAGGCTTGAGCCAGACAGAGTGGGCGATGGGAGAGGAGCGAGCCGATCACCTTCCCAGCAGCAAGGACTCTGGTGCGCCTTCCCAGGAAATGAGGCCTACAGTAGCGCCGAGATCGCATGGCTCCCCGGGAAAGGGACTTCCTGGCCGCACTTCTAGGGAGTGGCGCAGGGCCAATCAGGAGCCCCGCGAGGGGGTTAGCCTGCATGAAGAGCCATGCCTTTTCTATGGAGGAACACAATGAGGGAGCCAACCAATCACAGGACGTAGATTCTGATGGGCGGCCGTCCTGTGCCGAGGAGCCTGTGATCGCCTCGAGCCGCTACGGCGGCCCGATGAGACCGCGCTGCACTCAACAGGCAGCGCATAATGGCCAATGAGTGCCGGGTGGGGGGTGGTGCTTGAGAGGTGGCTACTGAGTGTGTGGCACCATTGTGGCTGTCAAGCCCCGTGGGCAAGACATTCCTACGAGGAAGGGGGCCCATGCAGCCGGCCGCCGAAGCATGCAGCCAGCCATCGCAGGAAGAATAGCTGACACCAGCCTACCGGGCAGCGTGCGGGACTCCAGTGCACCCTAGGACAGCCCACCGGTGCCTGGTTAGAGCAGCTGGCCAGCACTTCATTGTGGCCAGCTCTGGCGGGGCGGGGATTCCCTGGCGTCACGGAACGCGGCAACATCACCGATGGGCGGGGCATCCCAAGGAGGCCACCGGCGCCTGGTTAAAGCAGCTGGCTAGCACTCCATTGTAGCTAGTTCTGCCGGCAACTGCAGGGATCCCCCACGGCTTGCAGCTTCTGCTGCGGTGCTCGGATCGGTTTCCCAGCGTGTGGGCATTGGAATGTTCAATCGGTATCAGAGCTCAGCAAGCCCAGAGCAAGGGAGCAGCTACCCTTGCCCACGGCTGTCCCGAGTCACCATCAGATGCCTATCATGGGCAGATGGCCTGAGCAACGAGGCACCAGCAATCGCCTTGAGCTGCTGCCGCGGCCCAATGAGTCTGCGCTGCGCCTGACAGGCAGCACGTAGTGGCCAATGAGTGCCGAGTGGGGGATGGCACTTGAGGGTTGGCTACTGAGTGTGCAGCACCATTGTGGCCACTTCGATCGGTATTGGGAATGGAGAGCGGAGCTCAGAGCAAGGGAGCAGCCCCCCCCCCACAGCCGGCCCCCGAGTCACCGTTCTGATCAGCATCAGCAAAACAAATGTGGGCCTCGATTCCCACCTGCTGCCCTGGGATGAGTCCTCCGGGAGGGCGCGCGCCATCTGGCTGCTTTGCTTTCCTCTCCGTAAAGCCAGGCACCTCGGGTAGAGGAGAGGGGAAAAAGACTCGAGCCCCGGGAGACAATGTAAGGGCTATGAGGGGGAGAGGAAAAGAAATTGGAAGAGCGTGAGGCCACGAGAGAGAGAGAGAGAGAGAGAGAGAGAGAGAGAAAGAAGGGGGAAAAGGAGGGAGCGGTTGTGAGGTTGGCGCTCAGGACCGCGCCGTAAGCGGTCTCAAACACCTACCTGCGAGTGGATAGCTCTGTCCCCTTCAGGCTCGCACTTGCTTCTGAAGTAAGAAGGGGGGAAGGGCGACACGGATCCTACACGAGTCCCTGGGGAAGGCGGGGCCTCGCTCTGTGCCCTTCGCATGCCCTCAGTAGGGTTCCTGCCGGCCGTCGCCAAGCGGCATGTTTTCAATTTCAACAAGCAAGTGAGCTGGGAAGGAGGGGGGCAGGAAGGTGACGCTGCGGGGGGGAAGGAAGGCGACGCCGCGTACCAGCCAGGTGGTCACGTACCACTAGTGGTACGCGTACCATCGGTTAAAAAGCCCTGGTTTAGGTATAATATCTGACCAAAAATTCTGCAAAGAATCCACATAGTTCCACATATACAGAAAGCTAGTTTCCATGCAAAATTATATCATAATTCAATACTATAAAGATGAATATTATGGGTACTCATAGTATAGTACACAGGTCAGCAACCTGCGGCTCTTTGAGCCTTCCCCTGTGGCTCACAGCCTCCTCTGCCAGGATATATGCAATGTTATCTTCATTTTAGATATCAAAAGGGTTTTGCGGCTCCCAATGTTTTGTTTTCGGTGGCAAACGGGTCCAAGTGGCTCTTTGAGTGTTTTGGATTGCCTACCCCTGGTTTAGTACATCCTGTTCTTCCTCCTCTTATTGAGATAACTATTTTCAGATTTGCAGATAACATGTTGTCATTATGTTAAACTAAGATTTGCATCAAAACAAAGATCAAAGGAAGGTAGTTGTTATTCAGTGGTAGAAACATTCTTTACCTACAGAAAATGAGTTCAGTCAAAGTCTATCCAAGCAGGTCTAAGAAAAAATATCTCGATACACCTGTACAGCCATAGCCATTTAGTGATCTGTAAAGACCACTGTTCTAACTGTAAATGCATCTATTAAGCATTTCAGCAGAGGACTCATATTTAGAATGTGTTATGCTACATTCAGTTGTAACTCACCACATTATGCAATTCTTCCAGGGATATTCTGTAGCCTCCGGTATTCTATGCATTTTATATGCTGTTAGACTCTTCTTTCACTCAATTTCCCCAGCATTATAAACTTTTCCATAAATGCAATAGCCCCCACGATATCTACAATACCATGCACATCTGTCTCAATATCACCTTTCAACATTCATGATACATGTTCTCTCTATCTAGTTTTAGGACTTTGTGGAGAACAGATCATGTCTTAGTTCTACTTTGTGTAGAAATATTGAAAAGTCAAATAGATTCATAAATCTTTAAGGCAGTGGTTCTCAACCTTTTTAATGCCGCGACCCCCAACTGGTCTTAAGTCGAGGACTTTCCCTGCCCGGGAGCACCGCACATGCTTGGTGCTGCCCCCTGCACCGGCCGAGGCCTAGCTGGCAAGGGGCAGCGACGGCGCAGGGTGACCATCGGCTGGGCCACCAGCTGGCCCAGCCCAGGCAGGTAAGGCACCCGCCGGGCCACATGTGTGGCAGCAACCCTCCCTGCGTCCACCGCTGCCCCGCTAGCCTTACCTTGGCCACTGCCTGTTCGGAGCGGTGGCAGGCAGGCCCAGGTGCTCCTGGGCGGCCACGGCAAGCGGCAGCGATGGCGCAGGGCGACCACCGGCTGGGCCACCAGCTGGCCCAGCCCAAGGCAGGTAAGGCACCCGCCGGGCCCCACGCGCGCCAGAAACCCTCCCTGTGCCCTCCGCTGCCCCGCTAGCCTTACCTTGGCCACCACCCGTTCAGGCCGGCAGCAGGCAGGCCCAGGCGCTCCTGGGCGGCCATGGCAAGCGGCAGCGATGGTGCAGGGCGACCACCGGCTGGGCCACACGTGCCAGCAACCCTCCCTGCACTCACCGGCCTCCCACCTCCCACCGCTGGCCCTCTTTTACCTACTTTTAGTAGTTGCTCAGCAGGGAGGGAAGCTTTCCTTGCAGCACCGTTTGCAGACTGGGGCTTTTGGCGGTCTCAGCAGGGCAGAGATAGCCTGGACAATTTCTATTGGCTTTCAAATGCCAATAGAATTAGACTCTATTCAAGAAAGTCTATTCTATTGGCTTTCAAATGCCAATAGAATAGAGTCTCTTGAATAGAGTCTATTCTATTGGCTTTCAAAAGCCAATACAATAAGAGGGAGTAGCACAGCTAAAGAAAAGAGGGAAAAAATGACTGACAGCCTTGTTCGGCGACCCCCGTGAAATGGTCGTTCAACCCCAAATGGGGTCACAACCCACAGGTTGAGAACCGCTGCTTTAAGCATTACTGTGCATCCATTGCTATAAACAACTATAGAAGTTCAAACACTATATAAAGTATCTTTCCTAATGCATTTTTTTTAAAAAAAAGTGAAAGGCAAGGACATTATATTATGGAAAGTTTTAGTTACTTAGCATACTGGGACATGGCATGCAAATTGAAATATGTAATATTTTAAAAATTGGAATCCATTAAGAATAATTAAATTTAACGTCACTTATATCACACTACATTAAATCCCAGTTATATATTTTTAGGATATTTTATTAACAAGTTAATGTAATCAGAGGAATAAATGTATAAACATTCCATTTTAAAGAAAGATCAGAATCATTATAATCAAACTACAATGGCCCTTGGCTTCTCTTAATGAATTTGTACTCAACAGCTCTTATTAAAATCTTATTTTTTATTGTAGGTATTTTAATGGGTGAAAATCTCTGATTTGTGTCTCAAGGGCTGTGTGTGCATTCTAAATTTGCAGAATAAATTAATAGAATACAGAGCATCAAGTTATAACTTTGATAACATCTTACATAAAATTTAATATATTAGACTGAATGTGAATGTCATGTCTGTTGATAAAGCAAGTTGCAAAGATAAGTTATTAATAAAACCTAAGGCAATGATGACCAATTTATGCTGAAATATTTCATTGGTATATTTAGTTAGGCCTACTAAAGAACTGATTGGAAGCGATGGGTAGAACAAATCCAGAAAAAAAAACACAAGGTTGTTCCATCACTAGAAAAAGTTTAAGTAATCTTCCATTGTAGCAACAGAATCTTGAAGCCGGATTGCCAACAAGTTTAGAAACAAACGCTCTACAGGTAACATTGACTGTTCATATTATTTATTTACCCTCATCAAAATTTCTGTAATTGCAAAATATTTACCTGGATATAAATATTCATATCCAGAATATAGGCAGGGGGTAGCTGTCAACTTTATTTTTAACTGCCTGCATTTGTAAGCAAATATTTTAATTCTTCATCAAAATGAAATACACAGAGAGCTTGTACATTAATATTTTAGCCATTAGTCAATTATGTTGACAGATACTGTAGTCCTCAATTTACCATTGGCCACTTAGCCATCATACAAAGTTACAAACGACCTTTCCAAGCTACTTATAACCCATTTTTGAAATTCTGATGGTCAACCCGTTGCAGTAATGATTGCAATTTGGGAGCTTGGCAACCAGCCCACATTTACTGCCACTTATACCATCCCATGGTACCTCTTTTTTTTTTTTGCTGGAAACTAGCATTTACTTCCAGTTTCTGGCAAAAAATGCCCATTGGCTAAAATGGGTTTGTTTAACAACACTTGCAAAAAAGGTATAAAAGTTGAGCATGGTCATGTAGTGGTCCTCTTAACAACTAGCATGACTTATGATCATAATTTTAGGCTCCATTGCAATGATAATTCAAGGGTTACCTGTATATTAAAAAAAAGTCTGCACAATGTTATTCAAGTATCATATTCACCTTTGACTAAAGAAGCTAGGCCACAATTCTTTCCCCTTGTTAAGTGGAAAAAAAGATTGTTGTTTTTTAGAAGGACAAACTTTGTGCTAATGGATTCATATTTATTTCCTGAAGTGACAAATTACAGTTTAGTTATTAAGCTGCTGCACAATGGGAATGGAAAGAACGTTTCAAGATTGAGGTCAAAAACTTTCTATCTATCTATTAATTATATACATTTAGCTCCATAAAGTACTACATCCAGAAAATATCTGTCTCAAGAGAATCTATTGGAGTTAGCTGTTCAGAGGCAGCCAAGAATATGGGATATTTATTTCTTGTTAACTTTGGATTAAACCTTTTTGGAATATATGCTTAAAACCAAAGTTCAAGGTCCAGGATGATAAGGGTAATTAATAGAAAATGAGCGGCTCTACTTTTTTCAAACATGATTTCATCAAGTTTTTGTACTGCTCCACATTTTGTTCTTTCAAGCATCTTATCATTCAACACTGTGTTCTTTGTCCTTTCCAGATATATTCTTCACTTTACAGCTCCTGTAAAGTGGCGTGAGCTGGATGATTAAAAACAGTCAGAGAAAACAATACAGCTAATTGTAATGGAGTCTCCCCATTGTGGGTGAATGTCAAGGGGGAGAGTGCTTAAGTGAATGTTAAGTGGAATATGGGGTGCCTCAGGAGTGGAGAAAACCCTAATGCAGATACAAGCCCACTGTCCCTAGCCTCCCAATGCCTTCCCCACCCCAAAAAACCCCACATTCTGCTTCCCACCTTTTTGAGTCCCCACTGTCGCTTGGGTCTTGTCCCCACCCTCACCATCAATTGTTAATTAGAGTCCATTTTAAATGTATAGTGCAAAAAGAAGTCTTGAAATATGTTTTTGTTCTTTCAAGCTACGTAATTCCAGGTTTCAAAAAGTATTATTTCATTTACCTGAGAAGTCCTTGTCCTGCAGAGTTTGCAGTTTGCTATAGAGTTTGATGATGATGTCTAGTTTCCTGTTTATTTTCACATCCTGTTTCATGGTTGGCACCTGACATATTGGGCAAGCTATGCCAATACAGTTGCCTACACAACTTCTGAAAAATATAAACATGATTTCATATGGGAAAAAATACACCTGGATAACAAACTACAATTTCTAACACATGGTTAAAGAAATCTTTATCTTAGAAATTAAAATACATAAGAACAAGACAATTGTTTACAATACATTTATACAATACATTTAAAATGCTGAAGTCTTCACTCATAGCGTGTATGTGTAATTTACAACAAAATGCACAAGTAAGAAGAAATTACAGAGAGAGAGAGACAGTGGCATTAACGTTTGCATGCTCCCTCTTTCTGGATTATATGATTTACTTTTCTCCGAGTGTTTCTAGAATATTATACTGATAGGATGATTTATGTGCCTATGCAGAGTGGAGGGTATTTAAATGCATAATAAATATGTCAAACCTAACAGAGGCTTAAATAATTTAATTTTTATTTCATCAACAATATAAAGAAAAAAAGCACTACAGCAAATAAGCGCTTTGCTGAGAAAGATAGGTATGATTACATAAGAAGATATAATCATACTAGCAGCTACAAATAGAAAGCAACAACATAGGATATTTACTTCAGACTAAAACATTATCAAAATAGGCAAGTTTGGGAAAAGCTTTATAACAGTTCACTATTAATTTTTCACATTTTTGAACTGCTCATCTTCCTCAGAGTAATGGCATGACTCACAGACAGAAGACATGTTCACAACTTCCTAGGTTCACAGGTTTCTTCAGAATGTTAGTGCTGTCAAGGAGAGAATAAATGGAATTGAGTTATTTCTGTCCTAAATATTAGAATAGACACATTTTCAGTGCACCCCAAGATAAATAATATCAAGATAAATAAGCTACGTAAACACTAATTTTTTCTTCATAAACATAAAGAAATTGTCTATTAAGAAAAAAAGTGTGTTTACCTTTTCTACTCAAATAACATCACTCTAGGCAGCTGCCTCTTGGGACAAGCTTTACATGTGAAGGATTCCACCTCCAATACAGAAAAACATGGCTGCCAATGTAGTGTCAAGAACAGGCTGCAAAGTCCATGGGTGTGCTTTTAGAATTTGGAGGACAGTTTGAGCTTCCTTCTAAAGCAGAAGCAAATAGGTTTACAATAATTAAAAACTTTGTTTGGTTATGTCAAGGCAAAGGAACAGCCACCAAAGAAATTAAAACTGGTACTTTTTTTCTATATTTTGTAATATTTTATTAGATTATAGAATAAAATACAAAAATACAAAAGCAAATAGTAGGACACAGTGAGGAGGAAAAAGGGAGGGAAATGAGGGGGAGAAGGGAAAAAGAATAGACTTCCTCTGTTGCAGTAGAAGGAAGCATTAACATTGAACCTCAACTTTTTACTTTTCTATAATATTATAAACTAGCCATTTCTATAACAACAAATGAATCTAATCAGTAAAACCCCAAATCCCTCCCCTTTTTTGACACCTTGCTAAGCACTGGTGGTACTCAAATATTATCATATCCTAAAAGTGGTACAATCTGTGAAAAGCCCTGAATTTCAGCATTCAGTTATTTCTCATGGTACATTTTTTAATATATTTCAACAGTGTTATAAAAATATCAAAGAGGCTTCTGCACAGAGGGAAGCAGACATTAACAGGATGGTTACTTCCGTAGCTGCTACTTATTCCAGTGTCTTATAACATGAGGGGAAACTGAAACAAAGCTGTCTTTAAATGTGCTGATAAGCAGCTACAGGCTACTTTTGTACATCTGTTTCTGGATTGCAGCAATCAAAATATCAAGATCCATGGATATTTACAGCAACTTCAATGACAAGGTTTTAATGGCATGCTACCTTCAACTGTGCAAACCAGTGTTGAAACCCTTTATTCATTCTGCAATATTGCTATGATTTTGCCACTGAAACATCAGAACCCGAACACTAATGACATAGATATACTCTAGAGTAGTGTTCCTTGCCCAGGTCAGCCTTTATAACCTGGCAGTCTAGTTGTTGAAGCTGCAATTCCTAATTCATTTGATGGAATCTACATTGAGGAAGGATGACCAGTGCCAACAAAGTAATTGTTATCAGGGAAATCTGTAAGATAGGGAGTCACGTTACTGAACATTCTTCTAAAGAAAATCATCCCCTGAATATAAGTGAAAATGTCTACATTTAAGGAATTCCCTAACTTAATTCCCTAATAGCAACTTTCTCCATAAACTGCGGTTAAGAAAACCACTGCCTCGTTGCTTACTCATTAAATTCAAATGTAGAACACTTCTGAAAAAAACAGCTCGTCAACCGAACCGTTTGTATATACCAAGCAATCTTGTTTTACTTAATGAGACTTCATTTCCAAATCCCTTTTCCCCAAAGCCTCTCCGTTCCTTCCGCCCTTTTTCTCAAGCATAATCGGTTACCAAAGAGAGCACTTCAGGCACTCGGCCAACCGTCTCAAAGCCAGCCGCGTTTCTTTCCACGGGGTTCCGGACTGCGGGTGCTGCTCTTGCGCCATGTGGCCGGTGGACTCATTACCGGAATGGCTCCGGAGTTTACTGGGCCGTATAATCCTTCCCTTCCCGCCAAATACAGGTCAGAAGACAAACACACCCAGCCCCCAAAAATCGGTTCAAATTGTGCGCTTTGCGACTTATACAACACGCGCATGTCAATTTGCAAGGACGCACGCGTGAGATTGTAGAGGGCAGAGATTGACACTCTCAGGGATTTGGTTGCTCGGTTTCATAGCCCCATTTGAGGCTCTTTTTTTAATTGACCCCTGCAAATAATAGGAAAAAAACCCTACTGATTTCATCCTTGTGGTAATTCTAATCCCCGCTTAGTTAACGGAAAAAAAGAGTCAAGGAGACACAGGAACTAGCTCTATGGTGCATTAGACGTTCAGCATTTGCATCAAGCATTCCATTCCGCCTTCGGCAGCCGACTGGAAAGTTCCCGGATCTGGGGGAAAATTTGCGTGTGCGCGCATGCGTATCCTATTGCGCTAACGTCTCGCGCCTCTGATTGGTCGTTTCATTCGCTCGGTGGGACGGTTTGATACGAGCTCTGCGACCTTTGCCCCTTGTTCATATAGAGGTTTATGGGGAAGGAGGTTTGCTAAACGAAGTGTGCACGTATGCAGTCTCACGCGTTTATTGTGTTAAACCAGACCCATGTGGCTGTTTCTCCCGTATAATTTCGTTTATTGTTGTGAAGCTGAATATCGCAGAAGTAGTTTCCAAGTTTTGAGTTAAGATGTTTTCCCCAAACGATGAATGAAGAAAAAAAAATCTTAAAAGAGGCGTGTTTTGGGAAGACAATATCATAATCCCTGTACATCTGTTGACATCTGGAAATATTTTGTTACAGCCATTCTGTGCGTCGTTCCAGCAGCATGGTAGTTAGTAATGAATGTAGATTTAAGCAACTATATATATATATATAATTATTCCTTACTCTACCTTTGAAGTAGTCAGAAATCTCAGCATGAAATAGATTCTGCCGTGGTTTGCCTAATGATCCCTGTTCAATTGATTAGAAAGTTAGCCACTGAGACAACAAATTGCTTATGCTTTTAGGAACTTTACGGACATTTTAAAAAAATATATGTGAGATGACCGTCATCTTTATATGTAATGGCAGAGTGGTAGGTATCTTATGAGATACGAAAGCCAGCTGGGTGATTTTGGACCCATTGCTCTCTCAGCCCAACTCAGCTAACAGGGTTATTATGGGGGGAAATAGGTGGGAGCAGCGGTGGGATTCAAATACATGAACAACTGGTTCTCTGTGTGGATGCTGCTTTCAGAAGTCCATTCTGGGCCTGGGCAGCAACAAATTAGCTACTGTTTCTACCAAACTGGTGCGAACTGGCTGAATCCCACCACTGGATGAGAGCATTATGTACACTGCCTGAATTGCACAAAATAACAAAATATCAATCCAATAATAATGTGCTGTGCAACATGATAAAAGCTATATAATGCTGGCTCCTTTTTGCTGATTAGAACTGATACTCATTTTTACTAATTGAATTTGTTAATTTGATTTACATCATTGTTTACATTGCTATTGTGACTCTGGACAGCTAAACCCCATATAAAAACTCAGAACAAAAAACTCTTCAAAAAGAATTATATGTATATGTATATTCTACAATGATGGCTGAGGCCCCATTCAAATGACTACAATGTATTGGCTTCGAATGATTGTAACTTCCTAGCTCCCATGCCTGGTAACACACACAAGTCTTTAGGGAGTGGTGTTCCAAAGGCTTTTATAAAAGCAATGCATGGTGCGTTCTTTTTATTTAATGTGTCCACTAAACACCAATTGTGTTTGGAAAAGCACTGCCACGCTGCAATGCCTTTGACACAGAATAGATTAAGCCCTATATATTATCACAGAAAACATCACAATTATTCTAACCAATGTCATAGGAATCAATTTTATAAATGAAAGTATTTCCTCATCTCCAGTTGCTGGAGAGAAATGTTTGAAATTAAATGCATTGTCTGAATAAGTTCTAAGAGTTAAGCATTTTAAATGTTTGATCCACTAATATGGCTAACATTAATTTTCAATATTATCTAAGCTTCCAATGTCTTGCTTCTCACAGAACCAAATCAATCTTGCTGCTACTTAGAGGCTTCTTAAAACGTCCTACATTTGAGCATCCAAACAGGAGCAAGAGTTAGTAAAATAAACTGTGTAGCTCATCCAAGTTTAAGCAAAATTTAAACTTGAGTATTAATCCGCATAATTGCTTTTTTGGACAAAAGGGACAAAAATTACGTAGAAAATAAAATCTGTTTCCTATACCCATACTTGGTGCTTGAAAAGTATTTATTAACATGTATTTTATTGCATTATTAATATATATTTTTAATATATCTCATTTATCAAATTATTTGGCACATTATTTTTCTGTAGTAAAATTTCATGCTTCAGCCTGTCCTATTTTTTTCTTTACTGAATATGTTTTTTAAAGACACCTATATGCAGAAACTTGCATGCACAAACCTCTTCCATATATTTGTAATTATTGAAGCATACAAAGCACTTATAGGGGAATTTATCACTTTCAGATAGAAATACTCTAAGCCCAATAAAAAATAGAATGAGGATGCCAAAAGCCATTTATAACAGACTCACTGACATTTGTGTTCTGGAGTCATAAATTTCTATTCAAAAGGTGTATTTAGAGCAGGCAAGTTGTTCTTATGGGGAGCTTCATCATAAGAATTTTGTGATGCAGAGCAGTAAAACTTAGTTGACAATATTTCTTAAATAACGTGTCAGAATGTAACAAACAGTTCCCATTACATGGGCAATAGTGGCTAGTATCATTGTGTTATGTTATAACTATATTACATTTGTCAGACCTGCCCCAATCCGGTCCCTTAGGAAAGAAAAGCCTTTGACTCCATTTGGTTAAAACAAAGGGTTCTTTTACTAAGGATGTTGGTTTCAATAAAGTCAAGCCAGCTCTGAAATTTACCACACTCGCTAATTACAAAAATAAGGTTTAGGCTTGCCTCAGCCTACCCCTCCTTCTGTGACCAGTCTGTTTCCAGCCAACCAGATCTGGCAAAGATGTTTTTGAGATCTCTGAGTAGTTTGGGGATAATCCACCTATTTCTCAGGGTGCCTGGTCGTGGGGTGCTGGTACAATCAGGATCCGGCTCATCATCCCCCTCTCCCTATTTCCTATCACATACACATACAACTTTATTGCTCATCTTTCCCCTTTCATCCTTCCTCCATTCTTCCATTTCAACCTTTCCCCCCCTTCTTCTCTTGATGGCAGGATGCTTGTGAGGCCCCAAGCCAAGACAGACAGAGCTGATAACTGTTCTGTTCTATTCTATTCCCAGTTGAATAGCACATGTACTGAAGAGAACTATATATGAATATAACAAATAAGTAAAAAATGAATTGATAATATATCTCTAATTAAAATGTCAAGAAACCAGAACATTCCTTGCTGAAACTAATGAAAAGACAACTAGAAAAAAATATAGAAGATTGTTTTTGTACATGGTACCTGCAGCATTATTATATGCACAAAGATGAAAAGAATCTGAAATACTCACAATGGAGGAATTGTTGATGAAGAATGCAGAATTTGCAGTGGTGGCAAAATTGACTTGTTGACTATGTAAAAAACAATAACTCAGTTTGTTATTTATTTTTTATTATTTATTAATCAAATTTATATGGCCACCTATCTCATGGAAAATGACTCTGGACAACATACAACAATCAAATAAAACAACAAAATAAATAGAGCAAACATTACCCAAAACTGTACCTAAAAAATATGTAATCCATAGCTCTACCCACCATCAAATCCATAGCTCTACCCACTATCCTGTAGAGGTGAGAGACAGGCGAAGGTCGTGTGCAGAAAACTACAACTGGCGCCCTCAGTAGGGACGTTTCATTTTGGGACCCCTACGGGAAGAAGCAGCTGCCAACATACTTACCATCGTCTGGAACAGACCCCTAAGTTCACTTTCGTCTTACGAGACCCCTCAGTGAGTAAGTATGGGCTGCAAGTTATCTCAGCCCCCGCAAAAGCAAGGACAGGCATGGAGGAACTCAGATTCCTCCTCTAACCTGGGGCAGACACAAGGAAGCTGGTGGGCTGAGATAGGAAAACAGTGTTCTTTGAATCCTGAGCATCGGACGCTTAGGCTAAAAGATAGAGCATAAATTACATCTTGAACCTTGGGCTTCAGTATAAACATCTATAGTGTTCAGTCCTGTCAGGCAAGGAAGAAAAAAAAAATGGACCAATCAACTAAGTAAAATTTATTCCTCCTAAAAACATCTTTAATTGGATTTTCAGCTTCTTCTGAAGAGGCTAATTCTTTGTTGATTAGTTAGACATAATTCAAAATGTACTCCCTCAGAACAAAGTCTTCAGAGCAATTGAAATGCTTTGAAACTCTGGAATCTGTTAAGTTAACCCTGTTGTGTTTTGTGTTATGTGTGTGGCCACTCAGAACATTATGCTTGGGCTTGGAATGGTGAGAAAAATGGGAGATGATTAGGGCCCTCAAAACCACTTTTTGGTTGAAATCACCTTGTCATTTTTCTCGCTTCTTGCAAGACAAGTTATATGTCTAAATAAATGTTGTTGTAACAGTATTTGTGTATATACATTTGTCTGTGTTGTTCTGTGTTATTCCAAGACTTGGAAGAGGCTCAAAGCCCTCTCTGATAACAACAATACAAAAAGGGCTTGCTAAGAATATATGGTTTGCCTGGAGAAAGTATGAAATGAAATAATTGTATGTGGAATGGTTTTATGCAAACAGTCAGTATGGAACTGAATGAGTTAATTTGTTGAAGTGTGTGTTAGCCTTCAAAACCCACCCATTTTCTCCCTAACTGTGAAAATAATAGTAAATATTTGTGTGAGAAGAATTTCATGGAGAATGTATGAGAGAAATTATTGAAAAATGCATATGAAGGAGATGAAACTATTTTTTGGTGGTGAGATTTCCCCCCCTGTCTCTTTCGGATGGCTGCGTTGCTTAAAGAGCCAGAAACAGGAAGGGGGGGGGGAACTGTTCGTTTACATTTTTTTTTCCTCTGCTTGGAATTGTAATCTGAGAAGAGTGGAGTGAATCTGAAACTTGACATTCACCTATGCAGTTTCGGCAAATAAATTTTTTACTCAAAAGAGAAACAGTAAATGTTGGACAATATTTTTTATATCCAACAACCAAAAGAACTAACTGAATTACTTAGTTATAGATTTATACATGTTTAACCTATTTATATAAAAATTGTTTCCATCTGAATGGACTTTGCTTAAATTGAAGCACCAAAGATACAATTTAATTGGCTTTCAGAAAATATAAAATGATTTAGGATTGCAATAAGTCCCAGAAAAAATATAGTTGCACAAATTGATGACATCATGAATACTCAATTTGTGGACAGAATTCCACACTTTTGATTTTTTCCTACTAGTAAATTACCTAATGGAGTATTAACTGTAATAAAAGTGCAGAAAGTATATTGAATTGAATACTATTTACCTACCATATCCCATCCCCAAATGTTTTATTTTTTATCCAGGTGGTTGCTAAAATGATAACCTTAGGACGCACAAGAGCTTGCAGTTGAAAAGGAACTGATTATTAGTATTGTTTTCAAAAATAACTTATCTCTTTAATGTACGTTGACTATATAGACTGTATTTCATATCATTTGCCTAATGACCTTTGACTTGCTTGTTTAATGACTTTTTTCCTTTCCAGTCCAGCCACTGCTTTCTTCCTTTTTCTCCCTTGCCACAAGTTATTGTTTTTTCTGATGGAGGGTGAATGAGAGGAGCAATTGCTTACAAGGATGATACCTGGAAAGTGTCCTACACTGCAATGCAACCCTTATTACAATGCTCAGAATTATTTTAGCTTTTAAAACCTTTTCTCAACAGTCTTTTAACTTAATCTCTGACTCTCATTATGTGTGCCAACTTACTTTTACTTCTTCAGGTGCTTACATCACACCCAGGATTGACCCCAATCTTATGACTTTGTTTTAACTTTGCAGCAGCTACTCCAGAACTGAAAGCATTTATAATTTTGTTTCTCATAAACACAATCACTCCTCCCTTCCTGGGCCTAATTTTTTGGGGGTATTTTTTTTTATGTCTTTTATGTGGTTTTGCCTCTAATCAACTATGACAAATGGACGTTATCCATGTTCTCTTCTTTTTGGCTTCCTAGAAATGTATATTCATAAATAGGTATTTAGGAACAATTTCCCCCACCTCTATGAGGGGAAACAGCTTCACATGTTATTTTTTATCTTTTTTGGGCTGTTACAGCCCTGGGTAAACCCTCTTCCCTAAAAACTGACAATGGGCCAGCCTATTCTTCAGTGACCTTTTTACAATTTTATACAACCTGAAATATTGTTTTTACTCATGGTCTTCTCTATAATTCCACGGGTCAAGCTATCGTGGAACGTGCTAATTGGTCTTTCAAGGACTGCCTTCACAAACAAATAAAAAAGGACGGATTATCTAGGGTACCCAATTTGTCGTGGGTAATACAACAGGTTCAAAAAGTATTATTTACATCACACCAATTGAATGTTTCTATTCCAAATTTGACTGCTTATCAGAGACACTATCAAAACAAGCTTGCCTCCACCTCTGGCATATTATCGGGCATTACCAGACAAAGCATGGTTGGGACCAGTCCCTCTGATCACTTGGGGGCGGGGCTACGCTGCTGTGCTTGCTCCAACAGGACCTTTGCGGATTCCAGCGCATTGTGATCACCCAGCCAGGGATGTCGTGGCACCAGTCCCTGGACCCAGTCCCAGAAATGGCAAGGGTGACTCTACAGATGGCACAGCAAGTAATCCAATCCTGACAGGCCAGGCAGCCAGTGACATGGGGAGATGTAAAGAACTTGATCCCCGAGAACCTGTGTGCTGCCATTTTTGCGGTTTTAACTGCAAATTTCTTATCCATCATTTGTTTATGTCTGATTGTTAACATCTGCCCTTTGACAACTGTAACTGTCATCCCACTCAAACAATCATTCGAACAACGAATGAAGCAAAATCTAACATCACACAAAATGACTTCTTTTGTTTATCTGAAATGTATTACATGTAATTTGCTTTCTACATGTTTAGTCTTTGTTTGCACCCCTTCTGCAATAATTCAAAACTTCACTGACTCTGGGAGGTTATTGCTTAAAAAACCTCACTGTCATCTCATTGGCTCACCTGCTTTAAACTGCACAGCTTCAATAGAGACTTCCTTTCATTTTGGACATGCTTGGCTACTGCAAGGAGGGTTTTTTACATGTGGTCAAGAAACTTTAAATTATATTCCTGCTAATATTAGTGAAGCGCAATGTTGCCTCAGCCAGATGATTTCTGTTTTGCTTTCCAAACAACAAGTTCACACGAACCATTCTCTATGTGGTGTTACGCTAGACAACACTTGTGACTCTGAGAAAACCTTACTTTGTAGCATTGGCTTTATCTCTAGTGGGCGTGCCAGGACTTACTGTTCATGCTTACTTCAACATTAATGCTATTACATGAAATTTGGCAAAAACAATTAATACTACTTCTTCAACATTTCAGCGATCAACCATGAACTGCAAAATTTGAGAAAAGCTATTTTGCAAAATCACGCTGCAATTGATTATTTGCTTCTACACCAGCATTTGGGTTGTAAAAGTTTTGAGGAAATGTATTGTTTCAATATTTCTGATAATTCATGAACCATCCAGCACCAGATTTAAATTTTATACAATTTGGCCTCTGATTTGAAAATTGGTACCTTAGGATCTTTATGGGTGCTGTTTATGTAATGTATTTCTTTCATTTTGCAATGAATGTATTAGAGCTTTAAATCCCAGCAGATCCTCTCTCACATTGCCTCAGGGTCAAGTTTTGGCCCTATATTAACAACTGCAAGGATGCTCCTCTCCTGATTATAATCCTTTTATTAACCCCGCTTACGGCGATATTTCGTCTAACAAAACAAAAAAGAGTGAGATGTAGAGGTGAGAGACAGGTGAAAGTCGTGTGCAGAAAACTGCCCCCCCAACGCTTGTGTCTTTGTTCTGCATCTATCTTCCCCCCCCCTCACATCACCATAGTGACATGAAAGTGCACAGGTCTGTGTGATCTTGCAAGTTTGATAAGGCTGGCTGGTGAACAACAAGTTTCCCTGTTTATGGCCTCTAGCTTTTTACTCTTGAGGATTGGTAAAGGATTTTAGCCAATGAAATGCTATTGCCATGCAGTATCTTTTGCTATTTGTAAAACTCTATAAAAACAAATAAAGGCTCCGAGCGGGCAGCCATTTCTTTGCACCCTTCAATGACTAAGGACTGATTACTACACTATCCAACCAAAATTCTGGACACACTACATTGATGATACCACCATCATCAAACGCTCCCAAATTGAAGTACACCACATACTTAATAACATATTCCCTGGAATCAAATTCACACATGAGGTAACAGACAAAAGACTCCTATTCCTTGACATTGTCATAAGAAGACTAGACAATGAAGAACTGGAAACCAGTGTCTACTGCAAAGCAACTTACATGGACCAGATCCTCAGCTTTGCAAACAATCTGTAAGGACCTGCCTCCGTTTCCCTACCAAGAAAGCAGAACTCTTGAAACTTGCATCCTTTCAAAAGGAACTTTTATTGGCAGGTACAGACAGCAGGAAAGCTAGGCATGATCTGAGGGTTTCCCACCAGAATCAATAGGTAAAACCTGTATAACAATAACCCCACCCTAGCTGTCCATCCGGTCAGTTCAAACAGGCCAATCCATAGGTGACAATGACCCATGGGAAACGGACTGATAAGGTGCCTCTGTCAAGGTTCTCAAGTCTTCACAGTTTCCTCCCTCCGCACCGAGATAAAGCAGATGGCCTTGAGGCATTGCACTCACACCCCAAAGAGGATACATCAAAGCAGATAGAGGAAGCATGCATTACAAAACTACAAACCCTTTCCCCCCTCCCCCCCTCCAGGGAGAATGGCAGAACCCAGCAGCGAAAGCCCAGAGAATATCTGAAATTGGGGGATTAATAAATGAGGGTTCTGACACAACCACTCCACCATACACAAAAGAAGCTGTGTCCAGACCCTCTTCAGAAGGGCCAGGACACCCTGCAGTGCCACAACACTAGGAAAAGCAGAAGCGAAACAGCTTCTTGATGTCTTTCTCTGCAATGGCTATTTGAAAAATTTCATAGTCAGACCTACAGTACCCAAACCAAAATGCACCACACAACCAACCACCATGTAAAAACTAACCCTATTGTTGTGTCTTGAGCCTGCAAGAGCTGTAAGCAGGCTCAGAATTGTTGCAAATGGTCCCGGGCAATTCAAAAGCTACCCGGGACCAGACAGGGTGGAGCCAACCTTGTGCGCATGCGCAAGGCGCGAAAATGGTCAATTCCTATTGGTTCACACTGTCTGGGTTTATGGCCCTATAAAAGGCCTGCGTGCCTTTTGCTGCTTGCTTGGTTGTAGGAGAGAGAAATAAAGAGCTTGTTGTTTTCACCATGTGTCTTCGTCAATTGCCAACAAACCGAAAACACAACACTGACGACGAAGGTGGGATCCCTGCAAGCAAGAAGAAGAATTAGGACTCACCAAGGAAGTCCTGACGATCGGGAAGACAGTGTCCTGCATTCGCGACTCAGACTGCCAATACAGCGTCGCTGGAGGTGAGCTCAGCAAAAGGACCCTTTCCCAAATCTTAGCTTGCAGAGGAGGCAATTAGCGAAGACTGTCAAGCTTACGATGTCGAAGATTGGCCATTTGACTGATTTTGATGTCTCCCACCCAGAGAGATGGAATTCATACGTAGCATGGGTGGAGAACTACTTTAGAGTAAATCAAATAAGAAAAAACGGCCTGAAGGCAGCAACTCTTCTATGTGCCTGTGGACAGGAAGCTTTTGACACCGTGGAAAATCTGGTGGCCCCTGCACTTCTGGAGTCAATAACATTCCCTGACTTGAAGAAGATGTTGAAGAAACATTTCCAGCCTAAATTATCTGTCATCGCTTGGAGGCACGCATTCCAGCAGAAAGACCAGAGGCCAGGTGAATCTGCTGCGGATTTTATTGCTGCCTTAAGACAAGCAGCCAGATCTTGTGAGTTCAAGGATCTGGAATAAAGGCTGTGGGATTGCTTTGTGTGTGTTCAAGAAGTAGAGACCTACAACAAAAGATCTTTGCGAAGGAAGAGGTCTCGTTCCAAGACGCGTTAAGAGAGGTGGCAGCTGAAGGAACAGCAGGCGGTGCTGTGAAGGCTTTGCGGCTCACCAGGAACCCTTCAGCCACCGCTACCATCCATCAAGAGGACGCTCGAGAAGAATCATAAGCGGGTCCTGAAGAGGAGGTGGTCAGACTTCACCAGCCAGCTGAAAGGAGGCCGAAAGGGCGTCCGGACAAGGCCCCAGCGTTTCGGGTGCAGAGGACGCCACAAGCGAGCTGACTGCAGGTTTCGCTCCGCCATTTGCCGGGCATATGGCAGGCAAGGCCACATTGCCTCCGTCCTTTTGGGTCGCCAGAAGGTCCAACCTTGGGAAGAATTGCTTCAGAAAGGTACCAGGGTCCGCACCCAACACAGGGTGGGTTTCTGCACATCGTGCAGGAGTATTCTGAGGACAGAAACACACAAGCCCCTTAAGAAAAAACTTCGCATTGACGTGAAGTTGCAAGGGGTTCTCTTATTGATGGAGCTGGACACAGGGTCCGCTCTATCAATCATTTCACTTGACACCTTCAAAAGGATTTGCAGCAGTAGTGGCCTTTGAGTTAAACTCAGGCCATCAAACCTAATACCCACTGATTTTCAGAATTCTAAAGTCAGTGTAAAGGGAGAGGCCACACTCAAAGTACAGCAAAAGGACTTTGAGGGTTTCCTGGATGTGGTGGTAGTTGGGGGTGAACGTACGAGTCTTATTGGACTCGATTGGTTTGAGGCTCTGGGAATCCAAGTAACTGGGCTGCACAACTTGCAAACGTTGGGCCTTGCAGAGGTTTGCAAGGAGTTTGCTGATGTGTTTAGTTCAGAGCTAGGATCCTACAAGGGGCCTCCCCTTGCACTACGCTTAGACCCAACTATCATGCCCATCAGGGTTAAGTCTAGAAGGGTGCCTTTTGCCCTTAAAAGTAAGATAGATGCAGAGCTGGACAAATTGTTCCAGCAGGGCATATTAGAATCTGTGGATTCTAGTCCATGGGAAACCCCCTAGTAACACCTCTAAAGGCTAATGGGGAAGTCCGCATATGTGCAGACTATAAGTGCACACTGAATAAAGTGTTGCAACAGCGTGCATACCCAGTGCCGGTTGTAAGCCACATTCTGGCCTCCCTCAATGGGGGGGGTGCATTTTTGCGAAACTTGACCTGGCACAGGCCTATCAACAGCTATCTATTGATGAGGCATCTGTAGAGGCTCAGACGATTGTAACGCACAGGGGGACCATCAAGGTCAAAAGACTGCAATTTGGGGTAAATGTAGTCCCTGGCATATTCCAAAGTGTCATGGAGTGCAAACTTCATGGTATTCCTGGGGTCTGTTCCTACTTCGATGACGTCCTCATTGCTGGGGAGTCAACTCAAAATTTAGCAGAAAGATTAAGGGCTGTCTTGCTTCATTTTCGCGAAGCAGGCCTTAAATTGAAGCAGGATAAATGCAAGATAGGAGTTATTTCCACTGACTTCTTAGGGTTCAGGATTGATGCCCAAGGCATCTTCATATGGGGTGGGAGCAGTACTTAGCCATCTGAAGGCTGATGGGACACAAGTCCCTGTGGCCTACTACTCAAGGACTCTGTCATCTGTAGAGCGGAATTACACTCAGATTGACAGAGAAGCCTTGGCCATAGTGGCTGGCATAAAGAAATTCCATGATTTCTTATTGGCCGCCACTTCATGGTCTGCACAGACCATAAGCCTCTGCTGGGTTTGTTTACCACTAACAAACAGACACCACATATTATTTTCCCACGTATGCTGAGATGGTCCATTTTCTTGTCAGCATATGACTATACTCTAATTCACAAACCTGGAAAAGAGATGGGTCATGCAGATGGCCTAAGCAGATTACCTCTTAAACAGATAGAGGCTATTAATATTCTTTCCATTCAGGAGTTGCCTGAATCTCCCCTAAATGCTAGGGATGTGGCTGCAGAAACTGCCACTGATCACATGCTCACATGAGTGCTGACCTGGGTGTTGTCAGGATGGCCTGACACGTGCCCAGATACTCAGTTTCAAAGCTTCTGGCAAAGGAAGCATGAACTTTCCACTTTCAAGGGGTGCCTGTTATGGGGTAGTAGGGTAGTGATCCCAGCCTCATTGAGGTCTAGAATCTTGTTCTCTTTACATGAGGGACATCCAGGTATCGTAAGGATGAAAGCGCTTGCACGCAGCCATCTTTGGTGGTCTGGGCTCGATAAAGCCATCAAGGCTCAGGTGCAGGGGTGCCAAGTGTGCCAACAGTCACGGCCAGAATTGCCTCAGGCCCCTGTACATAGGTGGGAGGAAACTCAAACCCCGTGGTCACGGGTGCATATAGATTATGCTGGGCCCTTTCAGGGGCAATTCTTCCTTCTCATCGTTGACAGCCATTCCAAGTGGCTAGAGGTTGTTCCTGTTTCCTCCACTACTACTGCCAGGACCATCCAGGTGTTGAGAGGAATTTTCACCTCACACGGGCTTCCAGATGTCCTGGTTTCAGATAATGGTCCTCAATTTACCTCTTTTGAGTTCCAGACTTTTCTTCAGGCCAACTTGATCCGGCATGCAACTTCTGCTCCTTCCACCCATCCTCCAATGGACAGGCAGAGAGAATGGTGTGCACTACCAAAGATGCTGTCAAGAAACTGACTTACTGTAACTGGCATCACAGGTTATCAGATTTCCTTCTTGCACACCACACCATACCTTGTACAGCCACAAGGAAGAGCCCTGCAGAACTCTGCTGGGGTCGTCGCCTCATCACCAAACTGGACAGGTTGCACCCAGACCAGATGGCTTCACAGGTGTCACAACCACGGGCACCTAGGAGACTTCAGGTGGGCGATCCAGTTTGGGCAAGGAACTATGGGCCTGGACATCTCTGGGTCACAGCAGTGGTCTGCAAGGTCTCTGGGCCACTGTCATACGAAGTTGCCTTGGATGATGGCCGCATTCTTCACAGACACATTGACCAACTGTGTTGGAGGCTGGACAGCCACGTTTCCGCTCCTGGCTCTGCTCTGGGGGGGAGGAGGACCATAATATGGGTTCTGGGTCACAGGTCCCTAGGCCTAACAGGGCCTCACAAGCTGATAAGGTCGTTTGGGGGTCATCCCAAGCTTCCGCAAGTGCTCCAAACAGGAATTCCCAGGATAGGGGGGGGTCATCCCGCACATCCATTATTGTTCCAGACAGGGAGTCACACCGGGGGTATCCACATTATTGAAACATGTCACATAGTGCTCCAGACAGGGAGACAGACCGGGGGAATCCACATAAATCAAACACAGCCATAGAAAGGGAATTCCATCAGGGGCACTCTCATAATTCAGCTATTGCTCCAAAAAGGAAGGCAGTAGCAAGGGGGTTTGCCATGGAGGCGGCTCCTAGCTCTGGCACCTCTGGCACGTATTCACGGGCTATGGAGTACTGGAGCACTTCCGCCACTCATGCCTCTCCAACTGCTGGCCTTGGGCTCGAGGGACAGTGTTCCCAAGAGGAGTCCATTGTGGGCTCAGGGACTTCCACCCCTCCTAGGTACACTGGCTTGGACTCAGAGGGTCCAGCCAGTCAGCAGCTGGGTGGGGCACCTGGCTATTTGGGGCATCAAAGTCCTGGCCTGCCTAGCCTGGTAGGCGAGCAGGTAGGCCAGGCACCCTCACCGGGGTCACTTGGGTATTTAGGGCACCAAGGTCCTGGTCTGCCTAGCCTGGTAGGCGAGCAGGTAGGCCAGGCAACCTCACCAGCCCTTAGAAGGTCGCAGCGGGCAAAGTGCCCACCTAAACACCTAGGAGATTATGTGAGGTTCCTGTCAACACATGAGAAACCTTGCTATGAGGTCGCTGAATGAGGGGATTAACACTTAGTAAGAATATCGTATATTATTATGATTTTGGATACATTTATTCCAGTTAATAATTATTTTGTAAGGAGCTGCCTGCATGCAGACCCGAGCATTTCCACCCTCCTTGCATTTGAATAATGCATTCGTGTTCCACTCTCCCTGCTTTGCGCAATGCACCTGTGCGTAAGCTAGGTATGTTTCATCTAGGGGGGAGGGGTGTTGTGTCCTGACCCTGCAAGAACTGAAAGCAGGCTCAGAATTGTTGCAAATGGTCCCGGGCAATCCAAAAGCTGCCTGGGACCAGACAGGGTGGCGCCAGCCTTGTGCGCATGCACAAGGCGCGAAAAAGGTCAATTCATATTGGTTTACACCAATTGTTTTCCAAGTGTGGTACGCGTACCCCCAGGGGTACGGGAAGAGTTTGGTGGGGGTACGCGTTGCACCGGAGTTTAGTGGGGATCACGTGGGAATATCCACTGCACCGTGCTTAGCTGCGCCCACAGAACAAAGAAAGAAATAGGTGTGTATCGTAGTTTTTACATGGGAACTGGGGCCATCATACATCGTATCGCAACTCATTATGACGGGAACTTCTGCGCATCCTTCACGCAGCTCTGGTTCGGCCATTTTTAAACTGCGGGAACATTAACAGTTAACGTTGAGCCTCGGAGCTGTTTAAAAGCTGGAGAATTGCAGTGTTATCAACGGTTAGACAGTCTTGTGAGGCGTGACACGGCGTGAATATACTGCACTTCGTTATAGAGACAACTTACTTCTTTAATAGTTAGTTCCGGACGCCTGTTATTGTGCTTTAGTAAGTTCCACTGATTTTGATTATTTTTATAAAATACAATTTTTATCCCTAACAGAGATTATGGATCGCTGGTTGAAATCTGGAACTACTAAACCGAAAGAAAGTAATGATTGTAATAGCAATCAACGAACAGGAAATAATGAAATTAACGACGAATCAATTTCAATTCTGAAAGAACCTGTTAAGAATAAAGCAAGGAAAACTCGCAAGTACGACAAAGAATATCTTAAATTTGGATTTTCATGGACTGGAGATGAAAATGAGCCTATTCCACTTTGTGTCATTTGTTTTGAAAATCTAACAAATGAAAGCATGAAACCATCCAACTTAAAGCGCCATTTTGAGACAAACCATAATCAGTACAAAGATAAACCCATAGATTTTTTTGAAAATAAACTTAAGGGTTTAAATCAGTCTCGAAAAATAATGCAGGGTTTGACGGGAGGTGACAATCAAAAAATACTAGAAGCTTCGTATCGCGTGTCACTTTTAATTGCCAAATGTAGTGCAGCGGAAACCATTGGCGAAATTTTAATCAAGCCTGCAGCCAAGATAATGGCAGAAGTAATGATAGGAGATAGAGCGAAACAAACTTTTGACCGCGTTCCTCTCTCAAATAATACAGTTCATCGACGAATCATTGATATGTCTAATAATGTAAAACAGATGTTATTATCTGATATTTCTCAAAGTCGTTATTATGCATTGCAAGTCGATGAGTCCACCGACACTGCGAATTTTGCAAATCTTATGGCGTTTGTTAGATACGAAAAAAATCAAGAAATTGATGACGACTTTTTATTTTGCCAGCCTTTATTAGGTCACACAACAGGAGAAGATATCTTTAATGTTATGAATACATTTATGCAAGAGAACAAAATTGATTGGAATAGATGTGTTGGAATAAGCACAGATGGAGCAAAAAGTATGGTCGGAATTAATAAAGGACTCGTAGCAAGAATTCAAAATGTTGCTCCAAATGTCATATCCACACATTGTTGCATACACAGAGAGGCTTTGGAAACACGTAAGATGCCTGCTGATCTACAGAAAGTTCTGGACAAAAGCGTGAAAATCATTAACTACATTAAAAGCCGCCCTTTGAATGCACGACTTTTGTCGCAAATATGTGAAGAAATGGGAAGTAGTCATACCCAGCTGCTTTTTCATACCGATGTTCGTTGGCTATCTCGGGGAAAAATTCTAAACCGATTGTTCGAACTTAGACATGAACTTCAATGCTTTCTTAATGATAGATTTGAGTTGAGAAATTGTTTACATGACTGGAAATGGCTTTGTAAACTAGCATACTTAGCAGATATATTCTCTGTTTTAAATTGCCTCAACTTATCGTTACAAGGCAAAGAAATTTCATTGTTTCACGTTCAAGATAAAGTGAACGCTACCATCGCAAAACTAAATTTATGGCAAAAGAGAGTTGGTAATGGAGAAGTAGACTCATTTCCCTCTCTTCATGAGTTTATAACAAGTTCGGCTACTAAAATTGAGGCTGATACTTTGAAATGCATAATACAGCATTTGGAGAGTTTGCAAGTTGGCTTGAAAAACTATTTCCCTGATTTAAACGAAAATGTTGAATGGATAAGATATCCGTTCAACATTAACACAACATCCATGCCAGAAGGTTTGTCGCATGCAGAAGAAGAGCAATTGTTGGAGTTAGCTTCGGATGGATTCTTGAGAAATAAACATAAGGAGTGTACTTTAACATCATTCTGGTTACAAATGCAACATGTGTATCCGGTTTTAACAGAAAAAGTCCTGAAATACATCTTGCCTTTTCCAACTTCATATTTATGCGAAGTTGCTTTTTCTGCATTTGTAGACATTAAGTCGAAAAAAAGGAACAGATTATTGGATGTGGAACCACATCTCAGATTAAAATTAACAACCAGGGAACCAAATTATGATGATCTGTCATCTCAACATAAACAATTTCATCCTTCTCATTGAATCAAATAAATGTTCTTTATAATATAACTTTCGTTTATTTTGTGTATGTACAAAAAAAGAAAAAATAAATATATTTTGATTTTTATTAAAGCATATGTTTTTTATGAGGGGTACTCAGCATTATGAAAATTATAGAAGGGGTACACATATGTCAAAAATTTGGGAAACACTGGTTTACACTGTCTGGATTTATGGCCCTAGAAAAGGCCTGCATAAAGAGCTTGTTGTTTTCACCATGTGTCTTCATCAATTGCCAACGAACCGAAAACACAACACCTATCATACACAAAAGGGGTGTCAGAAATGATAGCCAGAATTCTCCAATCTCTAGGAATAGCAATAGCCCACAAACCCATAGCCACACTCCATCAGGAATTATCCAGAATCAAAGACAAGATACAGAAGGATGAAAGAAACAATGTAATTTACAAAATCAACTGTAACAATTGCAACCAATTCTACATAGGACAAACATCATGTCAATTGAAAACCAGGATCCATGAACACCAGCTTGCAGTCAAATGCCATGATCCCAAATCCCTAATCTCTATCCACACTAACACCAAACAGCACCAGATCGATTGGAGCAGTACAAGAATCATTGGCCACACTACCATCTGCTATGCTTGTGAGTTTATTGAAGCCTGGCACTCCACAAGCAATTCCAGGCATATTGACCTACAACCAGTCTACGAACCCCTCAGAATCCAAATCAACTGCACAGCCAACCAGAGACATCACTGGCCCTCAACCAACCCATGCAAGCCCCCCTCCCACCAGCAATTCACCTCCTATTGACCCTGACCTGATGTAACCTTCTCATCACAAGATCTATCACAAGACTCTCACTGACCAATCACACCTGACCAATCACAAGACACTCAATGGACACACCCATACATGACTCCATCATAAGACCCTGAACTGAAATGACCCTAACCTGATATGACCTCACCATCATAAGACCTACTGAACACACGAAGATCTTACAAGCAGAACATTAATACTGACATCCCCTAAATTCCACTGAAGATGTTACCTAGCCTAGTAACAAAACATTTGGAAACCAACTCACAAGCTCGGAGAATGAACCTCCACCCTCATCCTATACCCAAACTACAGATATTTGCCACTATCGCAAATAATATAATAATTATTTAAAGATCATTAAAACTATAAAAGCAGTAATATAACTGTAAAAGGGAATAATAAAAACAATAACAATAATAATAATGGAGCATTAACCCCTCAGAGGCCGCCAAGCCCAGGTCCTTCCAGCCCCGCTCCCCTCCATTGTGCTCTGCAGCTACCCTCTCAAGATGATAATAAAGTGTCTTTTCCAGCAGGAGCTCACACGAAGTGAGGAGGTGGCAGATTCTCGTCGTCAATGGGGGGGGGCCTTTCAGGAACAAAGATGACCAGCCCCTAGCCCTGATAGTCAATGCATGGTGGTGTTTAACAGCCCCAGGCCGTCATAGCAGCAATAGTCAATGATTTTACAGCAACCATTTGGAAACAAGGGGGGTGGGAAAAACCCTGACTCCAAGCAGCAATGGAAACATAAACGAAGGTAGTCAGCGCTCTGTAGTAACAGCTCATCCCATGAGGGCAACTCCCCACAATGTCTATAGCTTGCACAAGTAACAGTAATCAAAGTTCGGATGGCCGCTGGTCTCCAAAGCAATAACAACCAGCCTCCCCTTCTCTTCTGTCGTCGCTTTCAGTCTCAGGTCTCGTTGATGTCAACCCCTCCTTTCCTTTATTGTTAAAATCTGAATTTAGCAACCCCAGCAACTTTCTCTCTCCTCACTCTCTCTCTTGCCTCCACTCAGGATATGCCCCTCCCCCGTGAAAGAAACAATAAAATTCCACCTTCTCGCTCTTTCTCACTTTCTCCTTCCCTCTCCTTCTGAGAAAGGGATCAGCTAAAACCTCAAATCCCTCTTTGGCTTTGCCTGGTCTCTCCTCAACAACAGCAACAGCAATCACCCCCACCCTTTTTCTTTCCTCCTTTTTCTTTCCTATTGCCCGATCCACACTTACCACACCCAAAACTGGCAGCAGCTATCCAAGCTTCCCTCTCCTTGGGCAGGCTCCCACAAAGCCTTTCAGCCAGCCCCACTACACACTCCCCCCACCTAAGCAGTTTCTTTGGTCCCCCAAAGAATGGCAAACTTTCTGCTAAGCATCTATATCATCCGGGAGCGAATCAACCTTCATTACACAGTAAGCATCACTCTCTCTCCATCCTATGGCCCAGGGCATCGTATGTTAATCTATTCACCAGGTGTATCACCCACCTTGGTCTCTGCACTTTAGGCTCGGCGATATCACGGGCACCATCCCCTCATAATTCCCCACCCATGGAAGTACCTGGGACTGGCGGCTCCTCTAATGCTGGTGATTGTGACCCAATCCATCTCTAATGGCTCCCCTAGCTCTATGATCTCTGGGGTCAATGACCCCTCCTGTTCCAATAATCAGTGGAGGTTACTATTGCAAGTGTCCCCAAATTATACTGTAATCTCATTCAGGTCAGAGGGGAGGGTAGGTTTGCCCTGACTAAGAAAGATCTGAGGAGGGACCAGGTGGAAGTTCCCCTCTATGGCCTGGCCAAAAGAGCTTTGAGAAGTGGTCAGTGGGAGGTTTTACTTGCCAATTTGCTGAGAGGAACCCGAGTGCTGTACAAGGAGTGGGATCGCTTACAGCTTCGCGATGGAGTGGTTTATCGGAGGGGCCCTTCAGATGGGCCTGAAAAAAAGATGACAAGTTTTGCTTCCGGAGAAACACAGAGAAGCAGTATTGATTGTGCTACACAACGAGCACGGGCATTTGGGGCTGGAAAAGACTTTAAGTTAGTAATGGATCAATTCTACTTGCCCTGTATGAAGACAGAAGTCGGGGACTACTGTAGATCTTGCCTGTGTTGTGTTCAGAGGAAAACCCTACCTTCAAGGACTGCACCAATGGGCCATCTGCAAAGTTCTGGGCCCTTGGATTTGGTTTGCATTAATTTTCTTTGCCTGGATCTAAATGTAAGTGGACAAGGAAACGTATTGGTTGTGACTGATCATTTTACCCATTATGCTCAGATCTTCCCGACAAAGGATCAGTGCACTGTTGTGGTAGCCAAAGTATTGCTGGAGAAATTTTTTGTACATTATGGGCTGCCTTAGCGCATACATTCCGACCAAGGGAGAGACTTTGAAAGCAAGCTTGTTAAGCAACTACTGGACTTACTGGGCATTTGGAAGTCTCGTACCACCCTGTATCATCCACAAGGAGATCCACAGCCTGAGAGTTTAATCGTACTCTTTTGGATATCTTGGGGACACTCACTGACGAACAGAAGCAACACTGGATGCAACATATTTCTACTGTTGTGCATGCGTATAATACAGTGGTTCTCAACCTGTGAGTTGGGACCCCATTTGGGGTCGAATGACCATTTCATGGGGGTCGCCAAACAATGCAGTCTGCCGTTTTTTCCCCCTTTTCCTTAGCTGTGCTACTCCCTTTTATTCTATTGGCTTTTGAAAGCCAATAGAATAGACTCTCTTGAGTAGAATCTAATTCTATTGGCTTTCAAAAGCCAGTAGGAATTGTCCAGGCTGTCTCTGCCCTGCTGAGCCCGCCAAAAGTCCCATTCTGCAAATTGTGCTGCACCAGTTGAGTAGTCCTCGACTTACGACCGGTTGAGTAGTCCTCGACTTACGATCGGTTGGGGGTCGCGGCATTAAAAAGGTTGAGAACCTCTGGTATAATAGCATGAGGAATGATGCCACCGGGTATTCCCCGTATCGGTTGATGTTTGGTAGGGAAGCCCACCTGCCAATAAACATAGTCTTTGGTACCTCAATGTATGAGATCTCAGTTAGGTCACATCGTAACTATGTAGATAGATTGAGGAAGAATTTGAAGGCCACAGGGGTTCAGGAACGGCAGAAGAGGAACTATGACTTGAAAATAAGAGTTCAGTCTGGTAATCGGGTATTATTAAGGAATTTGGGTCTACTGGGAAGCACAAACTGGCAGATTGGTGGGGGCCCCCAGTTGTTGTTAATGAGAAACTGCCGGGACTACCAGTGTATCAGATACAACCTCCTGCTGACCACTTCTCAAAACTCTTTCGACCAGGCCACAGAGGGGATCTTCCGCCTGGTCCCTCCTCAGATCTTTCTTAGTCAGGGCAAACCTACCCTCCCCTCTGACCTGAATGGGATTACAGTATAATTTGGGGACACCTGATTCAGCCCCAATTGCTCCCCTAGCTTGATGCTCGACCCCTCGATACAGCGCTTGAATGCCATTAGGGGGAAATTGTATCCACTCTCTGACTCCTGCCCCTGAATCCCAGGGCCTCCTTGACAAAGCATCTGCATCCGTGTTCCCCATCCCCATGCGATATCTCAAACTGAACCTAAATCCAGAAAGGGCGGCCAACCATCGATGCCCCATGGCATCAGGTTTAGCGGTTGTGAGCAAGTATGTGAGTGGATTATTATCTGTCTTAACCTCAAACTCTGACTCATACAAATAATCTTCTATCAGTTGCAAACTTTCAACCTCAAAGCACTCCGGAATACTCTTCTTCCATTCCAGCAGTACATAAAAATGGGGGGAATCCCGATCCACCCTCGTATCTATCACATATATCCTCTGATCTGGGACAAGGACCCACAATATCTGTAAAATTCGCTCTCCTGACCAAACCTCACCAGGTATAGCAATTACTATGCTCATCCTTACTTCACTATTCTGCTCTTCACACCACCTGATAGCCATGTTAGAGTCCATTTTGTTCACCTGGCTCATATCCCTACACAAGAGCAACCCTCCCTTGCTAAAGTGGGGCAGGCAGGGAATCCTGGGATGAGCCCCTACATGTAGTCTTATCCCCTCAGAGGCCGCCAAGCCCAGGCCCTCCCAGCCCCGCTCCCCTCTGTCACGCTCTGCAGCTACTCTCTCAAAGTGTTAATAAAGTGTCTTTTCCAGCAAGAGCTCACGCGAAGTGAGGAGGTGGCATATTCTCGTCATCAAGGGGTGGGGTTTTCGAGAACAAACATGACCAGCCCCTAGTCAATGTGTGGCAATATTTAACAGCCCCAGGCAGTTGTAGCAGCAATAGTCAACGATTTTATAGTGATGGTTTGGAAACAAGGGTGTGGGGAAAACCCCGGCTCCAGGCAGCAATGGAAACACAAATGAAGGTAGTCAGCACTCTGCAGTAACAGCTCGTCCTGTGAGACCAACTCCCCACAATGTCTATAGCTTGAACAAGTAACAGTAATCAAAGTTCAGATGGCCGCTGGTCTCCAAAGCAATAACAACCAGCCTCCCCTACTCTTCTGTCATCGCTTGCAGTCTCAGGTCTTGTTGATGTCAAATCCCCTCCCCTTTCCTTTATTGTTAAAATCTGAATTTAGCAACCCCAGCAACTTTCTCTCTCCTCACTCTCTCTCTTGCCTCTGCTCAGGATATCCCCCCACGTGAAAGAAGCAATAAAATTTCACCTTCTCATTCTCTCACACTCTCTCCTTCCCTCTCCTTCTGAGAAAGGGATCAGCTAAAACCTCAAATCCCTCTTTGGCTTTGCCTGGTCTCTCCTTAACAACAGCAACAGCAACCACCTCCACCCCGTTTCTTTCCTCCTTTTTCTTTCCTATTGCCCGATCCACATCCGCCGCGCCCAGAACCAGCAACAGCTATCCGAGTTTCCCTCTCCTTGGGCAGGCTCCTGCAAAGCATTTCAGCCAGCCCCACTATAATCATCATCTTCATCATCATCCAAGTAGTGCAGTTTTTTGTAACATTGTTGGAGTTATCGCAGGAAGCTGCAGTTTCTTGATGTATTTTGCAAAGTTTTTGGACTTAGTTCCTAGTGCCCTGATGACAATGGGTACCACAGTTACATGTTTCATCCATAATCGCACAGTTTCGATGGCCAGATCGCGATATTTCATAATTTTTTCCAGTTCTTTTTCTTCAACTCTGGCATCTCCTGGTACAGTGATATCAATCAACCGTATGTTTTGGTTCTCTACAACTGTGATATCCGGCATATTGTGTTCCAAATGGCGATCTGTCTGTATTTGAAAGTCCCACAAGATCTTCTACCCTCTCATTCTCAACAACTTTTTCCACCCTATGTTCCCACGATTTTTTGGACACAGGCAAGTCGTATTTTTTATACAATGCACAGTGGATTAATTTAGCAACTCGGTCATGTCTAGATTTGTAATCAGTTTGCGCGATTTTGCTGCACTCACCATGAGGTGTGAAACAGTTTCAACTTTGTCATTGCAAATTCGACAATTTGGATTGTCAGTGGATTTGTGTATCTTCGCTTTCATGGCATTAGTTTATAGTGCTTGTTCTTGAGCAGTCAGTATTAGGCCTTCTGTTTCTTTCTTGATGGTTCCCATCTTAAGCAATGCCCATATCAAGTTGTTATCACATTTTCCTTCAATACTTTTCAAATGCTGTCCATGCAAAGCTTTGGTTTTCCATCTATTTAATCTATCATCCAGCCATTTTTCCTTATATTCTGCCTTTGTTTCTGTTATTTTTATAGTGCTCTCTGTTTTCATAGCCTGCAGCAGTTTTTCTGTACTTTGATTTACATAGTCATTCAAACTTCGTTTTTCTTCTTCTGCAGTTTGGTGGATTTGCAATAGTCCTCTGTCCTCTATTTTTCTTGGCAGGTACAACCTGTCGATGTCACGTCATAGATGTAGAGCATGATGCATATTCAAAAGTTTACGCATTTTCCAGTCTAGGTTTTCCAGTTCAGCCAAAGTCCAGTTGATAATTCCAGCTGGGTAGCGTATCACCGGGACTGCCCATGTATTAATGGCTTTAATTATGTTTCCAGCATTCAGCTTTGATTTTAAAATTTTGCAGACTCTCCTGATGTATTCATTTTGCGTTGACTCTTTGACTTTTCCATTCAAGATGTTATCTGCTTCCAATATGCCTAGGTATTTGTAACTGTCATCCTTTGCTAGTGCTTTCATAATACTTCCATTTCCCAGTTCTATTCCTTCTATCTTTGCCATTTTTCCTTGTTGCATGGATAGTACAGCACATTTTCCAAGTCCAAAGTTTATTCTGATGTCCCTGCTAAATAGTTGGACTGCTCTGAGTATTGATTCAAGTTCAGTGTGGCTTTTCGCATACAGTTTTAAGTCATCCATGTATAAAAGATAATAATAATCGTTGTGTCCTGAGCCTGCAAATGCAGGCTCGGGACATTGCAAGTTTCCGGGGCAATTGCAAAAGTTGCCCGGGACCAGACTGAGTGGCGCCAACCAAGCGCGCATGCGCAAGGCGCAAAAAGTGCCTAGTGATGTTGCCATCTTGTCCGGGGAATAGGGACATATAAAAGGAGGCCTGCGTGTCTTTGCTCATTGTTGGAGTTTGAAATAAGCACAATAAAGAGTTGTTCCAGAAACATGTGTACTCTTCATTCGCCATCGCTCCCAGGACTTAACACTGGTGACAAAGGTGGGATGCTTAACAAGGAAAGCTAGAAGGAAGCTTTAAGACTTACCCCAAAAAAGTCCTGGAAGGGAAATTGGCGTTAAATTCAGCAGCTATCCTGCCAGTACAGCGTCGCTGGAGGGTGAGTTTGGCTGAGAGACCCTTTCCCTGCAGAAGCGAGTGGTGCCGCATGAACTACAATGGTGAAAATCGGCCGCTTGTCAGAATTCAACGTCGCACACTGGGAACGATGGGAATCATACATTGCAAGAGTAGAGAACTATTTTAGGGTTAACCAAGTTCGTGAAGATGGGCTGAAGGCTGCCACGTTGTTGTATGTATGCGGCCAAGAGACTTTTGAAATTGCTGAAAACCTCGTGGCTCCTGCTTCACTGGAAGGCGTAACATACACAGACTTGAAGAAACTTCTAAAAGAACATTTTCAGCCCAAGCTGTCCATCATTGCATGGAGACACACGTTTGAACAAAGGGATCAGAGAGCAGGAGAATCTGCTAAGGATTTTATCGCAGCATTAAGGTGAGCAGTTAGACCGTGAGAATTTAAAGATTTAGAGGAAAGACTGCGTGATTGTTTTGTGTGTGGACTGAGAAATAGAGACTTACAGCAAAATATCTTCGCGAAAGAAGATATTTAATTCCAAGATGCTCTACAAGAAGTTACAGCAGAGGAAGCAGCAGGCGGGGCAGTAAAAAACATACAGCCCACCAGAAGCCCTCCAGAGACTGTTGCTGTCTCTGCAAGAAGATTCGGAAGAGGTTCCTGAAGATGAGGTGAATAAGCTCTATCAGGCAGCCAGAAGGAGACAGAGAGATCGCACAGAGAAGGCTTCAATAACTTCACAATGCTTTGGATGCGGAGGACGCCATAGAAGAGCAGACTGCCGGTTCCAGTTCACCACTTGCAGAGCCTGTGGAAGGCAAGGCCACATTGCAGCCATATGTCTGAGTTGTCAGAAGGTACAACCTAAAGAAGAATTGCATTTGAAAGGTACCAGGGTCCCCAGCCAAAATAGGGTGGGTTTCTGCACAACACACAAAAGTATTCTGGCAGGCACACATAAACCCCTAAAAAAGAAGTTGTCCCTTAAAGTAAAGTTGCAAGGGGTTCCCTTATCCATGGACTTGGACACTGGTTCCACTCTCTCCATTATTTCCCTCAACACATTCAGGAAGATTTGCAGCAGCAGTGGCCATTGAGTGAAACTCAGGCCATCCACTGTGATACTTACAGACTTTCAGAATTCTAAGGTGTGTGTTAAGGGGGAGGCCACCTTTAAGGTACAGTACAAGGATTTTGAGGGTCCTTTAGATGTGTTGGTTGTTGGGGGTGAACATGCAAGTCTTTTTTTTATTAAAAAAGTTTTTATTTTCCATTTATTCATACAAAATACAATTAACCATTGGTACCACCTGCCCATTCCCCCCAGGCTGCGTCCACCCTCTCTAAACCTTCCCTACTTCCCTCCTCTTTCTCTCCTCCCCTCTTATTCTCTTCCCCTCCCCATCTCCTTTAACCATCCTACTTCCTCCCTATTCCTTCCTCCCCTCTCATCCCTCTCACCCACATGAACGCAGCATAGGGGAAATGCCCAAGCATTTGCCATGACTATATTATCATTACCCACTCACCCACCTACCCACCCTCAACCCTCCCCCCCTTGCTTCCCAGAGCAGAGTACAGGGTTATTAATAAGAAGGTTAACAATAATAAAAAAAAGGAAAAAAAAGAAAGAAAAAAGAAAAAAAAGAAAAAAAATCATACTTAACCTTTAACTCCCCTTAAATTAAGACATATAAACAAATCTCTACAACAGTTACTATAAAATTTACTCATAAAATAAATGAAACTTTATAGTACCATATTTTTTCTGAATATAATCTATCCATTTTCTCCATACAATAACATATCTTTCTTGTGTATGATCCTTCAAATAAGCAGAAATTTTTGCCATTTCTGCAAAGTTAGAAACTTTAAATATCCATTCTTCTAAAGTAGGCAACGAGTCCTTCTTCCAATACGAGCCTACTAATAACCTTGCTGCAGTTAATAAATTCAACATTAAAGTAGTTTCTTTGTCATTTAAATCCACAAAGATACCCAATAGGAATAATTGAGGGGTGAACTTTATCTTCCTTTTAAAAATCTTTTGAATGTTCCACCAAATCATAATCCAAAAAGCCTTTACCTTTTTACAATTCCACCAAACATGAAAATATGTCGCATCCATATTACCACATCTCCAACATTTGGGTTGTAAATTTGGATACGTACAAGATAATTTTTTAGGATCTAAATGCCATCTGTAAAACATTTTATAAAAATTTTCCCTCAAATTTTGAGCTTGTGTAAATTTAACATTTCTAATCCAAATTGTCTCCCATAAGTCCAATGGGATCGGATCCTGGATATTCTGAACCCATTTAATCATACAGTCTTTAACCAATTCTGTTTCAGAGTCTAATTCTATTAAAGCATTGTAAATTCTTTTTATATGGGCCTGACTCTGATCTTTAATCTGAATAACCAGATTTCCATCTTCTAATGTTATTCCTTCTTTCTTATCTACAGTCCACCTGTCCACTATTTGTAAATATTGAAACCATGACTCTAGAATATTTTCTTGCCTTAATACATCTAGAGATTTTAAATGCCAATCCGAACCTGACCAAATTAATAATTCTTTATACGAAATTTTATCAAAGTTCATCCCCTTAGAAATCCCCTCAATTGCATGTCTAGGAATCCCCCAGATAGGTATTTTATAGTTTAACCTATAATAATACTTTTTCCAAACTCGAAGTAAGGCACTCCTCAAAATATGTAATTTGAAAGCCCGGTCCACTTTCTTATTAAAAATATGCATGCCAACCATACATTAAATCCCACCCTTCAAGAACAAGAATATCCTTATTTGTTAAATTAAGCCAATCACTTATCCAAGTTAAGGCTGCTGCATCATAGTATAATTTCAAGTTAGATGCTTTAAGTCCTCCTCTTTCTCGGGCATCTTGCAAAATCTTAAACTTAACCCTTGGCTTTTTCCCAGCCCAAATGAATTTATTGATACCCTTCTGCCATTCCTCCAAATTTATATCTTTTTTTAAAATAGGTATCATCTGAAACAAGAAAAGAAACTTTGGTAGAACATTCATTTTTACAGCTGAAATTCTCCCCAACAGTGACAATTGCATTTTTTTCCAGTCATTTAAATCCTTTTGCACTTTTGCCCATAGTAATTCATAATTATTTTTATACAATTTTCCATTTGAGGCAGTTAAGTATACTCCCAGATATTTAACCTTTTCACCATCTGAAAACCTGTAGCTTTAACCAAACTTTCCTTGTCATTGGCTAACATATTCTTAGATAATATCTTAGTCTTATGGTTATTGACTTTAAAACCAGAAACTTTTCCATACTGTGTTATAAGTTCTAATAAACAAATAAACCGCTCTAATCAGTTGTTCCAAAATCAAAACCAAATCATCCGCAAAAGCCCGTAATTTATACTCATTTTTTCTTATCTTTATGCCCTTGATTACCGTTGATTCTCGAATCTGGATCAACAAAATCTCCAATGTTAAAACAAATAACAATGGAGATAATGGACATCCTTGTCTTGTCACTTTTTCAATATTAAAAGTCTCAGTCAATCCCCCATTAACAACAATTTGAGCCGATTGTTGCTGATATATAGCTTTAAGTGCATGTAAAAAATTATCCCCAAAATTCATTTTCTCTACCAATGAGAATAAGAATTGCCAATCTAATTGATCAAAGGCTTTTTCAGCATCCAAAAATATAAGAGCCACAGGAATCTGGTTGTTCTTATCCAAATACTCAATTAAGTTAATAATTTGTCTAACATTATATTTCATGTATCGCCCTGTTATGAATCCTGATTAATCACTGTGAATCAAATCTTTCATAACCTGCATTAATCTATTTGCCAAAATTTTTGTAAAAATCTTGTAATCTACATTTAATAATAATATCGGCCTATAATTCTTAGGCTCTGTAAGATCTTGATCCTCCTTCGGAATCAATGATATAAACGCTCTTTTCCAAGAAGGAGGAACTTGTGCTCCCAGCAAGATACTATTAAAAAGCTCCTTTGAGAGCTTCCGGTGGTCAGCGACGATGATGGCGGCTACCTTGTAGCCGTCCTCCTGGGACGGCATCAGATCTGCGGAGCACAGCGCGCGTCAGCTGGCCCGCGGCTCTAAATCCCCTTCCCGGGCGAAGGGAAGGGGTAGAGACCACACGAATAGAGGTAGAACCTCTTAACCCCCCCCCCCGGATTCTTTTTTGGGGGGGGGTAGAAAGAGTGTTCCCTCGGAGTTCGTGCTTTCTCCGCCTCCCAGCTGTCTTTGTTTCTTCGGAAACAAAGTGAAACGCCGCTACCATCTCCGCGCCTAAAGTTTTCTGGTGAGTGATTTTTAAAGCGGACAGAACTGTTTAATGGATTTTACTTAGAGTTAGAGTTGTATTTCTTTTTATTTCTTTTTTAGCTTATGCTGATTTTTTTTTCCTTTTGTTTTTTTTCAGTGGAGAGTGAGAGTGAAAGTAAAATGGCGTTTTGAAAGTGCTTTTTTTTCCTTTCCGGAAAGAAAGAACGGACTTAAATGAGCACAGTTTTTTTCTCTTTCAAGTTTCTTTTTTCCTTTTTCTTTTAAAATGCTTTGGAAGTTGTTTTTTTTTTCACTCTCCCTGGTCCTTTTTTTAATTTTAAGGATTTTAGTATCTTTTTTTTTAAGAAGAAAGAAAGAGAGAATAAGACTTTTTAAAAAATGGCTTCAAAGAGACAACCAGCTTCTATAGTCTCTAAGGTGGTTTCTTCTCCTGTAATTGCAACTGTACAACAACAACTTAAAGTTACACCACCAGTGTTGCAATCTAAGGTTACACTTCCATCTTCTCCTCCCTTGCCAGCCTTGTCTGCACAAGATATTAAAGATATAATGGGAAATGCTGTAGCTCAAATCAGGGAGGAAATGAAGCAACTTCTTGAACAGAGCAAGTCTGAAAGTAAAGAGGAAATGAAGGACCTTTTTAAACAGAACAAAGATCTTCTTGAACAGAATAAATCTGAAACTAAAGAGGAAATGAAGGAGCTTTTAGTGGAGAATAATATTATTCTGAGGGAAGACATAGTTACAGCTTTATCAGGATTGGCTTCTGTGGTCGTGAAGTTGGATTCCAGAGTGGAAGAAGTTGCAGAGAAAGTAGACCTCCTTGAGTATAAATTTCAAGATATGGAAAAAAAAGATGGAAACTTCACAAGAGGATATTCTTATGTCTCAGTATAGGCAAATGGAATATGCTTTGAGAATTAGGGGTCTTAAAGAAGACATGAATCAAGACCTGATGGAGATGGTGATGAATGATCTAGCTGTTGCTCTGAATAGGGATAAAGATGGATTACGTAGAGAAGTGGAAAAAATTTACAGAGTTAATTCTTGGATTGCGAAACAAAAGAATTTGCCAAGAGATGTGGTGATTTACTTCTCAAAGAGGTCTCTGCGTAATGAGATTATACAAGCTTTTTATAATAAGAGGTTCCAGATTGCTGCCCAAGATGTCATCATTCTAAAGGAAATCCCATCTAAAATTTTAAGAAATAGAAAAACTTTGCTTTTTTAACTAATGAACTTAAAACAAGATTGATGCCATTCAGATGGGAGATTCCAATGGGTATTGTTTTGAGCCATGCGGGGACACGTTACAGACTTAATACGGTTGCTAAAGCCAAAGAATTTTTTTTTTTTAATTGAAATTTTTCAAAAATTTTACAAATAAACATCCCCCCCCTCCCAAACCACCCCCCCCTCCCCCCCGACTTCCCAGAACTGAATATAGGATTATTTAACAAATTTTAAAAAATAACGTTTACAATTTATAAAGTAATTAATAAAAATAATAAAGGTCATAATAATAATATATATAATAATATATGTAATAATAATATGCATAACATAAACTTTAAAATGAATAATATATACTAAAAAAGAAAGAAAAAAAAGGGAAAAGAAAAGAGAGAGAGAAAGAAAAAAGAAAAAAGTAGACGAAAAATAGAACATATATATAAAAAAAATATATATAAGTAATAATACGTAAAGAAAAAAAGGAAGAAAGAAAGAAGGAAAAAACAATCATTACAAATTATAAAAAAGCTAAATGGTATTTTTCCATATCCAAATTATATTGTATGAAATTTATCCATTTTTCCCATACTGCAAAGAATTTCTCTTGAGATTGCTCCTTTAAAAAAGCCGAAATCTTTGCCATTTCTGCCAGATACGAAACTTTGTGAAACCACTCTTGCAAAGTAGGCAAGGATTCCTTCTTCCAATATTGCCCTATTAACAGCCTAGCGGCTGTAATCAAATTTAACATCAATATAACCTCCTTAGCATCACAATCAGTAACAATACCTAGTAAAAATAATTGCGGAGTAAATTTTACCCTCCGTTTAAAAATTCTTTGGATATTCCACCATATCTTAATCCAAAAAGCTTTTATATGCTTACACGTCCACCAAGTATGATAATAAGTAGCATCCAAATGTCCACATCTCCAGCATTTCGGCTGCAGATTAGGGTACATAATGGACATTTTCTTTGGATCAAGGTGCCATCTATAAAACATCTTATAAAAATTCTCTCTTAAATTTTGCGCTTGTGTGAATTTAACATTTCTTATCCAAATAAGTTCCCAGGTATCCATTGAAATCGTTTCACCAATATTCTGTGCCCATTTAATCATACAATCTTTAACTAATTCAGGTTCTGAGTCCAATTCCACTAAAACCCCATAAACTCTCTTAATATGGGTTGGCCTTTGATCTCTTACTTGTTTTAAAAGAGCTTCATCTTCTCTAAGCCAGCCCATTTTACAATCCATCTTCCATCTGTCCACTATTTGTCTGTATTGGAACCATGAATAAGTTAAATTTTCATGCGTTAATTCTTCCAAAGATTTTAACTGCCAATCTTGGCCATCCCATCTAAGTAACTGTGCATAAGAGACCATATCCATATTAACCCCTTTCCTTATGCCTTCTATGGCATGCCGAGGTATAGCCCATAATGGTATTTTGAAGTCACTTTTATAATACTTTCTCCACACTCTAAGCAAAGAGATTCTTATAATATGAGACTTGAAAACCCAATCCACTTTTTTATTAAATATTAAATAGGCATGCCATCCAAAAAGTAAGTCCCAACCTTCCAAATGAAGTATTTCTATATTTGTTAAATTCACCCAGTCGCTGATCAATGTTAATACTACAGCATCATAATACAATTTCATATTTGGTACCTTGAGTCCTCCTCTCTCACGAAAATCTTGCATTATTTTAAGTTTCACCCTTGGTTTTTTCCCTGCCCAAACAAATTTATTAATACCTTTTTGCCATTCATCTAAATTACGTTCATTCTTTAAAATAGGTAACATTTGAAACAAAAAAATAAACTTTGGCAGGACATTCATTTTGATAACTGCAATTCTACCCATAAGGGATAACTGTAGATTGTTCCAGTTTTTTAAATCCTTCTGTACCTCCATCCACAGCTTTTCATAATTATTTTTATACAGTTTTGCATTAGAAGCAGATAATGTGACCCCCAAATATTTTACCTTATCAACAATTTCAAAATCTGTTAAGTTAACTAAAACCTGTTTATCACCATTAGTCATATTTTTAGCTAATATTTTGGTCTTATTATTATTAATTTTAAAACCAGAAACACATCCATATTGTTGAATCAATTGTAATAATTTTACCACCGAACAGGTAGGTTGAGACAGAGTAACAACCAAGTCATCTGCAAAGGCTCTTAATTTATATTCTTTTTTATTAATTTCTATTCCTTTTATTTCTTGAGACTCCCGAATTTTAATCAACAAAATTTCCAATGTTAAAACAAACAATAACGGAGATAACGGGCATCCCTGTCTTGTTCCTTTTTCTATTACAAAAGCCTCTGACAAACCCCCATTTACAATAAGTTGAGCAGTCTGTTTTTGATATATATTAGATAATACTTGTAATATATTTTGTCCAAAATTCATCTCCTTAATTAAACATAACATAAACTGCCAATTCACTTGGTCAAAGGCTTTTTCAGCATCCAAAAATATCAGGCCTGCAGAGACTTGGTTATTCTTTTCTAGATACTCTAATAAGTTAATAATTTGTCTAACATTATTTTTCATATACCTTCCAGTTATAAAACCCGATTGATCCTTATGTATAAACTGCTGCAAGATCCCCATAAACCTATTAGCTAAAATTTTTGCAAAGATTTTATAATCCACGTTTAAAAGAGATATAGGCCTGTAATTTTTAGGCAATGTAAGATCTTGATTATCTTTTGGAATCAATGATATAAATGCATTACGCCAAGATGGAGGGATCTCTAAACCCTGTAATAAGTTATTAAACAATTCACACAATGGTTGAGTCATCTCTTCTACTAAAGTTTTGTAATAGATAGATGTCAACCCATCCGTACCCGGCGCTTTGCCCAATTTCAATTGTTTAATAGCTGTAACAATTTCTTCTTTAGTAATTAAGCCATTAATCTCTTTTTCCTGATCTTCTGTTAATTTAGGAAAGTTAACTTTACCTAAATAATTGTTTATATCTGTAGTTTGAATATTGGCACTCTTATATAATTTTTGATAGTATTCTAAAAAGGATTTCTTAATCAATTCTTTCTGATAAACCAATTTACCATTATAATTTATTTTATCTATATTCCTCTGTTTCTGTTTCTTTCTTAACTGATAAGCCAGCCATCTCCCTGGTTTATTAGCATTACAAAATATATTTTGTTTCATAAATAATAAATTGGTTGCAGCTTGATCAGCCATCAACATGTTAAATTGTGTTTTTAACAGTTTTAAAGCTCCTTTCACCTTTTCGTCTAAAGGATTTGAAATTAAAAGTTTCTCTTTTAATTTAATCTCCTCTTCTAAATCTTTACGTTTCTGAGTCTGTTTCTGTCTATGCAAGTTATTCATTTTTATCAAGATACCACGCATAAAAGCTTTACTTGCATCCCACACCATTGACATTGATGTTCCCTTATTCATATTTAAAGCAAAATATTCCTTTAAACATTCCTTTAATTTATGAACATTTTTTTCTTGTTTGAATAAATTCTCATTCACCCTCCAGGATCTCCTGTCTTCTTTCTCAGCAAACAGTTCCATCCATACTGGACTATGGTCAGACAATGTCCTAGGAAAAATTTTTACATTCTTCACCCTGTTGTATAAGTCTGTTGTAATCAAAAAGAAATCAATTCTTGAAAAAGATTGGTGTCTATCTGAGAAGAAGGTAAAGTCCCTTTCTTCTTGATTACGTTCACGCCAATAGTCCCTCAATTCCCAATCTTCTTTCATGTCAAAGAAGGCTTTAGGTAGTTTAGCCTGTTTAAAAAAGGTAGAAGAGCCTTTTTTGTCCTTTTGTATGTCTAAGACACCATTCCAGTCTCCCATTAAAATCACAGATCTATAGTCCAACAAAGTTATTTTCTGATGTAACAACCTATAGAATTGCTCCTGTTGCTGGTTTGGTGCATACAGCCCCACAATAAGAATTTTCTTGCCATATAAACCAAGTTCAAGCATAACATATCTTCCATGAGGATCTGATTCTAACAGGGTAGCAGATAAGTTCTGTTTAACATAAATTACCACACCCCCTTTTTTCCCAGGGGCGGGAGATACAAAATGAGATCCCAAACGAGGATTGTTTAAGTATTTTTGGTCTTTAGATGTAATATGAGTTTCTTGCAAACAAATAACATCATTGTTGTGTTGTTTCAAATAATGGTAGATTTTTTTTCTCTTTTGAGGAATATTTAATCCATTAACATTCCAGGTCAGGAGCTTTGCCATCTCCCTTGGCCTTAAGCCTGGAGAAGATCCCCTCAAATTCTGCTACTGAAGAATATGTTGCAGAGCTTTTGGGTCTTGCTCCTCCCACCGGCACTGAAACAATTTGCTGAGTAGATTCTTTGATTTCTTTTTCTTTTTTCTGTTGTTCTTTTTCTTTACGTTTGTGTGCTGCACGGGTCATTCTCTGTTCTTTAACCTCTGCTTGAGACATCCATACCACCTGTCCAGCAGTCATCGCACCTGTATCTTCAGATTTCTGTTCCATCTCTTTATCACTCAGGACTTTGTGCATCATGGGCAAAGGTGAGCCTGCACCCAGGACCGTTTTATAAAATTCCTTAGCTTTAGCAACTGTATTAAGTCTATAACGTGTCCCCGCATGGCTCAAAACAATGCCCATCGGAATCTCCCATCTAAATGGCATTTGTCTTGCTTTAAGTTCATTTGCTAGAAAAGCAAAATCTTTTCTGCTTCTTAAAATTTTAGGTGGAATTTCCTTTAAAATAATAATATCTTGAGCAGCAATCTGGAATCTTTTATTGTAAAAAGTTTGCAGAATCTGATTTCGCAAGGACTTCTTAGCAAAATATATCACCACATCTCTAGGCAGATTCCTCTGTTTTGCAATCCAAGAATTAACTCTATAAATTCTTTCCACTTCCCCACGTAACTCATCTTTGTCTATATTCAAAATAACAGCCAAATCATTAATCACCATTTCCACCAGATCTTGAGTTTTATCTTCTTTCAGGCCCCTTATTCTCAAAGCATATTCCATCTGTCTATACTGGAACATAAGAATATCATCTTGTGAAGTTTCCACTTTTTTCTCCATATCTTGGAATTTATAGTCCAAAAGTTCTACTGTTTCTTCAATTTCCTCCACTCTAGAGTCCAGCTTCACAACCACTGAGGCCACTCCAGATAAAGCTAGAAGTATATCATCCCTCAATATAGTATTATTCTGTTCTAAAAGCTCCTTCATCTCTTTCTTCATTTCTTCCTTACTCTCAGATTTATTCTGTTCCAAAAGTTGCTTCATTTCCTCCCTAAACTGTGACACAGCACTTACCATTATTTCTTTAATGTCTTGTGCTGATGTGCCAGATGGGGGAGGTGAGGGTGGAGTAGTTTTAGGTTGCTGCACTGAGGGTATTATTTTAAGTTGTTGTTGCACAGTAGAGGTAGCAGGAGAAGAAGTTACCTTAGGAGCTGTAGTAGCTGGTTGTCGTTTTGAAGCCATTTCAATTTATCTTTCTTTCTTCATAAAAATACCAATAAAAAATAAATAGTCCAAAAGTTAAAAATAAGGTAAAATAGGATAAAATGGAATCAATTTAAAAGCTCCCAAAAGATAAAAAAAAACTTAAAAAGGAAAGCAGTATTAAACAACAGTTCAGCCAGTCCGTCTTTCAAAAGAAAAAAAAACCTTTCAAAACGCCATTTTACTTTCACTCTCACTTTTCCGCCCGGAAAAAAAAAAAAGGGAAAGCTCAAAAAATAAGAAAAAATCAACACATGCTAAATAAACTAAATAAACTAAAAAAAAATAAAATAAAACTAAACTATAAATAAAATCCTTTAAACAGTTCTGTCCGGTTTAAGATTACTCACAGTTACTTTAGATACGGAGATGGTAGCGGCGTTTCGCTTTGTTTCCAAAGAAACAAAGACAGCTGAGAGGCGGAGAAGGCAATGAACTCCGAGGGAGCACTCTTTCTACCCCCCTAAAATAAAAATCCAGGGAGGGTTAAGAGGTTCTACCTCTATTCATGCGATCTCTACCCCTTCCCTTCGCCCGGGAAGGGGATTGCGAGCCGCGGGCCAGCTGATGAACGCTGTGCTCCGCGGATCTGACACCATCTCAGGAGGACAGCTACAAAGTAGCCGCCATTTCCACCGCTTTAACCACCGGAAGTCCAAGCCAAAGAATTTTATAATACGGTCCTGGGAGCAGGCTCATCTCCATCTATGATTCAGAAAGCTCTGGGTGGCAAAGAGGTCGAACAGCAGTCTGAAGGACTAGGTTTGATGGCTGCTGGAAAACCACAGGTGGAATGGCTACGCCAAACAGAGGTTAAAGAGCAGAGAATGACCCGCGCAGCACATAAACGTAAGGAAAAGGAACAACAGAAGAAAGAAGCTAAAGAATCTTCTCATGAGAGTGTTTCAATGCTGGTGGGAGGAGCAAGGCCCAAGAGTTCTGCAACACATTCTTCAGTGGCAGATCTTCAGGCAGTTTTCTCCAGGCTCCTGGTCAAGGGAGATGGCAAAGTTCCTGACCTGGAATGTTAACGGCCTCAATTCCCTGCAGAAAAGAAAGAAAATCTTTTATTATTTAAAGCAACATAATAATGATATTATTTGCTTACAGGAAACTCATATCTTACTTAAAGATCAAAAATATTTAGCTAATGCTCGCTTGGGATCTCATTTTGCATCTCCTGCCCCTGGGAAAAAAGGGGGTGTGGTTATTTATGTTAAGCAAAGTCTACCAGCCTGCCTGGTAGAATCAGATCCTCAAGGAAGATATGTTATGATTGAACTTGGTCTATATGGTAAGAAAATATGTATAGTGGGATTGTACGCACCAAATCAGCAACAGGAACAATTTTATAGATTGTTACATCAGAAAATAACTTCGCTGGACTATAGGTCTGTGATATTAATGGGAGATTGGAATGGTGTTTTAGATACACAAAAGGACAAAAAAGGTTCTTCTACTTTCTTTAAACAGGCTAAATTACCTAAAGCCTTTTTTGGCTTGAAAGAGGACTGGGAGTTGAGGGATTATTGGCGTGAACGTAACCAAGAGGAGAGAGATTTTACCTTCTTCTCAGATAGACACCAATCTTTTTCAAGGATTGATTTTTTTTTTTGATTATAACAGACCTATATAATAGGGTAAAGAATGTAAAAAATTTTCCTAGGTCACTGACGGATCATAGTCCAATTTGGATGGAATTGGTTGTCGAAAAAGAGGAGAGGAGATCCTGGAGGGTAAATGAGAACTTATTTAAACAAGAAAAAAATGTTCAAAAATTAAAGGAGTGCTTAAAGGATTACTTTGCTTTAAATATGTATAAGGGTACATCAATATCAATGGTATGGGATGCAGGTAAAGCCTTCATGCATGGGATCTTGATAAAGATGAATAATGTTTATAGACAAAGGCAGATTCAGAAACGTAAAGAATTGGAAGATGAGATTAAACTAAAAGAGAAGTTTTTGATTTTAAATCCTTCAGATGAAAAGGTTAAAGAAGCTATAAAGCTGTTAAGAACACAATTTAATATGTTGATGGCTGATCAAGCCGCAACTAATCTAATGTTTATGAAACAAAATACATTTTGTAACGCTAATAAACCAGGGAGATGGTTGGCCTATCAATTAAGAAAGAAACAGAGACAGAGAATTATAGATAAAATAAATTATAACGGTAAATTAGTGTATCAGAAAGAGTTGATCAAGAAATCTTTTCTAGATTATTATCAGAAATTATATAAGAGTACTAATGTACAAACTTTAGATATAAATAATTATTTAAGTGAGGCTAACTTTCCTAAACTAACAGAAGATCAGAAACAAGAAATCAATGGTTTAATTACTAATGAGGAAATTGTGACAGTTATTAAGCAATTAAAATTAGGTAAAGCGCCGGGTACGGATGGTTTGACATCCATTTACTATAAAACCTTAGTAGAAGAGATGACTCAACCTTTATGTGAGCTTTTTAATAATATATTACAGGGTTCAGAGATTCCTCCGTCATGGCGCAGTGCTTTTATATCCTTAATTCCAAAAGAGGATCAAGATCTTACCTTACCAAAGAATTATAGGACTATATCTCTCTTAAATGTGGATTATAAAATTTTTGCAAAAATTTAAGCTAATAGGTTTATGAGGGTTTTGCAGCAGCTTATACATAAGGATCAATCTGGTTTTATAACCGGAAGGTATATGAAAAATAATGTTAGACAAATTATTAACTTATTAGAATATTTAGATAAGAATAACCAAATCTCTGCAGGGCTGATATTTTTAGATGCTGAAAAAGCCTTTGACCAACTGAATTGACAGTTTATGTTAAGATTAATTGAGGAGATGAATTTTGGAGAAAAAATATCACAAGCTCTAGGTGCTATATAACAAATGGCACAACTTATTGTCAATGGGGGTTTGTCAGAGGTTTTTACAATAGAAAAAGGTACAAGACAGGGATGTCCATTGTCACCGTTATTGTTTGTCTTAACATTGGAAATTTTGTTGATTAAAATTCGAGAGTCGCAGGAAATAAAAGGAATAGAAGTTAACAAAAAAGAATATAAGTTAAGAGCTTTTGCAGATGACTTGGTGGTTACTCTGTCTCAACCTACTTATTCTGTAGTAAAGTTACTACAACTGATTCATCAATATGGATGTGTTTCGGGTTTTAAAATTAATAATAATAAGACTAAAATATTACCTAAAAACATTACTAACCGGGACAAGCAGATTTTGGTTAATTTAACAGATTTTGAAGTTGTTGATAAGGTAAAATATTTGGGGGTTACTTTATCTGTTTCTAATGTAAAATTGTACAAGAATAATTATGAAAAGTTGTGGATCAGGGTACAGAAAGATTTGAAGAATTGGGATAAGTTACAGCTATCTCTTATGGGTAGAATTGCAGTGATTAAAATGAATGTCCTACCAAAATTTCTTTTTTTGTTTCAAATGCTACCTATTTTAAAGAATGAGCTTAACTTAAATGAATGGCAGAAAGGCATTAATAAATTTATTTGGGCAGGGAAAAAACCAAGGGTAAAGCTTAAAATTATGCAAGATTTTCGTGAGAGGGGTGGACTCAAGGTGCCGAATTTGAAATTATATTATGATGCTGTGACCTAAACATTGATTAGTGATTGGGTAAACTTAACAAATGTAGAAATACTCCATCTGGAGGGTTGGGATTTACTTTTTGGATGGCATGCCTACTTAATTTTTAATACAAAAGTGGATCGAGTTTTTAAATCACATATTATAAGGATCTCTTTACTTCGGGTTTGGAGGAAGTATTATAAGAGTGATTTTAAAATACCTTTATGGGCTATACCTTGGCATGCGATAGAGGGGATAAGGAGAGGAGTTAAAATGGATAGGGTTTCTTACACACAATTACTTAGATGGGATGGTCAAAATTGGCAGTTAAAATCTTTGGAAGATTTAGTACATGAAAATATTACCTATTCATGGTTTCAATATAGACAATTAGTGGACAGATGGAAGATGGATTGTAATATGGGCTGGCTTAGAGAAGATGAAAATCTTTTTAAACAAGTAAAGGATCAAAGACAAACTCACATTAAGAGGATCTACGGGGTTCTAGTGGAATTGGATTCAGAATCTGAATTAATCAAAGATTAAATGGGCACAAAATTTTGGTGAACCAATCCCACTGGATACCTGGGAAATTACCTGGGTGAGGAATGTTAAATTTACACAAGCCCAGAACGTAAGGGAGAATTTTTATAAAATGTTTTATAGATGGCACCTTGATCCACAAAAAATGTCTCTTATGTACCCTGATTTACAGCCTAAATGTTGGAGATGTGGCTGTTTGGACGCCACCTATTATCATATTTGGTGGTCGTGCAAAAATATAAAAGCTTTTTGGATTAAGATATGGTGGAATATTCAAAGAATTTTTAGAAGGAGGGTAAAATTTACTCCGCAATTATTTTTGTTAGGTATTGTTACTGATTGTGATGCTAAGGAGGTTATATTGATGTTAAATTTGATTACAGCCGCAAGGCTGTTAGTAGGGCAATATTGGAAGAAGGAATCTTTGCCTACCTTGCAAGAGTGGTTTTTTAAAGTTTCCTATCTGGCGGAAATGGCAAAGATTTCGGCTTTTTTAAAGGAGCAATCGCAAGAGAAATTTTTTGTTGTATGGGAAAAATGGATAAATTTTATACAACATAAATTGGATATAAAAAAATATCATTTAGCTTTTTTATAACTTGTATATAATTTTTGATATTTTATGGATTGTTTTCTCTTTTTTTCTTTTTTTTCTTTTTCCTATTTTTTTTCCTCTTTCTTTCTTTCTTCTTTTCTTTTTTCCTTTTTAAGTATTTTTTCTTTTTAATGTTTATGTCACTTATATTTTATTATTAACTATTTTATAAGTTGTTAAAACTTGTTTAGGTTTCTTAAAATTTTAATTAAGCCTATATTCAGCTCTGGGAAGCTCGGGGGGGGGATGGAGGGGGTGGTTTGGGAGGGGTTGGGTGAGGGTTGTTTTTGTTTTTTTTGTTTTTTATTGTTCTTTTTTTGTTATTTGTAAAAACTTTTAAAAATTCTCAATTAAAAAAAAAGCTCCTTTAATGGCTCCAACATTTCTTCATATAAATTTTTATCATACGTCGACGTCAATCCATCTGTTCCTGGAGACTTTCCCACCTTTAACTGCTTGATAGCTAAGCCAATTTCCTCCACAGTAATTAAACAATTCATCCCATTTTGCTGTTCCTCAGAAAGTTTAGGAAAATGTAGTTCTTCAAAAAATTTCATTCAAACTAAACTTTTTTTGATTTGAAAGAAGAATTGGAACTTATTGACATTTGGCGAGAAAGGAACACAAGTGATAGAGATTTTACCTTCTATTCGGATAGACACCAGTCATTTTCAAGGATTGACTTCTTCTTGATTACTAGTGATTTTCTTTCTAGGGTGAGAAAGGTAAAAATCTTTCCCAGGACCCTTTCAGACCATACTCCTGTGTGGATGGAGCTATACCTGGAAGATGGGAACAGAAGGCCTTGGAGACTGAATGAAAATTTGTTTACCCAGGGAGAGTTTGTACAAAAATGTAAAGAGTATTTAAAGGAGTTTTTTGCTTTAAATATGAATAAGGGTACATCGATGCCCATGGTCTGGGACGCCAGTAAGGCGTATATGAGGGGAATTTTAATTGATTTAAATAAAGTTTTTAGGGATAAAAGGATACAAAGACGTAGAGAAATAGAAGATGGGATTAAAATAAAAGAAGAAGCACTTGCTCTTAACCCAACTGATAATAACTTAAAGGTTTCTATAAAGATGCTTAGGGAACAATTTAATATGTTGATGGCAGATCAGGTGGCTATCAATTTGCATTATATGAGACATAATACTTTTTGTAATGCGAATAAGCCTGGGAGGTGGTTGGCTTATCAGTTACGAAAGAAACAGAAGGCTAGGATTATAGAGAAAGTAAAATATAAAGATACTGGGGTTTTTCAGCAAAATTTGATTAAAAAGAGTTTTTTAGATTTTTACACAAAACTATACTCAAGTGATAATATAAAGGGAATGGATATAGATAAATATTTAACGTGCGAGTCTTATTGGACTCGATTGGTTTGAAGCTCTGGGAATCCAAGTCATGGGGCTGCACCATTTGCAAACGTCTAGCCTTGCAGAAGTCTGCAGGGAATTTGCAGATGTGTTTAGCTCTGAGCTTGGAATCTACAAGGGGCCTCCAGTTTCAGTACGATTAGATCCATCCATAGCACCCATTAGGGCAGTGGTTCTCAACCTGTGGGTCAGGACCCCATTTGGGGTTGAACAACCATTTCATGGGGGTCGCCAAACAACGCAGTCTGCCATTTTTTTCCCCTTTTCCTTAGCTGTGCTACTCCCTTTTATTCTATTGGCTTTTGAAAGCCAATAGAATAGACTCTCTTGAATAGAGTCTAATTCTATTGGCTTTCAAAAGCCAATAGGAATTGTCCAGGCTGTCTCTGCCCTGCTGAGCCGCCAAAAGTCCCATTCTGCAAACGGTGCTGCACCAGTTGAGTAGTCCTCGACTTACGACCGGTTGAGTAGTCCTCGACTTACGACTGGTTGGGGGTCGCGGCATTAAAAAGGTTGAGAACCACTGCATTAGGGTCAAGCCTAGGAGAGTTCCGTTTGCACTTAGAAACAAGATTGATGCTGAACTGGACAAATTGCTCCAGCAGGGCATTCTAGAGCCTGTAGATTCAAGTCCTTGGGAAACCCTCATAGTAACGCCTTTAAAGGCTAATGGGGACATTCACAATTGTGCGATGATCCTCAATAATAATAATAATAATAATAATAATAATAATAATAATAATAATAATAATAATAATAGAGTTTCTATTTCTCCTTATTTCTGGTTGCTTCTCTCCTTGATTAGTTTCCATCCATTGTTTCTCATCTTGCCTTTTGATGCTTTGGAAAATAGCTTGATCCCCTTGTCTTTGTAGCAGCCCCTCAACTGCTACATGTCTCCACTAGTCCTTCTTTTCATTAAACTAGACGTACCCAATTCCTGTAACTGTTCTTCATATGTTTTAGCCTTCAGCCCCTAATATGTTTTGTTATTCTTCTCTGCACTCTTTCCAGAATCTCAACATCTTTTTTATATTGTAGTGAACAGAACTGGATGCACTATTCCAAGTGGTCTTACTAAGGCTTTGTAAAGCAGTACTAGAACTTTATGTGATCTTAATTCTGTCTCTCTATTAATGCAGCCTAGGATTGTATTGGCTTTTTTTTGCTACTGCCACACACTGTTGGCTCATATTTAAGTGATTGTCCACTAGAACTCCAAGATATCTCTCCCACTTACTGACATGAAGCCAAGTTTCACCTAACCTGTACCTATAAATTTCATTTTGTTAGATAGAGTCTAGTATTCAAGCCTGTCAAGATCTTTTTGAATCTTGAGCTTGTCTTCTGGGGTGTTGACTATTCCTACCAAATTAGTGTCATCTGCAAATTTGGTGAGTTTCCCCTCTATTCCCTCATCTAGATTGTTTATGAAAATATTGAAAAGTACTGGGTCCAAAATGGAACCTTAGGGTACGCCACTGCTTACTTCTCTCAATGTAGATGTAGTTCCATTGAGGACTACATGTTGAGTTTTATTTGTCATTTAGATACAAATCCATCTTGTGGTAGTGCTGTCTAACCCACATTTTTCTAGCTTGCCAAGAAGTAGGTTGTGATCTACTTTGTCAAATATTTTACTGAAATCTAAGTATACAATGTCCACCCAGCATTTCGCTATCCACTAATGTAGTCACTTTTTTGAAAAATGAAATAAGATTTCTTGGCATGATCTGTTTTTGATGAACCCATTGTAAACTACTGGTTTATTTTTTGCTTGCTTCTAGATGTTCACAGATTTGTTGCTTGATCTTTTCCAAGCTCTTCCCAGATATTGATGTCAGGATGATTGGCCTGTAATTTCCTGGATTTGTTTTTTTTTTCTTCTTTTTTGAATATGGAAACTACATCAACTCTTTTCCTGTCCTCAGGTAGTTCCCTGTTGCTCCAAGAATTTTGAAAGATATGTTTCAATGATTCTGAAATCACATCTGCCACTTCTTTCACAACTCTGGGATGTGGTCTGTCAGGACCTGGTGATTTGAATCCATCTAAAGCTAACCGATGTTCTCTTATCTTATTTTTGCATATTTTAATTTGTGTTTCTAACCTATAATTTATGGTTCTGTTTTTGGTAAGTTGAGTAGTGTTTTCTTTTTGCGTGAAGACAGATTCGAAGTATGAATTAAGCAGTTCTACTTTCTCTCTACTGTCTGTTACTTCTTTGCTATCTTCTCCCATTAGTGGATCAATTGTTTATTTGACTTTTTTCTTGTTTTTTAGGTGTTGCAAGAAACTTTTTATTGTTTTTGACATTTGTTGCAAGTCTTATTTCATTCAAAGCCTTAGCTCTCCTAAGTTCATCTTTGCAAATTTGAGCTATTGTTGGTATTCTTCCTTAGTTATGTGGTCCCTCTTTCCACTTTTTGTATCCACTTATCCTTTTTTTTCCCTCTCAGTTGGTCAGAGAGTTCTTTGTGCAACCATGCTGGTTTTTTTCTTGTTTTTCTTCTTCTTCTTTTAGTGGTATTGAATTGTTCTAGGCTTTTATAATTGTATTTTTCAAAGTTTCCCAAGCTTTGCGAGTTGATTTCCCCTTTAATATTTTCATTCATCCTTTTATCAATTAGTGAGCAATTTAAGTATTTCCCCAAACACTTGAAACAATATATTTGTTTCACTTTTTACTTAGTTTCCTTTACTGATTCATTCACAAGCTTATCAGGAATGGAAGCTATAAATTAATGAGGGTAACGCACAATCATCAAAATATCAGAAAAAAACTGCTTTGAAGGAAGAAAACAGTCTTGACTTTCTTTGCAGTTTCATTCTCATACACATTATTCATTAGTATAAAGCAAAGACAATTTTGCTGCAGAAGTTAGGAGATAAATAAAGAGCCAGAAAAGGCAAACAAGCAAATCTATCACCAGTACTTCTTTGCTATAACCTAAATATTAATGCTGGATTTTACACTTTACTTAATTTTACTTCAAACTGTGAGGAACACTCAAAAAGAGAGTATTTCATGTTTCAAGGATTAGGTATGAATTTGTTCAAATTTAAATAGACATTTATTTCTGTTCTAAATTACTGTCCTCATAATGAACAAATGCAATTGTATGAACATTTTACATCTGCTACACATTCATTGAAGTAAGTTGTGAATGTTATAGTGGTGACTTGCCTGGCAGAATATTTGCTGGGATGAGAAGATAATGGGTGTGCTGAATATTATTAGTTTAACTTACACAAGTTCTCACAGAGCAACCTATCTGGTTTTGTTTTCACTTGGAAACTGCTTCTAGACTTTATGCTTGAAATAGAAAAATAAAATAAAATGTTGATCTTAGGTTTTGATGACTAGATTAACTTTGTAGTTATAGAAATGGCTTGTATCTGTTAGAAATGTAAAGCAAAAGTTGAGTGTGACTGAATTTAGCAAGTGGCATGATGTATCTTTATTTCAGCAAAGTATTATTATTTTGTATTCTACTGTACCAAAGAGTCAGAAGTCACTGCTTTTTTTCCTTTTCTTTTTCTTTTTACTTACACTTCTTTCCCCTCTCCTTTCTGATCTTTATTTCCATTTGTATTTTATATTACAATAAATCCCAATAAAACATCTTTTAAAAAACCCAAATTGTAGCAGCAAATTGTATATGCTTTAAATTCAGCATAAGTGAAATCATTAAAAAAATCCATCAGAATTATTAAATAACAATTTTCATTGAGGCTTATAGCTATATGAAAATAATATATTGGCATTTAGAAAAACATTTGTGCATGATCTAACTTGATTGCAGTGATTCTAAGTTTGCAACAATTTTAGAAGGAATTCCAATGTGAAGCAATACATGAAGCAAAATAATTTAATTAATTAAATGCAGCACGTTATGGAATCCAAGTAGGATTTAGTACATAATCGGATTAGTTCTTAGGGGTGGGCATTTATATCTGACAAAGACTTGTATCATTAGAAAGTAATTTATCCAATTTTTTTAGTCCATTTCAGAATCAAAATTACCTAACTTTTGCAGTATTTTAGTCCCCTTTTAATCTTTTATAGTGCAGGCTTCCCTGTAAAATAGAACATATTCATATCACTTCCATAGTTTGTTTTTCTGAGTATGTACACTTTCAGTCAGGTCCTGTAAACACCTTGCCCCCTACTATATGATATCACATCTCTCCAATTACCATAGGATAATTACTGTATGCAAGAACATCCAGCATTGAAGATCATAAGAACTGCTGCTTTTAAGCTCTAGTTTTTAGAAAGCTCATATATTCGCAAAGCTATCTGAATGGTATATACAGCTCACCTTCCCTTAAACACAGTAGTCAGATGTTATTCTGTGGACTCAAACTCTCTACAAGAAATTGAAATTGTGGATCTTTGCACTTTAGATAGGTAAATACAATGGATTAGCTTTAGAAGCTATTTAGATCTTAGTGCACAGTGGTGGTAGAAAAGAGTATCTTCAAACTTCTGGTCAGTATGATAATCACAGAGCAAAACAACATCTGGTTACCTGTGTCTGAAGATTCCCAATAAGGATGAAACTGGTGGTGTGATGCCTTCCAATGACTGCTGTAATGTATATCTTCAGATGAATATTGAAGACTCTTGTCAACAAAGTAAAAGTCAAGTCTGTCATCAAAAGACATGATAACCTAATCATGTTGCAGTTGTGCTTAATCATAATAAGTGTATGTGATTTTCTTTCCATTAGGACTAATTGATTTAAAACAATGTGGAGCAACTGGTACTAGTTTTGCAGGCTTTAATGGCTGAAAATTAATTGATAAATCAAACCTACCATTGCAATTACCAGTCACATTTTCTTTATTTATTAATTTATAATATAAAATACAAAAATACAAAAGAAAATAGTAGGAAAATAAGGGAGGGAAAGGAGAAGGGGAAAGTGTAGGATAAAGGGAAAAAAGAAAGAAAAGACATTGGTTCTGTCTCCCTTCGGTGCAATAGAATAAGATAATAGCATCGAAGTTCAATTTTTTACTTTTACATAATAATATAAACTAGCCTTTTCTACAACAACAAACTTATCTAACTGATAAAACCCAAAATCAAAGTTTCATTTTTCCCACCAGAAGAAATTTCCAAATTGAAACAAAAGTAATTGTATTTTTTTCTTTGATCAAAGCAGTCAACTTGGCTTTCTCTGCTAACTCCATCAACTTTTGCAGCCATTCATCCATTGTAGGAATCAAAGTGTCCTTCCATTTTTCTGCGTAAATAATCTTGCTGCTATCAACATATATAACATCCAAGTTCCAATTTTTTTCCCAAGTCTTTTTCCATTAAACCCAGAAGGAAAGTTTCTGATTTTATCTTTATATATCTTTATATACTTTATATATCTTTATATACTCTGAGAATCTTCTGTATTAAGATGTGAATCCTACTCCAATATTTCTTTGCTTTATCACATGCCCACCATAAGTGACAAAAGGTCCCTTCTTTACATTTGCATTTCCAACATTCATTTGAAATACTTTTATACATTCTTGTCTGGTGTTAAATACCAATGATAGAATGGAATGGAATGGAATGGAATGGAATGGAATAGAATAGAATAGAATAGAATAGAATAGAATAGAATAGAATAGAATAGAATAGAATAGAATAGAATAGAATAGAACTGGAAGGGACCTTGGACGTCTTCTAGTCCAGCCCCCTGCTCAAGCATGAGAACCTATAGCAACTCAGACAAGTGACTGTCCAATCTCTTCTTAAAAATCTCCAGTGATGGAGCGCCATAATTTTGGGGGATAAGCTATTCAACTGGTTAATTGTTCTCACTGTCAAGAAGTTTCTCCTTAATTCCAGGTTGCTTCTCTCTTTGATCAGTTTCCAACCATTGTTTCTTGTCTTGCCCTCTGGTGCTTTGGTGAATAACATAACCCCCCTGTTCTTTTTGGCAGCCCCTCAAATACTGGAATACTGCTATCATGTCTCTCCTATTTTTTCTTTTCTTTAGACTAGCCAAACCCAAGTCCTGCAGCCATTCTTCTTATGTTTTAGTCTCCAGGCCTTTGATCATCTTAGTTATTCTTCTCTGAATTTTTTCCGAACTCTCAACATCTTTTTTGTGATATGGTGACCAAAATTGGTTGCAGTATTCCAGGTGTGGGTCTTACTAAGGTTTTATAAAGTGGTACTAATACCTCACGTGATCTTGATTCTATGCCTGTTTATACAACCCAGGATTTTATTAGCTTTTTTAGCTGCTGCTGCACACTGCTGGCTCATGTTTAAGTGATTGTCCACTAGGACTCCAAGGTCCCTCTCACAGTTACTGTTCTTAAGCTGGGTCTTGCCCAATCTATACTTGTACCTTTGATTTTTCCTGCCTAAATGTAAAACTTTGCTTTTCTCCACATTAAAACTCATTTTGTTGGATAGGCACCACTGTTCGAGTTTGTCAAGATCTTTTTGGATCCTGAGTTTGTCTTCTAGGGTGTTGGCTATTCCTGACAGTTTGGTGTCATCTGCAAATTTGATGAGTTCCCCTTCAATTCCCTCATCTAAGTCATTTATGAAGATATTGAAGAGCACTGGGCCTCAGTCAGAACCTTGTAGTACCCAACTGCTTGTTTCTCTCCATGTGGATGTAGTGCCATTGAGGACTGCTCTTTGAGTCCTCTATTGTTTGTTCTGTCTGTTTCTGGCCTTTTCCATCCTCTTGTTGATATTGTGTTCTTTCCTCCAGAAATACTCTATATCTTTCCTCAAAATCCTGTGCCTTCCACACTGAATCCAATCGATTTCTTGTATTATTCCAATTGATTAAAATCTCTTCTAGCATCAGCCATCTAAAATTTACTCCTTCTGCTATCAGCTTTGTAGTCAATAAATGATATTGTCTTCGAGTATCCCTTATTCTCTTGGGAATCTGCTTCAGCACTGCTGTCAGACCCAGCGTGATACTTACTTTCCGAAGTCCGGAATGTTCCAGTTAACCATGTGTTCCAGCCGAGTCCGGTATCTTCGTGAGCTACATCGCCAACAGCGGCGGCTGAACGGGTCACGTGAACATCCTATGTTGCCAGCACGCAACCGGACAGAGGCTACGTAGAAATGGAATATGGAGAAGCCAAATACTGTTAAAGCTGTTATGGCTTATGTTGCTGGAACCATGACTCTGTGAATGATGGGAACTGAGACGCTGGGTCTGACAACACTTGGATACCGGGAGGGGGTATTATAGGAAGAGATTGAGTGGGATATTAGGAATGAGAATGGCGTGAACGGAACGCATGGACTCAATATGAGTTTCGTACATAAGTACTAGCTGGATCAGGGTGTCGGTGGGGTGGAGGACTAACATAAGTACTAGCTGGATCGGGGTGTCGGTGGGGTGGAGGACTAACATAAGTACTAGCTGGATCGGGGTGTCAGTGGGGTGGAGGACTATCACGAGGCAAGTATGGGGAGGGGGACAGGTGGATTCTGGATGACCAATTAACCGTCAATTGGGGTGTGTACTCTGGGTGTGGTTGGAGGAATGTATTTAGGGCAATGAATGGAGCTTCGTTCCAGTGCTAACTTAGTTTTAACTTAGTGAATAAAGCTTGTTGAATACTGCAACGTTCCTGTTTCCTGGCTTTCGCGAAGCGCGGTTAGGACGTTCTGTTAACTGCTATTTCTTTATCTTTATATTATCATGGGTCATCTCTGATTCTTCTTAATATCTCATCCCTTGTTGTTTTCTTCATAAATCTAACATGGACTTCTCTGGGCAATTTGTGTTTCCTCACGTAACTTGAATTAATTCTAAATATTTCATTTACTTCTTGCTTCATCTCCAATCTTTCAATTTTTAGGGTCTCTGCTAATAGATTAATAATCACTTCTGCTATATCTTCCTCTTTATCTTTAGGTATGTTTTGGAATCTCAAGTAGGGTACAGCTTTCTCCATTTCCAAGGCAGCAACCGTTCCTTCTAAGTTTTGATTTGCTTATTCTAATCTTTCATTCTCTGTCATTAGTGCTGTAAGGACCCACCCCACTTTGCATCTTAAGAAGACAGAACTCTTGGAATAATTCTTCCAACAGGAATCCTTTATTAAGAGCAAATGGTTGCAGGCGTTCTAGACAGGACTTGGGGTTCAAGCTCTCCCATTTGAGGTTTTAAGGGGTTCCCCAGCAGTCCCACCCAATCACCCCCCTCTTCCAGTGACAGTTTCAGGCATCACAATCCCACCCCTTTTTTCCTTTCTTCCGTCTGGATGGAGACTTCAGATAAACTACATGAAAGGTAAATAGTCTCCTTTGTTATGATAAGGCCTTTTGGTGCTAACCACATTCAAACCCTTTGAAGTTGTACCAAAGGAAGTGAGGGCCATAAAGCCCCTTTGTTCACCCCCCCTCTCTTTCTTTATGGCAGAATCCAGAGAGGGCAGAAATGGGGTTTTCTGTAATTGATAACTGGAGATGAAGTATAATTGGATTCTGACAAGTGCTTCAATTCCCCCCCCCCCAGTATCTTCTGATTGATCTTCCACTTTCTGAATTCCTTGTTCATTTTAAAGAATCATTTGTTGATGAGCCTCAAATTGTGTCTTTATATCAAGCATTTCTTCATTTAGCTTATCAAGATTGCTTTTTGTTTCTTGATGATTCTTCTGCATCATTTCTTGCATTAGTTGTAAAGTTGCATGCATCTCTTTTTGGAAATTGTTTGCCTTCTCTCATTGTAAGATTGCTTCTTTATATCAAGCATTTGTTCAATTAGCTGATCAAGATTGCTTTTTGTTTCTTGATGATTCTTCTGCATCATTTCTTGCATTAGTTGTAAAGTTGCATGCATCTTTTTTTGGAAATTGTTTGCCTTCTCTCGTTGTAACATTGCTTCAAGAGATCCCTGACTTGCTGGACTAGATGTTCCAAAAGAGGGTGCTGAAGCAGGGTTTTTTTTTATGATTTTAGTAAGGTTTGGTGCACTCATTGTTCAATCAAACAAGTTTTGTAAATCCAAAGAGGAAAAAAAGAAAAAAAGAAAAATCCCAACTGCTTTAGGCTATAATCCAACTTTTAAAAGAGCCAACTGTTTTAGGCTATAATCCAAGTTTTAAAAAGAGCCAACTGCTTTAGGCTATAATCCAAGTTTTAAACAGGGCCAACTGCTTCAAGCTATACTCCTACATTAAAAAAGAACCAACTACACAAGTCTAATCCAGATATTTCTGTCAGTTCAAAGATATATTTTAAAAAAACCTCTGTCTCTAAATAGTTTCTATAATAGTTATGTCTAGAGTTAAAAGATGTAGTTAAAAAATCTTTGTTTTTTTTTGTAGAGTCACAGAATGTTCTTTGTTTAGTACAGATGTTGTTTCAAGGTCATCACTCTTCTGATTTTTTCTGAATTATTGTAGTATCTTCCTTCACCACTAGATGTCCTCATTAATTGTAATGTCTCTATCCAGTAATAAAACTTTATTTAAAATGCTCTTTCACAACAAAGTAAAAAAATTTTCCCAAATCAAAAAAGTTATCCAAAAAATTCCCCCGTCTCAAATCTTTGCTGCATATTTTTTATATTCCTTAATTTTGTTCCCTCACTTCAGATTACTCGCCGCTTTTAACTCTCTTCTTCCTGAGTCTTCCTGGGGCTTTTACTTTTAAAAATTATCCACTTCAGGGATTTATATTTTAAAAATCCATAGGGAAGAAAAATAAAGAACAATCTCACCCAGATCTCACATGTTGTTGACAGTCAGCTGTTTGGCGGCACTGCTGCAGTTCTCCACTTCTTTCCCAGCTGTCTATGGCTTGGGCTGTCTGCGTATTTGCTGGCAGCTTTTCTCCCATTTGTTTAAAGAGTTCCTTCAATCTGTTTGGGCCAACTGCCATTGGCTCCGAATTCCCAAGGTTTCCCTTCCTCCTTGTTGCCTCTCCAGGGTGACTTTCCAACCTCTCTGGGTCTCCAGATGAAGCAAAATCAGACTAGGAAACTGGAGCTCTGGTTTCTTTCATCCCTGTCACCATGACACCCAGGGTGAATTTACAGACAATGTTATTTTCAATCAACTCACCATTTTCTGAAATGGACAGGATAAACTGGAAAAGGAGGGAGGGAGCAGTCCGACCACCCTGATATCTGCCAGAAAACTCACCCATCTTTCTTTCACGCTGACAACTTCATTTTTCAGCAAGTGCAAAGAAAAAGCTATCTTGAACCAATAGAGAAAAAATTATTGAAAAACAAACCAAAACAACGAAATGATAAAGATACCAGACACTTTGGGGGCCTGTGAACCCCTTATGTTGGAATGAAGGTAGTTAGCAAAAGAAAAACTGATTATTCTGACTCAAAAATAAAAGCACCTTCTTTTAAATCCAGTCAGATAGACGACTCAAAAGAAACGATCTTATAATAAACAAAAATATATTTTAATGAGAAAGATTACTTGCATTCACGCTGTGGTTGATACTCCTGGAAAATACATCTTTGTCCATCTCTTTAGACCATCCCTTTAGGTAAGAGTATGATGCTCTTCCATACCATCTTTATAACGACTCAGGCTTATTGTGTGACCTTCCATGGCCCATGCTTCTTATAGACAAAGAGATTCCCATGTGGCTTGTTCGTGGTAGAGTTTGTATAATCTCTCCCAGCCTCTTTCATTGCGCCTGTGGATGGTGTCCATCAGATGTGAGTTCATGGCTTCTGTGAGCTTTCTTTGTTGTCGTAGATCATATTGACCCTGAGACATTTCTGGCTTTGTTGAGGCTTGAACTTCAGCCTCTTTGTGCAGGTCAAGTTGGCTGTTGGCAGCCTTTCTTCTTGACTGGCTGGTTGGTTGAACCCCTTCTGCTAGACCAGCAGGACACTCTGCTATGGCTAGGATAGGTTCAGTGTTCTTCTCAGCTATTTTGAAGAGAATTTGAAGAACTTCTCTCTTTGACCACTAGGGGTCACTACTTGTAGATCAGCTTCTGAGGTGCTGTCTGTGGGTGGAGATGCCACTGGGTGCATTCTCCTGCGTTTGTGGGTACTTCAGTACAGTTCACTCCTTCACCACTAGGGGTCACTTGCTGCGAGTCAGCTACCAGGGTGCTCTGGCTTCGAGGTTCACCCTTTGTCCACTAGAGGGCCTTCTCTGGGTGCGGTTAAAGGCTTGCGTGTAGTGCCTCCTTTAACCACTAGGGGGTGTCTGAAGAAAGGCCAGCCAAATTCTTCCTATTACTACATTACTGCTAGTAGCCACTGGGAGAATGTAGAGGTACAAACTCCCACCTGGCAACCGTACTGCTAGTGGCCACTGAGAGAATGTAGAGATACAAACTCTCACCTGGCTACCGTTCAGTTGCAGGCTGTGATCCTGGGTCATCAGCTGTGATGATAAGCCAGAAAATTGGCTTCGCTTTCTTCTGCCTAAGTTCCCTCAAACTGGAGCAGCTTGGTGTTCAGTTTGAGTGAGTGAGTGAATGCTTCTGGTAAGTTCACTCTGTGCCCTCTAGGGGGTGTTGGTAGCTTGGGATAACTTTAAGTAGCTTGCACTTTAACTAACAGATTTACTCTGCATAGTTAGTTATGCGTGCAGTGAAGTACTTTCTTTCCCTCTGTTGTGTGCTGAATTAATTGTGGCTGTTGTAACTCAGCTTTAGATTCCAAAGGCCAAAAATAAAATTGCATAAGGTTGTCATGAATAAGTTGACCACCAGGGGGTGCTTCTGCAATGCTATTGGACTTGGTTCTGCCTCTGTAACCAGATTCCTCCTTATCCCATAACATTGGCTGAAATTCCTAAGGGGGGAAGGGAGCTTAGCTTTCCACCAGTGCTGTATCACTATAGCAACAAATGGGCTTATTGAAATGGAGAACGCTTTGCGAAGGGCAATCAGCCTTCCTGGCTAGCAAACTCTTGGAGAAGAAACAAATTTGTTGTTGCTTGTTACTCTTCAAGCATAAAACTCAACATATTTCTAAATGCTTAAATTTCAAATCCTTGCTTTGCATTAGACAAGCTGAGAGAGAGACGCTTCCCCTTTGAAGGCAGCGAAGAGCTAATTGTCTGCCTTTGGCTGCCTTGCCTTTCCAAGCCTTTGTCTGAACTTTAGAGGCAGTCATTAAACAGTTCTTTATTTCAGGCGTGTAATTCACTGGCAAAGAAAGGAGGGGGATAAAGCCCAAGATCCTTTTGGTGTTAGAATTCAAACTTTACATGCAAGGAGCAAGAGTGTAGATTTTTCTTTTCTTTTCGCTATAAACATTAGCTTGTGAACAGATCCAAAGGTAATTTAAAAACAAACACGAAGCACTTTATAATTTACTTTGAAGCGTTGGCTAGCAAGCAGAATTTGACTGGTAATGAATCTTTGCCAGCTTCTTAAACAGCAAATTAACAAAACAATGCCTCTGAATCACTCCTTGAAGGCTGTCTTTAACACAAACGCACTGGCTTTGCTATCTCAGAAATTACTTTGCAGGCAATTGAAGGAGATTTGTCACATAGAGTTACTACTTGCAAGAAAGTATCTGCTTTACTTCCTTAAGGGTTAATGTAGAGAAAAGGCTAACAAATTTGATTCTCTTTCTTCAAACTGTCGCAGCTTTGAGAGGAGAATTAATTTATGTCAATTTACTATTTGCTTTCAAAGGATGGCATGAATTATGAGCATACTCTTACTATTCTGACTCAAAAATAAAAGTGCCTTCTTTTAAATCCAGTCAGATAGACAACTCAAAAGAAACGATCTTATAATAAACAAAAATATATTTTAATGAGAAAGATTACTTGCATTCACGCTGTGGTTGATACTCCTGGAAAATACATCTTTGTCCATCTCTTTAGACCATCCCTTTAGGTAAGAGTATGACGCTCTTCCATACCATCTTTATAACGACTCAGGCTTATTGTGTGACCTTCCATGGCTCGTGCTTCTTACAGACAAAGAGATTTCCATGTGGCTTGTGTCCAGGAAGTCTCTCAATGACCTTTGATACTCCTCCCACTGACCCATCAACATATGTAGCATTTAACCCAATAACTGCCAGACACTCCAACACACTCATACCTGCTCTCTAGTTAGGGTTACATAGAGCTATATGGTCCATGGAGCTATACGTTCCAGAATACTGACAGAAGGCAATACATCACTTGAAGTTTAAGAAGGCAAGTTTTAAAGAACTTAGACAGAGGTAGGATCCATGGATTGAAATCCTAAAGGATAAATCAATCAAAGTATGAAGATCTGGAGAAAGTGAATACCGAGGGCCCAGGCAGAAAATACGTCCACGAGATGGAAAAATGTGAAAAACCTTAAGAGGCCCATAGAAGTCAGAGACTAATGGTCTGGAGTCAGAAAGCCTAAAGGTGAGGCTGGTGAAGAATACAAGAAGATTTGGGTGGGACTTGGCTAAGGCCTCTCACCATACTGAGCAGGATAGTTTCATTTTTGGAATAAGACCAGTCAGCCTGAACCCATTCCAATTTCTGGGCCTCCCTGAAGCTTTTATTAGCACCTTTAGTACACTGATGTGATAGGAAAAGTATCAAAGCTGAGGATAGCGTTCCTGTTTTATATAATCTGCAATGGCAGGAATAGAGAAATGGAGAGTATTGTGGGCACTAATCAACAGATATGCTCTGAAATTGGGCTGTTCCTTGTGATCAGATCCTTTGGTTGTCATCCCTTTAATTTCATTTCATTGTTTCCCTGTGGTTTGTACTGAATGCTTATCTAATGACGTTGTGTGGCCTGAAAGATCTAAGTGAGCTACTCTGCCAACTTATTTATTTTACTAGTAAATTCTTCCCTTATGTCCCTTATATTCCATTTCAACCCTAGCAAATCAGGAAGGGTAATCTCTTCTGATCATGATTTATTTTGTATGAAATCTACTCACAAGTTGACTTAAATCTGGCATGCTTTTCCCTCTAGTAAAGCACATAGTTGCCAAAAATGTAATATTTTTAAGTTCCAGTCAATTCAACTAAGATTTCAAAGAAAAGTTCTGCTTAATTTGGTAACCCTCTGCACTTCATAATATTCTATATTATCTGCAATTGACATCCTATTTACTAAAAATAAAAATGATACATCCTTTTGTGTTTTACTTATGTTGCCCATTGGGAGAATGGTGCTTTACAACCCAAAAATATTTTTGGCATATGGAAACTCCCTTTATGAGGCTTCTAAAGCCAGTTGATGGGAGAACACATTGTTGGATTTGGCACAAGAGTTTTTCCATTTTTCTTTATAGGATAATGGGGTTATGTTTGCCCACCACTGGACAAATGAAGTATTAATAGAGAGATACAAGTCCTGCATTGAATGTGGGGTCGCACCGGATGACCTTGAAGGTCATTTGCAAATGACAGTTCTGTGATCATTCAGTGTGGTTGGCTCATTTAAATAGAAAAGTCATTGGCAGATTGGAAGGATAAAGAAGCAGGGAATCCACGAATCAGGGGCTGTGGTAATCACCAGCCAGACAAAACACCTGGCTGGAATCATTGCCACAGCTTGAAATCTGTGATTTCTTCATTTCCAACCGGTATCAACATGGGAAGCAGCTTGTTCATGTGTGTGAGAGGGATGAGAGGGGAGGAAAGAGTAGGGAGGAAGTAGGATGGTTAGAGGAGGAGGGGAGGGGAAGAGATAGGAGGAGAGGAGAGAAAGAGGAGGGAAGTAGGGAAGGTTTAGAGAGGGTGGACTCAGCCTGGGGGGAATGGGCAGGTGGTACCAATGGTTAGGAAATTATTTTAATTGAATTCTTTTGTATGAATAAATGGAAAATAAAAACTTTTTAATAAAAAAACATGGGAAGCAGCTTCAGGCTGCTTTGCAAAATTGATCTAAGTCACTGAAATAAGGCTATTTAAAGAAGTGGTAATTTGCAGGCTATATCTTAAAGTGAAACTTTTCTGTTTAAAGTATTTATTCGTAAGACTGACAAACCACCTCACCCCAAAAACTATAATCTTTCATTTTCAAAATTGTTACAGCAGTAGAGTTTTTGAATTCTGCATGGCTCAGGATTTCTCCTTTCACTTCTGACATTTCTTAATGCCACTACTTTGAAGAATTTCAGTATTTCTCTGACTTCTCCAGGCAATATATGGCTGAAAAGTTTTTTGTGCATTGGCTACTGGAAAAATGATGAAGTGGCACTGTTAAAATGGAGGAAAAAAATACAATATTATAGGTTTTAAAAAATCTGAAGCCAAACAATGATTTATTGTCTTTCATTTTGTAAGATTTTCCTATACTAAGTATTTAGATACTTATTTGATTTAATCACTTTCAGATGTGCTGACATACTAGTCTATGTACTGAACTGAGAAAAATATCCATAAAGATAGATCTATAAGATACATTTTTTTTGAAGAACTGGGACACAAGAGGATGTCCATCCAGAAGCTAACTAGCCAATGAAAGCAGTAAAAGGATGCCAGAAGCAACTCCTGGGGCAGCTGTAGCCTCCATCATTCCCTTGGGCTGCCTTGGTATTTTGAATGCCTGTGAAGATCCGTTCCTCAGGGGAAAAATCCAGTCTCCAATTCATCTTAGAACCCATCATTCCCAAATACTTTACACTCTGCCATTGAGACCTGTTCCCCCTCTTTGGAACTGATTCATCTAAACCAGTAAGAATTTATCAACACATTGTGCCAGTAGTGAAATAAGCCACTTTGCATTTGAAGTACAAGGGCAAAGATAGAAGAAGCTCATTGTATCTGCATCATGATGGCTGTAGTGAAACAAAAATAGGGCACCCGCTTTAGTTCAGAATGAAAGTTGCATGGCTATTCTCTGTGACTGAAACAAATTTTGAATCTGTTTCCATTTCTGATAAAAGAGCCATTGAGAACATAATTGCATATGCCTAAAAATGCAAATCTATCTCAGAATTAGTAGAAATTTATTTTTCTTTGTTTTGTGTGGGCACTTTTACGCATACATAAATATTTATAACTGAACAGGGTATTCTTTTCTTTTATTAAATCACATACCTCATAGAAAAATGGCAATCTTAATCCCTGCAAATCCTCCATGGCATTGTATGGGCAAGTTGCTGGCACACTGCTTCAATTGAACCCATTAGCACAATTGCTGGCCTGGTCCCTAAATAGGAGGTCTTAGTTTGGTTCTTAAATCAGCGGTTCTCTAATTTTTCAGGAAAATGTTATGGCAATTTTCTTCCTGTTTTATGCTTTGAGGGCTGTGGTAGTTCCCTGAAAAGAAAAGTTTTGTATCATTTTTTTTACTCTGTCTGATTTGGTGGAGTGGGGTAAGGGGGAGGCAGTCTTTTATCTTCTCAGCTATCCTATTGCTTTCTTGCTATGCTACCCCCAAGAATGATCTGTATATTATCTGCCTGAGACAAAAGCATTCCAGAAATGTTGACTCACTGCTGGTTGGTGAAGCCTGTGTGCTTTACCTTTTAAATTCCTAAATGTGTCAAGTTTATTGAGTTACATTTTTGTCCCTTAACATGGTGTCTGATCGGGATGAAAGTAAATTTTGACAATCTTTGAGAGAGCCTCCATGATCAAGTATAGTCTATCTGACACAGGAAAAATTATTTCTTTCCCCCCCCCTCAATCTTTAGCTGAGAAACAATTCAGAAAGTGATAAATATATTCTTATGTAGCTTCCCTGCTTTGTAGGATCTTATTCTGGAAATTATCAAGAAATTGGAAAGTATTAAATACTTTTACAGTTCAAGAATGGCCAGTTCCAGTCTTTCTGTAGTTGGCTGCATATAGTCTATCACAGTATGGGAGCCAGCTCTGCAGTTATGCTGATATACCAATCTGTCCTGATTTGTCATCCTAAGAGAAGAGGAAAAGTCTGCCTAGCAGCTTTGTCTTACATTGCATGATTATGTACTTAAGCCTAACAAGATTCAAGGGCCAACTTTGGCTAGTTAAGTTCAACTAAGTTTGGAATTTTTTTTTCCATCCCAAGCATTGTGAATTTCAATCTGTCTGGACTTTGGCATTGAACCATTTACAAGTATTTTTACCAAGAAGGTTAAAGAAATATGTGAAATAGTGGCAAAAGGAAGGTAGACACTTCAGGTTCTGGTGAGCTGTTGCTTGCAATCACTGTACCTGTGGCTTCTCTGGCACCTGTGGTAACAGACTGATGTCCAGGTGTCTTACCAGATTCAGAGGCTGGGAACAGCCCAGATCAGTTATGACAGCTATTATTTTTTGTAATTCTTTTTTTTTTAACAGCTCATTTGTCTCCCGTCTGTCCACAGGTCATTTAAGCAAGGGAAGCCAAGCATCTCACCTAGTCTAAGCAAGTGAAATCCCCAGGGAAGAAGGTCTGCATATCCCATGTGTGGAAGGAAGAACCTGTTTTCCTGCTGGTGGACACAACTGAGAGCTATAGCAACAGAACACAAAATGCCTGATAACATCAATATGGAACCTGAGTGGAAATACCAATAGAGGGGTGGCGAGTGCTGATAGAATCCTGGCTCCCTGGAACGAATGACTCACGATTTTGATTCAGTAGACTTTAATAGGAACCTATGAGAAGAAACTACTACAGCCACTACTGAAAACTGTACAACAATGGACCTGGTTATGCTTTTCTTGCTAATCACTACAGATGCTGAACAGACTGATCACCATTTCAGCTACAATGAGATTGGCATTGCTGCACTGCCATGTAACTGATTGACTTTGTCCTAAGACTGATGCTATATTAGCTTAATGGAACAGTGGGATGGTGCACATTTGGGTATTGGTTTGTATGTATGTAACTACTTGTATGCTTTCCTTTATTATGTATATTTATTGTTAATGTTCCATGTATTTAAAATGTATTTATAGGCAAATTACACCTTAGAGAAATTCCATCAATGAACCTCCAGGGAATACTTGCAGAAGTAACTTGTGGGGCTAATTAACCTTGTATTTACACTTTTTTTCTACGAAAGGATTTCTTGCTCCATAAAACAGAGGGTCTGCATAGCATGGAAAATGCTAAACAAGATGGCCAATATTACACCAAGGTCATCTATTTTTTATTTAAAGCTATTTTTTTTCTTAAAATATCCTCTAATCTTGTTGTATGTTTACCGCTGGCAGAATACAGAATACCGCTGGCAGAATACCACTTATGGTGGGCATCTCTTTTTGTTGGGAGTTTCTTAATTCCTTATGGCCCCATTTTTTTCTTGCTGAATTTTATTTCTTAGTCACTAGGATGACTCAGGAGGGAATGGGACAACTCTCCACAGCCAGCTCACACAGCCAACTTGCCGCAGGACAACTCACTATGGGACAATTTAACAATTCTATTTAATTATATAAAATAAATAAAAAATGTTTTAATTTTTGCCATTCACATTTCATTCCTGTTGCATCCTTTCTTTAATAATTATAATCCACCATTTCTTTGATATTAGTGTAACTCTTGTCCCACAGTTGAGTTGTCCTGTGGCGAGATAGCTGTGGCGAGTTGTCCTACAGCAAGTTGGCCATGGCAAGTTGGCTGTGGTGAATTGACCGTGGTAAGTTGGCTGTGGCAAATTGGCATAGATCTAACACAGAAAGGTCTATATGTCCTTCCCCCCCCCACACACATAATGGTCATTTTTGTTGGGAATATGACATACAGTACTGAAATTGGATTTTTAACATCTTTGCTGCATTGGAAACACAGAACAGCTCCAAAGGATCATAGTTTTGGATATTTGGGCCTGCTGTTTATACAATGTTAACTTATACATGGTATTTGTCTGGTTTGAGGTTATTCAATTGGCATTGCTCTTCTTATTTCTGCCTTGCTGGTAACCAATGCTATGTTATAGTCCAGTGATGGCGAACTTTTTAGAGACTGAGTGCCCAAACTGCAACCCAAAACTGACTTATGTATCATCGGGTTCTGGATGGGCGTGGCCCATTGTGTAGGTGTGGCCCATTGGCTAGGTGTGGCCCACTGGGTGGGTATGGCTTCATTGATAACGGCAGACTGGGTGGGACTAAAAAGTTCAATCAATCAATTCCAACTTTGCAAAATCTTTTTTTTCCATGAGAAATTGAAATTGATTGATTGATTGAACTTTTTTTTTTGTACATGGTGGCGGAGGCCTAAAGTGAAAAGGTTTTATAAAACCCAGCTGAAGGCCTAGGACTGGAGTGGTGGCGCTTGTTGGATATTCCTGCCAGTTTAGTGTCATCTGCAAATTTGATAAGTTCCCCTTCAATTCCCTCATCTAAATCATTAATGAAGATATTGAAGAGTACTGGGCCTAAGACGAGCCTTGTGGTACCCCACTGCTTACTTCTTTCCATGTTGATATAATACCATTGAGGACTACTCATTGAGTATGTTTTGTCAGCCAGCTACAAATCCATCTGGTGGTGATGTTGTCTATTCCACCTTTTTGTAGCTTACCAAGCAGTAGGTTGTGGTCTACTTTGTCGAATGCCTTACTGAAATCTAAGTATAGTATGTCCATAGCGTTTTGCCATAATTTGGTCACTTTATCAAAGAATGAAATAAGATTGGTTTGGCATGATCTGTTTTTGCCAAACCCATGCTGGCTACCAGCTATAACTTTGTTTGCTTCTAGTTGTTTGCAGATCTGCTTTTTGATTGTCTTTTCCAGGATCTTCCCAGGTATTGATGTTAGACTGATTGGTCTATAGTTTCCTGGATCTGTTTTTTTTTTCCTTTCTTGAAGATGGGAACCACATCAGCCCTTTTCCAATCCTCAGGTACTTCCCAGGTGCTCCAGAATTTTTGAAAGATATGGTGCGATAGTTCTGAGATAACATCTGCCAGCTCCTTCAGAACTCTATTAAGGAACGTAATATGCATTAGTAAGTTAAATCTTGGAACCCAGACAATATATTGCTGATAAAATATTAAGCACTTGTGATGATAAAAATTAATAAAAATATGTATAAAAAGAACTCTGGGATGTAATCTGTTGGGTCCCGGTGATTTATATTCATCAAGGTCGGATAGATGTTCTCTTATCATTTTTCTTGCTTATTTTAATTTTTGTTTCTAGTTTGTCTTTTGCAGTAGTTTTTTTGGTATGTTGGGCTATAATTTCTTTTTGTGTGAAGATGATGCAAAGAATAAGTTAAGCAGCTCTGCTTTCTCCCTGTTGCCTGTGACTTCCTTGCTATCTTCTCTCTTTAGTGGACCCACAGTTTCCTTGACATTTTTCTTGTTATTAGTATGTTAAAGAAACTTTTTTTTTATTATCCTTGATTTCTGTTGCAAGTCTTTTGTTTATTCTGAGCCCTTGCTTTCCTGACTTCATATTTGCATGTTCTGGCTGTCTGCTGATAATCAGCCTTAGTTATGTTCCCTCATTCCATTTTTTTGTACTTGCCCTTTTTGTCTTTCAGTTTGTCTGAGATATCATTGGAGTAGGACTTGAGTGGAGTCATTAACAAACAAGCATAACATGACCTATTAGTGTGATACAGTTGCTAGAATACCTAACAGATCTGTGGGCTGCATTAGAAAAAAGTGTATAATCTCTTATTTACCTCTGTTTTACATTGGTGGGATCATACCTGGAGACTCTTAAGATTCTGGGCATCACATTTCAAGAACATTTTGAAACATTATTCATCCATTAGGTATTTTCTCCAAGAAGTTAAAAAAATGCATTCATGCTTTGAAGTCTTGAAATTAAATAATACATATAAAAGCAGAAGTCAAAAGCAAATTGCTGGAGAAAAAGAAAGATTTTAATTACAGTTGTTTTGATTGGTGCTATCTAGGATGAATTCTCCTTCTGTGAATGCCAACTTTGAAAGAATATCTGCAAGCATAAATGGTATACTTAATTTTAGATTTTTCTTAAATAACTTTCCATTAACTTTGATAAGTAACAATTACAAATAGATTTTTGCATCTTATCTTTAAAGGAGCCATGATGTTATATTGATTTTATTTATTTTACATTTTAAACAGGAGAGAATGAAAAGAACCCAAACATGCAGGAGAAAGAACATTAAGATTAAAGAAAGAAATAAGACTCATAAAATTGGAAGGCGCCATTTAAGTCACTAAGTTCTATCCTTTATTCACTATAAAATAAAACATTCATGACAAATTGTGGAGAGAAGCCATTCAGGATATAAGATCTGGAACTGAACTGAAAAATCTTATTCTCAAGGAGTGATCTTGACAGATCCAGAAATCTTCTTATATGATACTTTCTGTTTGTTGCCAGGCTGCCACCTAATGCATACATAATATTTTTAAAGTGTTATTGAAATTATAAACGGTAACAAATTTAATAATGCCACCTCATATTCCAGTGTCTTAATGTAATGAAATTTATCTCAGGATAGAAACAAAATCATAGGGCTGGAAGAGACCTTGGAGGTCTTCTAGTCCAACCTCCTGCCAAGTCAGGAGACTTTATAAATGGATTTGATTTCATGTAAGTGATAACATAATGCTAAAGTTTGTTAAAATGTTTCAATATATTTTTTTTAAAGGATGGTTTTCTTATTTTACCCCTCTCAATCAAACATAAAATAGCACAGGACAAATCAAAATGAAGAAGAATCCTCTTCTACCCAGCCTTATGCCACTGGAATCATAAAGAGAAGAAAACATGCAAGATCCAATCAAGAGGCATAAATCTGGGCAAAATCAGGTAGAAGCACAACATCAATCCAAAGATTCAGGGCAGGATTGCTAGATGTTCCCAATCCAGGGTTACCTCTAAGTATTAAGATTCATAGCAAGTTTCCAAGCGTCCACCCACCCAGTCTTTGTAGCTGTATTTTATTTGCCCAACAGGCTACCTGGTTTACTTAGGAGCATTGACGTTTTCGCACAGCCTTAGGTTTTTCTTCCTCTCAGCCTTCATATTCTCAACCCAATGTAACTGTCAGAATCCAATTATATTTCATCTCTAGTTATCGACTATGGAAAATCCCATTTCTGCTCTCTCTGGATTCTGTCATATGATGAAGGGGAAGGGGGTGAACAAAGGGGTTTTATGGCCCTCACTTCCTTTGCTACAACTTCAAAAGGGACTGAATGTGGATACCGCCAAAAGGACTACACATAACAATGGGGCTATCAGCTTTCATCTACTCCCCTCTGAAGTCTCCCTTCCACCGGCAGTGAGGAAAAGGGGGTGGAAATGTAACGCCTGGGATTGTCACTGGAAGGATGGTGGGGTGGGGTGAGGTTTCTGGGAACCCCTTAAAACCTTGAACCATAGGGCTTGGCCCCCAAGTCCTGTCTAGAATGCCTGCAACCATTTTCTCTTAATAAAGGATGCCTGTTGGAAGAAATATTCCAAGAGTTCTGTCTTCTTAAGATGCAAAGTGGGATGGGTCCTTACAGTCACCATGTATTTGAGGTGGTGTTTTGAGGAGTCCAGACTAGAATTTCGGGGCACCCTATTAACAAATGCCATGCCTCCTGGATCAGAATTCATGACAGTAAATAGCTTCCTGGTCTTCTTCTGCTTCTTCTTCCTCCTCTTCTTTGGTGACTGAGAGAATATATTATACTAGCAAAATGCTAGCTCTTTGCTCTTATGCTCTTTTTCTTTCTTTTTTTTTCTTTGTTTCTTTCTTTTAGAGAGAGGAGTTAGAAAACACATACACTTGACACACACTCTCTGTCCTCTTATTGCTATTCTTGTCTATCAATCACTTATATCATGGCATGGCAAGTGAATGGATGGTGATTGTAGCAATTTTAAGATGCATTAAAGAATGATGTGGAATATATGGCATATTTATATGTGTACTATATCTATATAATGTTGTTCAATAGGATGTAACCCAGTTGGTATTGTTTGGTCTCAGAAGTTTAGCACCAACAGCTTAGTTTCAGAAGTCAAAAACATCCCAGAAGACAACCACTAACCTGTTTTATCTTCTTAGCAAGATAATTGCATGGACATGTCTTTGAAATCACTAGGAAACAAGCAAAAAAGAAGTTTGACTAAATGCAACTGTAACTTTTAAGGCACTTCCACTCTACATTTCTTCTCCATTGCTGATTGATTGATTTTATTGGCCAGCCGCCTTACCACAGGGTAACTCTACATTTAACAGTGATTTCTGATTGCTTTCCCTTCCATTGATCTTGAAATATGTGAAACAGAGAAAGACCATTTTGAGCAAATCACTATCCTCTCTCCAGTTCACCAATAGAAAGAATGTGCAATATACTGTATAGAATAGAACTGGAAGGGACCTTGGAGGTCTTCTAATCCAGCCCCCTGCTTAAGCAGGAGAACCTACACCATCTCAGACAGTCTCTTCTTAAAAATCTCCAGTGATGGGGCTCCTACGATTTCTGGGGGTAAGCTGTTCCACTGGTTGATTGTCCTCACTGTTAGGAAATTTCTCCTTAAATCCAGGTTGCTTTTCTTCTTGATCAGTTTCCAACCATTGTTTCATGTCCTTCCCTCTGGTGCGCTGGTGAACAACCTGACCTCTTCTGCCTTGTGGCAGCCCCTCAGATACTAAAACACTCATGTTTTCATGTTTCCCCTATTTCTTCTTTTCTTTAGACTAGCTAAACCCAAGCCCCGCAGCTGTTCTTTGTATGTTTTAGCCTCCAGGCCTTTCATCATCTTAGTTACTCTTCTCTGAATTTTTTCTAAACTCTCAACATCTTTTTTGTGATATGGTGACCAAAATTGGCTGCAGTATTCCAAGTGTGGTCTTACTAGGGCTTTGTAAAGCGGTACTAGTATGCCTCTGTTTATACAATCCAGGACTGTATTAGCTTTTTTGGTTGCTGATGCACACTGCTGGCTCATAGTCAAGTGATCATCCACTAGGACTCCAAGGTCCCTCTCACAGTTACTGTTCTTAAGCTGGGTCATGCCCAATCTGTATTCGTGCCTTTGGTTTTTCCTGCCTAAGTGTAGGACTTTGCTTTTCTCCACATTGAAACTCATTTTGTTGGATAGGGCCCATTGTTTGAGTTTGTCAAGATCTTTTTGGATCCCGAGTTTGTCTTCTGGGATGTTGGCTAATCCTGACAGTTTGGTGTTATCTGAAAATTTGATGAGTTCCCCTTCAATTCCCTTATCTAAGTCATTTATGAAGATATTGAAGAGTACTGGGCCTAAGATGGAACCTTGTGGTACTGTTATGACCCAGGGCACAGCACAGGCAATGCAGTCAGCTGGCAATTCAAACAGTTCTTTTATTGCTCCAAATTTTCCTCAAATGCTCCCACATTTGCTAGCAAGCATCCAACAAAATAACACACATACCCCTTCAGCCGACTTTGGCTGAAAGTAGGTTCAAATACAGTCTGATTAGCATAAGGCAAGCTAGGATTCAAACAGACTCATGAAGTTTATGTTTTCTTCCTTGTTATCTCTAACAAGGAAGAAAACATAAACTTCATAAGTCTTTTTGAATCCTAGCTTGCCTGAGCAGTTTTCAAAAGAGAGAATCTGAAATACAGTCTGAAGTCTTTAAAAATTCAAGTAATGTGGTCAGTGTTAAATCCTTGAAACGAAGGTGAAGGAATAGGACACATCTCTGTAGAACAACACTCTTTATTGTACTTCAGCCAAAACTCCAACAACCAGCAGAGGCACACAGGCCTCCTTTTATATGCCTGGATCCCTGGACAACATGGTTACATAATAAGGCCCTTTTCACACCTTGCACACGTGCACAAAACCGGCACCACTCAGTCTGGTCCTGGGCAGCTTTTGCAAGCCCGGGACCCTTGCAACATCCCGAGCCTGCATCTGCAGGCTCAGGACACAACACCCCTCCCCCCTAGCTTGGAATACCCTGACAACCAAGCATGGAAGGGATTCCTTATTACACTTAATCATAACCAAAACAAAATACATTATTACAGTATTTTTAAGGGTAGTACCCCTTATAACTGGACAGCAATTTTACAAAGTTTGAAAGATATTTAGGGGGGCCCTTGGTCCTTTGTGACCTCCTCGGACCAGGAGAGTTCCTTGGGTCCAATCCATGACCCACTATCTTTGGTGGGCCACGACATGGATGGCCACTTACTTCAGGAAACCCTGGTGTTGTTGCCTGATCTACCTGCTCGCCTGCCAGGCTCAGTAGGTCAGGGCTTTGCTGGCCCCCGTACCTGGTTGATCTGTCCCTCTGTTGATTGGCTGAGCCCTCTACTGTAACCTCTCGCAGAGCATCTTGGAATGAGACATCTTCCTTAGCAAAAATCTTTTGCTGCAAGTCTCTATTCCTCAGTCCGCATACAAAATGGTCACGCAGCCTTTCTTCTAAGTCTTTAAACTCATACGGTCTGGCTGCTCTTCTCATGGCCACAATAAAGTCCTTTGCAGATTCTCCTGCCTTCTGATCCCTCTGTTCGAATGTGTGGCTCCATGCAATGATGGACAACTTGGGCTGGAAATACTCTTTTAGAATCTTTTTTAAATCTGTATATGTTACACCTTCCAGAGAGGCAGGGACCACTAGGTTTTCAGCAATCTCAAAAGTCTCTTGACCCCACACGCACAACAAGTTGGCAGCCTTAAGCCCCTCTTCACGAATTTGGTTGACTCTGAAATAGTTCTCCACCCTTGCAACGTATGACTCTCATCTGTCTGGGTGTGAGATGTCGAATTTAGACACGCGGCCAATCTTTGCCATAGTGACTAGCACTTCACCACTCGCTTCTTCAGGGAAAGGGTCTGCAGGCTCAGGACACAACAGTCAGTCAATCCAATAGTTTGAGTTTCTAGGTTTTCAAACAAAAGTCACAGAACAAGAGATCAGCAACAATACACAACACTCCAAGAATCATTTGTTCCTGACAAATGCCCTTCCTCACAGCATCTCCTTAAATCTCAATCTCCAGATGTTCCTTGTGGAGAAGGGCAGGACACTCTCCTCCTGACTAATTGAGTCTGCCTGTGTTGTTCCCTCCTTCTTTCCACTCTCCATGCTCTAGGATCAGGTGTGGGTGGCCCTTGCCCATCACCTGCCTCTCCTGTTCCAAGCCTGCCTTGGCCTGCTTTTCCCCACATTCCTCTGAGGCCACAGACACCTCTCCCTCAGCCTCCATAGGGTCTCATTCCAGTTCATTTTCCTCCGCAAATTCAGGCTCAGATGGAGGCATGACAAGTACCTCACTACTTACTTCTCTCCATGTGGATGTAGTGCAGTTAGGACTACTCGTTGAATGCAGTTTGTCAGCCAACTACAGATCCATCTGGTGGTGATGTTGTCTGTTCCACCTTTTTCTAGCTTACCAAGCAGTAGGTTGTGGTCCACTTTGTCAAATGCCTTACTGAAATCTAAGTATACTATGTCCACTGCATTTCTCTGGTTTACTAGTTTAGTCACTTTATCGAAGAATGAGATAAGATTGGTTTGGCATGATCTGTTTTTAACAAACCGGTGCTGGCTACTAGTTATGACTTTGTTTGCTTCTAGTTGTTCACAGATCTGTGGTTTTTTTAATAATATTTTATTGATTTTCTCATTTTACAATTGGATATTTAAAAAGCAACATGACTGGGTAAATAAATAATTCAATAGCGTACATAAATCTTTAGTATAAATCTAATGTTACAACATCAAATATTTCCTCTCTTTTTCCATTAATATCTGTTATCTCATATTGGGCTAATACAATTCTTATTGTTATCAACTAAATAAAAACATCTTTGCTACAGTTATAATAATTTTTAGCTTATACATATCTTAATTGCGTTTGCATTTAATCCTTGTATACAATCAATGTCCTGTGTTTTTTTTCAAGCTTTAATTTACCATCAATATTCAAAGTAACACTATTATTTATGATTTCCAAGTATTTTATGTTTAGGTGACCAAAAGTTTCCCTTCTCTCAGCTCCTCCCTTTTTCCCTTTTCATACCAAAGTCTAATATTCTGGTTACACATCTTATCTATTTGATTATAATATTGCTCTGTTTTCTAAAAGTTATCTATTTTCCACCATGTTCAACCATCTAACTAATAATACAACATCTCCTCTAATAAATCAAAACCATTATAGGTGTTGTCTAGATTAACCAATAATTCAGTAATATACCTACATTTTTAGTTTAAGTCTAATATTAGAAGATCAAATATTTCCTCTCTCTTTCCAATAATGTTATCTCATATTGGGCACACACAATTTTTATTTTCAACTAAGTAGAAACATCTTTGTTGCATTTATCAATAATTTTTAGCCTACGCATATCTTAATCCTGTTTGCACTTAATATCCTTGTATGAACAATGTCCTGTTATTGCTTCCCCCCCCAAACTTTAATTTCCCATCAATATTCAAGAAAACACTATTATTTATCATTTCCAAGTACTTTATATTTACGTGACCAAAAGCTTCCCTTATCTCAACTTCTCCCTTTTTCCCTTTTCATACCAAAATCTAATATTTTAGTTACACATCTTATCTATTTAATTATAAAGTTACTCTACTTTCTAAAAGTTATCTATTTTCCACCATATTCAATCATCTAATTGGTAATATAATATCCCCTCTAATAAGTCAAAGCCATTATTTTCTTCAGCCTTACTCTGGCTTTCTTCCTTTGCCAGCTAACCTTCCATGTCAGTGTCTTTGAATCATCAAATAATTCTCCCTCTATTTTTATATTTATTATTCAGAATAAGAAAGACCATTTGGTTGAAGTTTTTTTGGAAGAACAAGCCCATTGATATTCATTAAACATCTCGTTACTCCATTTTCCACAATTGTCCTGATAGCTTTATCTTCCATTCAATCTGTTCTTCTTCCTTTTCCTCAAATATATTCTGATTTCTTGATTTGTGAAAAGTCTTTTCCATTTTCAATGTTGTCACTCCCTTTTCTGATTTTTCAGTTGGCTGGGTCTGTTGGTCAGTTGGGTTCTCTGTCTTAGTGTTTAGTTGTTCCAATTTTCCTTTTGTTTTGTGTTGTTAATTCTTTTTTTCCTTTTTCTCTTTACAAACAACAAAATACAAAGTACAATTTTTTCTTAACAGTATTATGTCCTATATCTCTTGCATTTATTTACATTACTTCTCATACTTTTTTATTCCTCAATTCTAACCAATTATAATACATGTCCCATATCTCATAAAATTTTGTAACTTCTTTGTCCTTTATTTCTAAGGTAAGTTTGTTCATCTCAGCACAATCTAATATCTTGCGTATAATCATTGCATTTGTTGGTATGTTTTCCCTTTTCCAGCATTGCGCATATGCAATGCGTGCTGCAGTTATTATATGTATAATGATGTATTGAATTTTTTTTCCATTTTTGGATTGATTATGCCTAATAGAAATATTTCGGGTTTAAGTTCAATTTCTTGTTTTGTTATTTCCTGTATCCATCTCCTTATCTGTTCCCAATAGGTCTTTGCTTTGGGGCTTTGCCACCACATATGGTAAAATGTTCCCTCTTTAAATGTTCCCTATATATTTTTGTAAATCTTGGCCAATCTCGCCGGTGCTAAATGCCATCTGTAGAACATTTTATATTGGTTTTCTTTGTATGCAGTTGACATCGTTAATTTGAAATTTCTGTTCCATATTCTTTCCCATTCATCTAATTCTATATTTCTGCCTATATTTTGTGCCCATGCTATCATTGGGCCCTTTACTATTTCTTCTGCCAGTTCAACTTCTAATAAGAGTTTATAGGTTTTTGTTAGAAATTTTCCTCCCTTGTTTGTCAGTATTTTGTCCAATTGCTGTGGTATCTGACTTATTCCATACTCTTCCATGTCTTTGCTATATTTTGATTGTATCTGTATATATGGCCACCAATCAATAGTTATTCCCTGTTCTTTTAATTCATCTCTTGATCTTAGTTTCCCTTGGTTATCTAATAATTCTTTGTACCTTATCATCTTTGTTTTATCCAGCGTGTTTGGGTGAATCATTGCCTCCATTGGTGAGATCCAAATTGGAATTTTCGTATATATATTTTTAACTTTTTCCCATGTCCAAATTAATGCATCCCTTATCTGATGCCGGTAAAAGTATGTGTGGGATTTCTTATCTTTTCCCCATAAAAACGCATGCCATCCAGCCTGTAAATCATGACCTTCAATTGTTAGAACCCTTTTGTTTTCTAGGTTTATTCAATCGCTGATCCAAAGCCACCCCACTGCTTGGTAATAGATTTCCCATTTTGGGAGCCCAAGGCCACCTCTACTTCTACTGTCCTGTAATGCTTTAACATTTATTCATGCTTTTTTACCTAACCATATGAATTTATTAATCATTTTGTTTAATTCGTCAAAAAAGTTTTCCCCCAATTTTATTGGAACTGTTTGAAATAGATATAACAATTTTGGTAGAATATTCATTTTAATCACCGAAATCCTTCCTAACAATGTTAATTGTAATTTCCCCCAAATCTCTAAACCTTTTTTATTTGTAGTATCAATTTTTATAATTATCTTCTTTTATTGAAGAACATATGGTGAGCCAAATTCCTAAATATTTAATCTTTTTTACAATTTGCAACCCCAAATTTTCTTCTAATCCCCTTTTTTGTTTTTCAGTTAAATTTTTTACTAATATTTTAGTCTTTTCTTTGTTTATTTTTAATCCCGCCACCATTCCATATTTTTCTATTTCATTCATTAGAACATTACCTCTTTCTAATGGTTCCTCTATAAAAAACACCAAATTGTCTGCAAATGCCTGTGTCTTGTATTCTTCTGTTTTAACCTTTAGTCCTTTTATCTCTTTGTTGTTTCTAATTCGAGTTAATATTAATTTCTACCTTCTCTGTATTCTCCCCATTTATTATTACTCTAGCCTTTTGTATTTTGTATATTGACTTTATCATTTGTTGAAAATTCTTTCCAAATTTCATATCTTCTATCTGTTGGAACATAAACTGCCAATTAAGGTTATCAAATGCCTTCTGAGTATCTAAAAATACTAATACAACCTGTTTTTCAGGGTGTGCTTCATAATATTCCAGGACATTTAACACCGTTCTCATGTTGTTCCTAATTTGTCTGGTAGGTAGAACCATTTTGATCCAAATGTATTATTTGATTTAATATTATTTTTACTCGTTCTATTGTAGTAAAAATTTGTAGTAAAAAATTTATAATCCGAATTCAACAACGAGATTGGTCTATAATTTTTTATTTGTTTAGGATCCATATCTTCTTTTGGAATAAGAGTTATGTTGGCTTCTGTCCAGGAGTCTGGTAATTTGGCTTTCGCCAATACATCATTATATACATCTAATAATATCATTTCCAGGTCTTCATAAAGAGTCTTATATACTTCCCCTGGTAGACCATCTGGGCCCGGGGCTTTATTATTTTTTTGTTTTTGTACTGCCATTTTTAGTTCCATTGCTGTTATTTTTTTATTCAATAATTCTCTTTGTCCTTCTTTTAATTCTGGGAGACCATTAGCTTTTAGATATTGTTTTATATTCTCCTCCTCTGTTTTCTCTTTTTTATATAGCAACTCAAAGTATTTCTGAATTATTTTTTTTCTTTTCGTCTATTTTATATTGCAACTCTCCATTTTTGTCCTGTAGTTCCTGAATGATTTTTTTTCCTTCTCTTTTTTTAATTTGTAAGCAAGCCACCTCCTAGGTTTATTTGCATGTTCGAAAAAAATTTGTTTAGTTACTTTCAGTTCTCTTGCCAATTCCTCTTGTTCTGCTATATTTAATTTATGTTTGGCCAGAGTCACTTCCTCTTTAATCATTTCATCTTGTGGCTCCCTTTGTAATTTGGATTCTAATTTTTTAATCTCTTCCAGAAGTATATTTTGTGTCTGCCTTTTCACCTTATTTTTCCTAGCTGAATATGCTATTGCTATACCTCTCAGATATGCTTTGGCAGTATCCCATATAATTTGTAATGATGTTTGTTGTTTTGTATTCTCTTTAAAAAATAATTCCATTTCTTTTTTAATCCTTACAGTGAATTCTCTTTCCTTTAAAATTTGGGTATTAAGTGGCCACCTTCTGTTTGCTTTTTTCTGACCTGTCCACACTATTTTCAAAGGATTATGGTTTGCCCATATATTTGGCATTATTTCTATTGTCTCCACTTCTTGTCCTATTTCCCCATTCATCCATGCCATATCCAAGCTAGACCACGATTTGTGTGGATTTGAAAAAAAGGTATATTCCTTTTTTATGAGATTCTGTTTCCTCCATTGGTCAAATAGATTAAATTCATGTGCCATCTCAAAAAATATTTTTCGTAGTGTTTTCCGCTTTTTTATTTTTCATATTACTAATATAATCCATTTTTACATCCACTATCGCATTATAATCTCCTATTATACAGATGTTTCCTTGTCCAATTTCTATAAGTTTTTTGTATAGATCTTTATAAAATTCTTTTTGATTTTCATTTGGTCCATAAATTGTCACCAATAACTATGATTCCTGTTCCATTTGTAGTTCTATTATTAGTACCCTTCCCTCTGTATCTTGATATTTTAAATTGGCTCTAATTCCTTTTCTAATATAAACTGCTATTCCTCTCTGTTTTTGTTCCATTAGTGATGCATATAATTGTCCTAATTATGGAAATTCCAGATATTTTCTGTGTTGCTTTTTTATGTGTACTTCTTGTAGACATACTATGTCTACACCTTGTTTGACTAATTTAGTTAATATCTGTTTTCTTTTAGCTGGTGCATTTAGGCCATTGACATTAATTGATACTAATCTACTCATCCATTATTTTACTTCTGAGTTTGTCTTGCTCTCAAACCTGTTCCTCTTTCTTTCTTTTGTCTTTTTACCTCCTTACTTTCTATCTCCTTCTCTCTCTCTTTAACTCTAGTTGCTGATCTTCCTGACTTTTAGAATCTAATTCTAATTCTTCCCTACTACTATTATTCTCTTCTTCTTCCCCTTCTAGTTGTTCATAAAATTCTCTTGCCTTGTCCAGGCTATCAATTTTAATCCTTTTCTCCTGCCATGTTATCAGCATCCCCTCGGGGATTAACCATCTAAATGGAATGTGTTTTTTTTTAATAAGATGTGCACTGAGAAATCTGTAGTCTCTTCTCTGTTCCCTCACTTTCTTTGGAATTTGTTTTAATGTTTGAATTTCCATGCCTTTGTAAATTATTGGATCTTCCCTTGTAATCCTGTATATTAGGTCTCTAATTTTTTTTCTGGCGAATCTTATATGTATCTCATGTGGTAGTTTATTCCTTCAAACATAATTTGTGTGGATTCAGTACACCTCATCTATTTCTGGCAATATTCCTTGTTTATCTCTTTGTAGAGCCTCTGCTATCAGCTCTACCATAATGGTGCCCAAATCCTCTTCCTTATCCTCCACCACGTTTTGAAATCTTAAGTAAAATGCCACCCTGTCCATTTCCAGATGTATAATCGATTCTTCCAATTGTTTGTTAGTTCCCATCAATTTTTTATCTACTGTGTCGACTTTTTTCCCTATTTTATCCAATCCTACTTCTACTGTCAATATTCTTTCTTCATTTTTCTCAATTGTTTGTTGTATTGTTTCAATCTTATTATCTAATTTATTCATATCCCCTCTCATTTCAATATGGTTTTTTGACATTGTCTCCTGCATCTTTAACATTGTTTCTTGAATAGTTAATAATGTTGTTTGCATGCTTTGCATATTTGATAATACATTTTGCTTCTCTGTCCCCAACATTCCCTCCATTGTTCTCTGTCCAGGAGGAGATGAAGGTGTCAGTGCTAAACTTGACATTGTTTTTTTCCCTGTTCTCAGTGTTGTCATCTTAATTTCTTATTTATCAAGTGCTTTCTATTCTTAGTATCTAGGAATATGATATGATTTAGCCAGCAATCTTTCTAACGTTACACTTTTATTCTAAACTTACAATGCTTCTTTCTCTCCTTTCCTAGATCTCGATCTACTTTCACTGTGCTCCTAGACCTCTCTTTTCCTTCCCTAATCTTCTTCACTTTTTTTCTCTTTCTTACTTAACACCCAATCTCTCTAGGAATCCAAATTTTCTCTCCTAACTTATATCATCAACCATTTGTCCATATATCCGTTGTCTCTCAGTGCCGAATCACGTCCTCTCACCGTCTCCTTCACTTTCCAAACTTTCCGCACTTCCTAGTTTACCTCCTCCATTCTCTTCCAGCCTCACTTTCTCCAATCTTCTATAATGTGCTATACAGTCTCTCTAGGATTTCAAGTTTCTATCCCTTCCTGTGGCTTTCGCCTCCGTGTTACGTCCTCTCACCAATTCCTTCACTTTTCAAACCTCTCCGAATTTGACACACCGTCTCTCTATCGACCATCTGTCCGTCTATCCGTTCTTGTCACGTTCACCGTGGCACATCCTCTCACTGTCTCTTTCCTCCTTTCTCCTCCGATCTCGCTTTCTCTGATCTTCTACAACTCGCTACTCTTTTGTCCTTCTCAAATTGCCATTTTCTCACCATTCCAGATGTCAGCTTGCCAAACATCTTCTTTTGTTTCTCTCTTCCTAGTCATTTCGCCGTCCCCTCCGTCTATGTCTTTTGTCTCCCAACCTCTCCTTCCACAATCTTTCACCTTCTTCATTCTGTGCTATAATGTTTATCACAAAAACTTTTCTTTCTTTTGTCTCACTCTTGTTAATCCTCTGGCTATATTAATTGCTGACTCACAGCTCTTCCCGCTGGGTCACCGCTTGCGCTGAGGATTCACTCTCCAACTGAGCTTCCTTACAACACCAGAGTCAACAGACAAGTAAATCTTTTAGACTTTTCTATTATTTTGGAATATTTTCATAATTTTTTTAACTCACTCAATGACCTAGTCTACTAAGTATATCTTGCTTCTGCATTCTTTGTGGTTAGTCGAGGCCTCGGATCCACCATCTATTGATAGCCGAAGTTTTCAAGTTGGATTTAAGGGTTTTCCTCTGTCGTGGTGGGTGATTGCCTCTCACTTCGCTACTCCCCAAGGCTTCACCCTTTTCGCACGTAGCCCTCCAGACTCTCAGTGCCTCCGAAGGGTCTCCAAACTTGAAAAAATCAGAGTTGGAGGATGGAGACTGTCCTCTTTCCCCTGCACCACCTCCACGTCACCACCGGAAGTCCTGTGTTGTTAATTCTTTGCTTGTAATCAAGATCTGGGTTTGTATATTTAAGCTAGAACATTGTTCCTTTGTGTTGCTTCTTATTTTATCACAAGCTGAAAGAATAGTTTCAGGTATTGATTTCACCATGGAAAGGATTTTTTCCTGATCTTCATCCATATTTTCTTGATAATATGTTAAGTTGAAGACTTTAGAATCAAATGTTAAAAAAAATTTTTTGTCTTTTGTAGCTGGATATGGTACATTTATTTCATGTTTTATAGGTGATTTTTATAATATAAATTGTTTATCAAGTAAGAGTTTATAATCCAAGGTGTTCTATCATCTTGTGTAATAATATATGCTTCTCATGCAGGGAAAGCAGTTCCCCAAGCATAGCTCTAAGAATCAGTAAAAGTTTACATTCGTAGCTCAAGCAGGCCAGCTTCCAAAACAGTACATTATCCCTGTCACACAGATAAGCCACCCAGAAATCCCTTCTTTGCAGCTGGATTTTTCAAAGGTAGTAGCTGTCAAGGCAAACAAATTTTATCTGAAGTATCCACAAGATGTCACTAATGCCATTTTATAGCTTTTTAAGTCCAAAACTTATATGATGGTTTTTCAAGTCTTAGTATTATTATTATTATTTTAAAAAGAAAAGTCTCCAATAAGCAAAAAGAACACTTTTAGTCCCCAAGTTTCAAAAGAATATATATTCAATTAGGTTAAAATTAATCTTATGGTTGTTTTGTTTCCCCTGAGTAGTTAGTTGCCACTTTTCAGAGGGTGGGGTAAAAATTCCCTTCCCTCTCTTCTCACAGGGGGAAAAATGCTTTGGGCAGCTTTTTCAGGAAACAAAACCTAGAATCTTAAAGAGAGAATCAGGTCTCACCCAATTTCATCTGCATTACTTGAAAGTTGCTTGGTGGTGCTTTTGAATTCGGCTGTCAGCAGCTTCCCCCGCTGGTTTGGAGTGCTTTCCTTGATCAAATGGAAGGACCACTGCCCTCCCGTGATCAAACGGGGGTCCCCTCCTTGCTCATCGGTTCTACGGGATGAGTTTCGACCCTTTCCAGGGTCCCCCAGCGGAGCAAATTCAGGCCCCGTCTTCCTCCATTTGTGGCAATACCAAGCCAGAAGTCTGCAGAACTGTTTTTTTGATTATCATTCCAGGTATTGATGTTAAACTGATTGGTCTGTAGTTTCCTGAGTCCAGTTTTTTTCCTTTTTTGAATATGGGGGCATCAGCCCTTTTCCAATCCTCAGGTATTTCTCCGATGCTCCAAGATTTATGAAAGATGTATTGTAGCGGTTCTGAGATCTGCCAGCTGTTTCAGAACTCGGGGATGTAATCTGTCAGGTCCCGGTGATTTATACTCATCAAGGTCGTGTAGGAGTTGTCTTACCATTTTCTTGCTTATTTTAATTTTTGTTTCTATTGTGTCTTTTGCAGTGGGATTTTTTTTTTTTGTATGTTGGGCTATAGTTTCTTTTTGTGTGAAGACTGATGCAAAGTATGAGTTAAGCAGCTCTGCTTTCTCCCTGTTGCCTGTAATTTCCTTGCCATCTTCTCTCTTTAGTGGGCCTACAGTTTCCTTGACTTTTTTTTTGTTGTTAATATGTTGGAAGAAACTTTTTTTGTTGTCCTTGATTTCTGTTGCAAGTCTTTGTTCATTCTGAGTCCTTGCTTTCCTGACTTCTTCTTTGCACGTTCTGGCAGTCTGCTGATAATCAGCCTTGGTTATGTGCCCCTCTTTCCATTTTTTTTGTAGTTCCCTGTCTCACCAAATGTCTTGCAAATCCTGTTGCAATAAAAGTCCTCTTATTCTCTACTCATGCTCAGGAAATAATACAAATTCTTAGTACTCATGTATGTTTTACAGGGTATAATGTATGTTTTTGTTTATTTGCAAAGAAAAAGAGTGCTTAGTGCAAAAAGATATGTATGAAATGGTGAGGTCACAATTAATATTATGCAATATTGCCCAAATGTCCAAGTAGAATGTATTATAGGTGGCCAAATTTTGGGCATTGTGAAGGAAATATCTTTTGCCACATTTTCATACATCCATACCCATCATCTTGCTATTTTCTTTTGGTAAGCAACATTATGCAAATATAAGGAGCAACAAAAAGACATTTAAAACATTTAAAGAAAAGGAGAGAAAATATTCCTAAAACTAGTTTCTATCCACACTATTTGCTATATCTCTCCATACTTTTCTAGCCTTACAAACATTTCCTTTTGCCAAGACCTAAACAAAGATTAGAAATTAACAGATTATGCAGTCACTTTAAATGCTTTTATTTAAGATTGTCATAATCTCTCCATATAGCAATCTTTTGGTTTATATTCCTGAACACAAAGCAGCTCTTCTTTTTCACCGAATATATTTTTGGGAACTGTAGCATGGAAAGAATTTCATAAATACATGATGAGAAATATACTTGTATCTGCTGTGTATTCTTTACATGAGAAAAAAAAAACTTGAGAAAGAAGTAAAAGACCAATCTGATAAAAAGGGAGTGCTTAGATTCATGGTCTAGATTACAATATGAATGCATAAAATAACTTGCAAAAAAGGGCTTTAATACAGCAGTCAAGAAGTTTTGGCATAAGGCTTAGTATAGCAGTTAAGTGTTCCCTTAAGCTTCTGAACTTGTATAGGTGATTGCATCTGAAATATCAGGGTTAGTCTGAGCTTTAGCAAAGTTGATGAAAACCTAAAATGAAACAAAAACACATTACATGAAATTAAACATATTCTGTTTTTCAGATAATTTCTAAATCGACTTCTTACATCTAGTGTACCTATTTATGACAACAAACTTTCTTATGGGTAAATTCCAGATCAGAACAAAGATATAATAGAAGTCAAAGTAAAATGCGGTAACTGTATTAAACAAAAGTAATACATTATATTTATCTTATTTTAAATAAACATTAATAAATGCAATCATACCACAGATCTTTCAATTAAACTCAAAGTTTACTTCAGTCAAAAAACAGTCAAAAATCAGTATAGAACAAAGTAATTAACAAATAATTTAAAAGTAGAAGACAAAGGCCAGATATGAAATACAAGCAAAAGGCTAAAACAAAATATTATTTTTACCAATATGAACTGTCTTTAATGATAGAAAACAGGATTTTTGTCTTAAGTACTTAACATTAGTGACATAAGACTAAGATTCTAAGAATGAGGTAAAATGTAAAATCTATCTACGTATATATTTATTGCAAATTATTCAAGGGTTAGTCATAATTGTGCTATATTACAATTGTGGAGATTAATCAACTTGGATCTTAACTTGTAGGCAGCATTATAGCATTTGGCAACACCTAGGGAGGTCGAGTGCCTTTGATTGGAAATAAGAGTTTGTTCATCATAGGTATGTAAAATCTTTGTAACTAAAAGATAATGTTTAGCAGCCAAAACATGATTACCAATCTCATTGTTTTTAAAAATCAAATAGCAGATATTTGTTTTTAAGAAGAGATTGGAGCACCAAATGTCTAAAATGGTATAGATCTCCTGCTTGAGCAGGGGGCTGTACTAGAAGGCTTCCAAAGTCCCTTCCAATTCTTTATTCCTCTGTTATTCTGCTTAAGATTTGTTTCACAGCAGTACACCAGAAAATAAGGTTTCAGCCTTCTCTCTCTGGTTCAATATCAGTAACATTTCCATCCAGATTTGACAATTAGCAATAAGAAATACAGTACAATTACTGTTGCTTGTACCAAGGAACCTCACTCTTTTTCATGTCAATTTTGCATGGGGGGGGGAGTCTGAGGAACGTTTTTTTTTAAAAAAACTTGCTGTGAATGCTATCTGATATTTAATTTAACAAAGAGTGATATTTCTTTATTTCTTTAATTTATATTCTGCCTTTATTATTTTTACAAATAACTCCAGGTAGTGAACTTATCCAACAGTTTCTTCCTCGTATTTTCCCCACTACAATAACTCTGTGAGGTGAGTTGGTCTGAGAGAACATGAATGGCCCAAGATCATCCAGCCGGTTTTCATGGCTAAAATGAGACTAGAACTCAAAATCTCTGACTTTCTAGCCTGGTGTCTTAACCACTAGACTAACTTGGCTAATTTGACTAACTTGTCTAACTCGATTGCACATCAATACAAGTTAGGATATTTATGAGCATATAATAATAATAATCAGTATAAAGCTGGAAGGGACCTTGGAGGTCTTCTAATCCAGCCCCCTGCTCAAGCAGGAGTCCCTATATCATTTCAGCTATCTAGTCTCTTCTTAAAAACTTTGAGTGATGAAGGACCCACAACGTCTGAAGGCAAGCTGTTCCACTGGTTAATGGTCCTGTGTTATGTATTAAATATTATGATGATAACATATTTTCCTATTAGTTAAGACATATGTTAATCTTGCTTCTCATACAACTTAATAAATTTCTTGTCACAAAGATATATACATACATGTGTATAACTGGTTTATGTATGAAATCAAAGCATTCATGTTGTGGTTACTGAAATAAAACAGATGCTTATCAAGAATGAAGAAATCTTCAGGTACTGCTAAAACATCTTTTACCTGACAGCTCTTACTTTACCAAATTTGTAACATTCAACCTAAATGAATTTCAAACATCAGGTGAAAAGAATTTCAGACAAAGCCAATTAACTCTTTTGCCTCTTATTGGTATTAATAGCTGATTCCTATATTAAGGACCAAGGGCCACATTACACCCAGAGAGGTGGAGCACAAATGGAGTTGTATTTCAGCCCTTCCTCCAAATGATTTTGGAGATTAAGGTGAGGATGCTTCTACTAGGGATTCTTTCCCCAGAGATCAAGACTGTTATTTTCTAGGCATATGGCTAAGGTTCACCTAGTATTCCAAGTCCATGTTCACTAGCAATACTGAATACATTAATATTCAGGCTGTAATCTTTAAATGTTAATACAGTGCTTCATTATTGCTTTTAATAGCAATTTATTCAGATATTGCTATTTTGAAAGTTATAGGGTCTGTTGAAGATTCACTAAAATGAGATAGAATATTTTAAAAGAAAATAAATGAATTTGCTTTTTTATAAATTTTCAAGAAAATTCAGAAATGGACTTAAATGCTAGGAAGCTTTAGTTATGTTATCATCAATGTGTGAAATTAGGCATTTCATAGAATGCCTAGGAAATCTACAGAATGCCAAAAATGGGATATCAAATATGAAATGCTTAATATTTAACACATTTCCTAGGCATTCTATGCAATAACAAAAGACAAACTGGCAAAGTATAAAATACTCCTGCTAAAATGCCATTCTATTCTTCCTTGTTGCCACAAGTAGGTTAATGCTGGTCTTTTTTTTTTTTTTTTTTTTTGTAGTAAGAAAGTCCTGTACTTCATTTTGCATTTCTTCTTTCATTTTCATATACCTGTTTTCAATAAAGAATTAGGGTTAGAGTTAGGCTAACTCTAACCCTGACCCTTTTCATGACTCTGTTTTCATGCTTTAGCTAAATAGTTCTTAACATTCATAATGTCTAGGTATTATATATAATACCAGGGAAAGTATATAACATATTAAAATAACACAGACATTTCATACTTTGCCTAAAAATATTACACATTCTATAGCAGTGCTTCTCAACGTTTGTGTGACGGCGACCCCCGTCACACAAACGTTCTGCGCATGCACGGCGGCGCGCGCATGGGGGCGGGGGGCCATGCGCGATGCGCATGCGTGGCGCCACCCCATGCGCGGCGCGCATGCACAGCGCCGCCCCCATGCACGGCGCGCATGCGTGGCGCTACCCCCATGCGCGGCACGCGTGCACGGCGCCGCGAAAAATGGCGGATCGCCACCTTTGGCGACCCCCGAAAAATGGTCGATCGACCCCAAATGGGGTCGCGACCCATAGGTTGAGAACGGCTGTTCTAGAGATTCCTAGGCATTCTATACAATGCCTGCTTTTCACATATTGCCAGTAATAGTTATAAGTTATCTTGCCTCAAACTAAGAAAAGAGATTCATTATCCCTGTGTTTCTTACAATTTAATTCTATTGTGTCAACAATAAATGAGACAAGTTTATTGCTTACCTCTTCCAGAGTTGTTTGACTCACAGAAAAGTGTTTAATTTCAAAAACTGCTTTGTTCATTTCTAGAAGTTGAAATATGTTTGCCACACCTCCTGCAGACACTGGGATATGATATTCCACCATGTTCAGTTGATGATCCTATATGAATAAGATGTAATGCAGTCAAATGCAGATTTGGAAATCAAATACTAATGTCCATCTGACAACTTATTTTGATTCATTTGTACCTGACATTTTTACAGGAATGTGCCAGTTCTTTCATAACACTATGTGTAGCTATTCCCCAGGGCTTTCTCTATTAATTCTCGATGATTTTTCCAAACTACTCTACAAGATGCTTGAGAATCAACTATGAGAATCAGAATCATTGTGTACTTATACGTTTGATAAATTAAAAAACCTCTAGTGATAGTAGCTGCTATTAATCAGAAACTACTTCAGTCTTTGCTTCTTTTATGCTGCCAGGATCTTAGAACCAGACGCAACCAAATTTCTAAAGGAATCTTATGAAAGTATGAATTTTTACTTCTGTTTTCTTCTGTACAAGAATGTAGTGAGATCCTTAAAAGTGAATGAGAAAAAACCTTGAAAACATGCTATGTGCTCTAATTTTATAGAACAAATGTGATAATATTTGGCTGGTAATATTACTTTGTGAATACTACAATTAATTCAGGATGCTACAATTTCTATCAGAGCATTAATCAAGAACAATTTGGTCTCTTTTTAGTTTGTGGTTGGACTGAACAACAGGAACTTACATTATTACATTCTCTTGTATACAAAAAATTCATTGCACTTTTTTGCACTTTAGCTTAGCCTTATTGATATTCTGCTTATTTAAGCACATGAAAGAATATTCCATTATGTTAGAAATCTCCCTGCAGTCCAAATAAATGTAACCAGATTTCTAAGTTGTTAATGTAATATGCAGGCATTTCACAGTATAGCTATGCAAAAATATGTACCCTTAAATATGTATTTGGAAAGTTTGTTTGTAAAAATAGAGTCAGCTTCTCAATGTTGTCCGCACTGTTATTCAAATGCATCTTCACAGTGAATCCTTTTCCAAATCTAGAGGAAAATATGAAAAGTATATTTTATTAGATAAAATGTAATGAAAATTCTAGTAATCCCAAGCAGTACTTCTAGAAAACCAAATGAAGCATAATTTCTAGTACAACCAAAAGCACATTAAGGATCTGGGTCAGCTTCAAATTTCAGAAGGTTAGAATGCTGCAGCATCACTGGTTTGTGTAGGGAGAGCTCCTATCTATACTGAGTCTTATGTACATCCTTTGATACTTGAATGTGACAAATCTTGCTCTGCATATCTAAGTTATGATACAAAGTTGTAATAGAATGCAATAACATCATTATATCACCTTGGTTCACTTATCCATAAAGCTAAAAAATGACTTGTTTGGTAATTTTTGTATTATTTCCCCCCTTAGAGCAAAAATTGCTCTTCCACTTTACTGCTTGCTCAATTGGGTAAGAGTTGTCACAAAAAAAAACATTTTACCAACCTGCTTTTTATATGCTGTAATGAACCCAAGCACTGGAAATGTCCATTTACCATGATAGCCAGGCGTGTACAGAGAGCCTCACATTCTTCCATGCTGAAAACCAAAAGGAGTTGCATTTTCAACATGAAAAACTAGAATGCCTGATGATTAGAATACATCTTGTTGTCTGCAATCTTCTCAAAAAATACCCAATTTATATATCGATCAATAACCAGCAAGATGGGACTGTAAAGTATGAATTTCTATCAGTTAGCAAGATAGATGTACAATCCAGTTATAATCAGAAGCATTATTTTCTTATGGAGAAGATAGTGGGAATCACACTCCACAAGGTTTCGAAGAAGTATTGGAACTGCTTGACAGGCTAATCAAATATTAAGAGGAAAATTCTCTTAGGGTGAAAATACCAGAGATAGGTAGATGTTTACCGATAGATGTTTTCTATTAATTTAATAGCGATTACTCAGAATTAGTGCTTTTGCTATTCAATAATGGAACCTATTGCCAACCATCTCACTGCATTAGACAGCAAAAGAAACTTCTGGGCCCTTTTTCTTCTCCAAAGTATATCTTTAATGAAAAGCCATATGGGTACAGAAGTAGAAAAGCCAGTTCTGATGTTTTTATGTGCAAACAGCATAGGAAAACTTTTCCTCCCCCCCCCCTCAGCCCTCCCATTGTCCATTGTCCACCAATCAATTGCACTTGCTTTATTTTGGAAATGGCCTGTCTGCCTCAGATGTTTCCAGGCAATGACCTTGGGGTTTGGGTCTGTTTCATGCTTCCAGGTGGCACTCTTGCATTCCAGAGGTCCCTCCCAAATCTCCCTTACATTCCAATGCCTTCCCTCTCCCCTCCCGTTACTGTTATCTGGTTGTGAGCAGGACTGTGTAGTGAGTCAGTCATGACATGCTGACCCTCCAGAACGATTAATCCTACAAAGAAACACACACATTATTTCTACACTACCTTCTTTTCACATTAACACCCTATCAGGGTTGGTCTGGGTATATTGTCCAGATACATCAAGACCCCTTATACAAATGCTCATGTAGGACTTCATTTATTAGCTGCATGAACACTGCTGAGGGCCCCTGTAGCCCAAACAGCATCACCTGGAACTGGTAGCAACCCAAAGGGCAATTGAACACCATTTTTCATTCATTCCCTCCTTAATTCTCACTCAGTAGTATGCCTCCCTCAAGTCCAGCTTCGTGAAAATCCTCCCCTTTGCAAGGTGGCCCAACAGGTCCTTCATTAGAGGGAGGGGGTACATATTCTCCACGCATATACAGTTTAGCTCTCTATAGTGGACACACAGCACAAGAGACCCATCTTTCTTTTCTTTGAAAAGCACAGGGGCTTGCCATCCTCAACTTAGCCGACTGAATGAAGCTCCTAGCTAAATTTTTGTGTATGAATGTGCAGAACTCTTCCATCTCCTGAGGTGTCGTTGAATAGACTTTGGTTTTGGCAGCTTAGCCCCAGGCACAATCTCAACTGCACAGTCTGTGGGGCTGTGAGGCGGAAATGTGTTGGATTCCCTCTCACCGAAGACCTCAGCCAGGTCACGATATTCCTTGGAAATCAGTGGTTCTAAGCTACCACTTCCCTCTAATTTATGGCAGGTTCCACTTTTGCTTTCTTAGCTGCAGACATGTGGTGGCTTCTTAGCATTTTTCCTATCTTTTGCTGATTGGATTCTTTCCTTTGCATCCACCATTTGTCTCTATCCCAACTGAAAGATGAGTTCCATTTTTTTCCATCACAGCAGTCCCAGTATCATGGCCTCTGTCATCCTGGGGCCACAATAAATCAAATAGTCTCTTTGTGGGTCCTGGCTTTTAGCTTCACAGGCTCGGTTAGGCAGATCGCTGACAATCAGCCTGTTATTGAACCATCTAGCTGGGAAAATGCTATGGGCTTTCTTGGTTTCCTTAGCCTCATTCCTAGCTTCTCTACCATGAGTCCAGCAAAGCCATATGGGTCCCCTTTACTCCTGTGGCAGACACAGAAATCTCCCTAGCAGTCATGGGGATTATGGTGCCATTTACCAATGGGTTGTTTTCTCCTTTGCTATTGCTCTTGTAGAAGACTGGTCCCGTCTTGACAAGGGCTGGAGTTCCCTCCCCTTTGCTGGATGGAGGAGAGAGCTCTGTGTTTTCTCTTTTTCTCTTCAGTTAGCTTGGAAGAGGGGAGCAGTCATTGGCCGTGGTGTGAGGCATTCAGCAGAATGGTGCCCCTCTTTTCTGCAATGAAAGCAGCCACCAATGCTTTGGCGGGGTTTGCCTCATCTGGCTGGCAGCGCTCTTCCTCCCTTAGAGAGCCATTCATCTTTTTGCCGGCTGGCAGGACCAACTCTCCTACCCTGTGTGTGTGTTTATGGAATTCCATCAGGTTGATCTCTACTTCTGTGGCCACATGGTACCATGCTCACAGGTTGTGCAGCACCACCCGGGGTAGGCAATTCTGGTACAGTTCTTTGTTCAGCCCCTCTCGGGAATGGTAGACCAGGCCAGTTTTCCAGGTGGCAGGCTAGGTGGCAGAAGTCTCAGATGTACTCTGTCACTAGTCACTTCCCTTGCTTTAGGGCACAAATACAGCCTTTCCACATTTCGGGCTGCCATGGAGTCCTTGAACCATTCTCATAGGGCTTGCATAAAAGCGTCAAGGTCATCTAGCTCAGGGGCTGCAGTCAGTGATCGGAATGTTCCACTCAAAAGGGTTGTCCCATTTGGCTAGCCACTTTGCTCTCCATCTACCACCTTGGATCACGTTGAGTCCAGCAGGGAGAAGGAGGTCTTCAGCCTTGCCCACATTTGATGCATAGTGAGTCTTCGATCCCTGGTATGGGGCATCTCTCACTCACTCCTTCTTGGCTGTAGGTGGTTGCTCAAAATTCTCAGGTCTTGGTTTTGAGCGTAGGCTGGTGGCTTGTGCTCTGGCGCCAGCCTGAGGCGGTGCTGGCTCTTCCCAAGTAGGGACCTCTCCTAGCTTCTTTTGTTCTTCTGTATCTTCGGCCATAGACAACATTTGAGACTGACCTCCTGGTGGAATCCAGGAAGGCTATTACTGTGAGAGCTAGCTTAATGTCAACCGTCCCACTGCATTAAATAGCAAAAGAAACTCCTGGGACATTTTTTTATCCAAGAGTATAACTTTACTGAAAAGCCATATGGATACAGAAGTAGATAAGCCAGTACTGACATTTTCATTTGCAAACAGCATAGGAAAACTTTTCGTTCCCCTCCCTGGACCTCCCATTGTCCACCAATCAGTTGCACTTGCTTTATTCTGGAAATAGCCTGTCTCCTTTATTTTGGAAACAACCTTGGGATTTGGATCTGTCTCATGGGTCCAGATGGCACATTTGTATTCCAGAGATCCCTCTCAAACCTCCCTTACATTCCAATACCGTCCCTGCCCCATCCCATTACTGTTGCCTGTTTGTGAGCAGGGCTGTGTAGCGAGTCAACCATGACACCTATTTTCAAGGTAAGCTCCCCTGCCAGATGTGTTTAAGTACAGACTAAAAGTAGCCCTCTGTCTGGGATCAGTTTATATTCTTGCAGAAATCGACAGCTGGACTCAACTAAATGGCCCATTCTCTGGGATTCTAATCCCACCCTACAACTGTTTTCTTCAACTTATAGTCAATGAATTCTTTCTATTTAAAGCAGGGGTATCAAACTGCCGGCTGGTGGGTCGGATGTGTCACGTGGAAGCTGCGCCTACCCCAGCTCTGGCAAGGGAAAAAAAATCATGATACATTGTGATATATCGTGTAATGTGGCGAGTTTGACACCCCTGGTCTAAAGGCATCAAATAACTAAAAATTGGCAACTTCATGATAAAACTTATTTGAAGACAATAGGGGCTATTCATTACTTAATGTTAATCTACCATGTGTTCAATCATGATTTTCTTCTTACCTTTCTTTTTACATGCAATTTTATAATTTTATACCTTCTGAGGATCCATAGGATTTCTGAGTTGGAAGAGGGCATTAAGGTCACTGAGTTCAATAGCAACATCCACTCAGAGTAACTGCAGGGCAGCCAATCCTAGCCTTCCCCCACCTAGCCTTTTGCTTATCCCAGAGAGAAACTTCTTTAAATCATTTGAGGTCAAGGACTTGAGCCCAATCAATGTGCCATGACCCCAGTGTCCAGAGACCTATCAAAGTTCTCTGAGTTAGAACTGCCATTAAAATTATAAAGAGATTGCTGGATTTTAAAGAAGCTGAGCTAAATTCCTCAAACACATTGCCTTTGAACTTTTGCACAATAATCTTAAGCTGCTTGATTCCCATCTGGAAAAGGAGATAGCTGTAGATATTCCTTTTCAGGTTTTATCACTTTCTCCACTTTGGCTGCAGTACCGAACAAGTAATCCTTAATGGTACTACATCTACATGGAGGGAAGTAAGCAGTGGGGTATCACAAGGCTCTGTCTTAGGCTCAGTACTCTTCAATATCTTCATAAATGACTTAGATGAAGGAATAAAAGGGGAACTCATCAGATCTGCAGATGACACTAAGCTGGTAGGAATAGCCAACATCTCAGAAGACAAGCCCAGGATCCAAAAAGATCTTGACAGACTTGAACAATGGGCCCTATCCAACAAAATGAAATGCAATATGGAGAAAAGCAAGGTTTTACACCCAGATAGGGAAAACCAAAGGTACAAGTACTGATTAGGTGAAATCTGGCTCAAAAATAGTAGCTGTGAGTGGGAGTTTGGAGTCCTAGTGGATGATTACTTAAACATGAGCTAGATGTGTGCGGCAGCAGCCACAAAATCAATATAATTCTTGGTTGTATAAATAGAGGCATAGAATCAAAATTATGTGACATATTAGTGTAACTTTATAAAGTCTTAGTAAGACCATACCTGAAATACTGCATCTGGTTTTGGTCACATTACAAAAAAGATGTTGAGATTTTTGGAAAAAGTGCAAAGAAGAGCAACTAAAATGATTAAGGGCCTGGAGACAAAAAACATATGAAGAAAGGTTGCAGGAATTGGGTATGGCCAGTCTAAAAAAAAGGACTAGGGGTGACAGGATAGCAGTATTCCAGTATTTGAGGGGCTGCCACAAAGAGGAGGGGTCAACTTATTTTCTAAAGCACCAGAAGGCAAGACAAGAAATAATGGATGGCAACTACTCAAGGAGAGAAACAACCTGGAATTAAGGAGAAACAGTGAGAATAATTAACCATTGGAATAGCTTCAGAAGCTTCTGCTTTCAGAAGCCGTAGGTGCTTCATCACTGGAGGTTTTTAAGAAAAGACTGGACAGCCACCTGTCTGAAATGGTATAAGGCAGACATATCAAACACAAGGCCCGGGTGCATGTTGGGGAAGTGTCACCCTTTGTGAGGGATGAAGAAATGGACCATGCCTTGGCACTTGCCCCGGTCCCACCTCCTTCTGCCAGAGATCCTCAGATCTGTCCCACTCCTGCCCAGGCCCTTAATGCAAACGATGTAGAGCTGGCAATGCCCACCCAGTAGGCCATACCCACTCCATCCACAGCCACCCAATAGGCCGCACCCACCCGCCCCCCCCGAGGGCAATCGCAATGCTGATGCGGCCCTCAATGAAATTGAGTTTGACACCCTGCTATAAGGTCTCCTACTTGAGCAGGGGGTTGGACTAGAAGACCTCCAAATTCCCTTCCAGCTCTATTCTGATTGATTGATGGATGGCTTAGTATTCTTGCCATACTATACTTACAATACTACCACCTGATGTATTCTCTTGTTTATCCCCCCCACCTGAGCCAGGAAAGCAATAACTAACAGTTTGCTTTCATGGATGAATCTTTAAGGACATATGATTTCCATTGATAGACATTTTTATGAACTGTCCTTTGTTTATTCACTCTCATACTTCTATCCACCACTTGGGAGGGTGGAAGACAAAACCTGTGTCCATTTTACATGCAGATCAATCCTTAGGACAATCATGTTGGGTCCCTGAATTAGTCATATAAATTTGGGTTCCATGGTCTGGAAGAACTGAGTAAATCTGTTAGGGATCTAAAATCAGATAAGGGAGCAAATCCTTAGAACTGTTCCCAAATCTAGGAGAACCATGGCTTCAGGAGATCATTGAACAGGCCTAGCTAGGGAACATTGAAATCTAAAGTTTCAAAATGTATTTTTCCTTTATATATAATGCTTAAGTAATTCCTAAAGTTTGTAAAATATTATTGAAAATTTATTTGAGAGTATCTGTGTTAAGAGAAAGTTAAAGAAAAACATGTATTAGTTTAAAGAAAAGTTTAGAGTTTTAAAAAGAATGTATACAAGAAGAAAAAAATATTCTATGAGGGTAACTTGGAGGGAGTGATCTAAATTTAATAGTGAACTTTAAAGTATGCATGTTAAGAGGATGTTTAAAAATGATGCATTAGAAAGTTTTGATTTCAGAAATGTTTTTAAAGAAAAAATTAGTGTTTTAAAATGGATGAAAAAAAGATTTTTTTTCCCTTTAAGGTTAAAGAATCTGAAAGAATACAGTAAATTTTGTTAATATAAATGGCAATAGTTTATAAAGATTATTAAGTGCAAATAGAAATTCATATTATTTCCAAAGCAAGGAAGATAAAGCAGAAATGGTTAAATTGATTGTTTTATTCAAAGAGGAAAATATATTTATATTTTTTATTTCAATATCACTTCTGGATTTTGTACTTGTGATAAAAAAAATGAAACTTTGAGTTTGATTTTGCCGATTAGATAGATTTTTTATTATAGGAATGGCTAGTTATATACTAATGTGTAAAAGTAAAAAGTTGAGGCTGGAATGTTATAAGGACCCACCCCACTTTGTATCTTAAGAAGACAGAACTCTTGGAATAATTCTTCCAACAGGCATCCTTTATTAAGAGAAAATGGTTGCAGGCGTTCTAGACAGGACTTGGGGTCCAAGCTCTCCCATTCAAGGTTTTAAGGGGTTCCCCAGTAGCCCCACCCAATCACCCCCTTCTTCCAGCCACAGTCTCAGGCATTACACTCCCACCCCCTTTTCCTTACTGCCGGCTGGATGGAGACTTCAGAGAGAACTGCATGAAGGTAATAGTCCCATTGTTATGGTTAGTCCTTTTGGTGATATACACATCCAGTTTCTTTGAAGTGTACCGAAGGAAGTGAGGGCCATAAAGCCCCTTTGTTCACCCCCTTCCCTTCATCGTATGACAGAATCCAGAGAAGGCAGAAATGGTATTTTCTATAGTTGATAACTAGAGATGAAATATAATTGGATTCTGACACTTATACTGTGCTAAAAAGAGTCAGAAGTCAACGCTTTTTTCTTTCTTCCCTTGTAACTCCTTCCCTTAATTTCCTATTTTTATTTTTTTTTGTATTTTATATATTGATAAAATAATAAAAGTCATTAAATGACAGAATTGGAGATGTCTCACTTTACAGTATATGAATCCACCCAGCCACAGACTCATTGTTTCCCATTTAGTTGGCCTCATTTTCCATTCTGCTATTTTAACTTAAATGAATTGAAACGTCTAATAAGCATACAGAAATAAATGTTTATATACAGTATGTTATTAGCATATTTATTTACACTTAAATAATATTATTAATATTATTTAAATATTATTTTATAACTATTATATTCTGTATGTAGGTCTGAACATTTTCATTGTCCCTCAGATAGCACATTATACCTGTGTGAAGTAAGTATCACTGAACACTGGTTCTGCACTTCCTCGGTGATGATTTTCCATAAATGCCTCTTTGCATTAGGATCCATACCAGAACTTGGCTCATCCTAAAATAAAAACATTTGACAATGAATATTACAGGTTAAGAAAAGAATTTTTTCCTTAACATTTTTAAAAGCTCTACTAGCCTTTCTGTTAGTTCGTCCAGCATTTTTACTGAATGTTATTTTAAAGGTTTACAACATAATTGCCACTATATTATGGAAAAAATGACATTCTTCAATTGCTTGTGAATAAGGTCATCTTAGGAGGGTTTCCTAATAAGTAAAGAGTCACAGGACTTCATTGTTAAGCAATAAAAATGTCTAGATATTGCCCCAAAGAAATAAATAAAAAACAGTTATTAACTAGGAAAGCTGAGCTTCTCATTTAATTATAGATGAGCTAAGTTCATTATATCTGAAATATAACTGGTTATTTTTATCCTTTTACTGATTGAAAACAAAGAAAATAAGAATGAAGGTTTCTCCTTTTCTGAATTCTCCTCAAAAACTCAGGAGACAGCGTAGTGCTATTGTAATGTCAAATTCAGATATGGTGCTGTGAGACTAGAGAAAATATCATGTACATGAGCACTTGTTTTTTATGGGAATATGTTATTGATATTGTAATATAACATACCGTGTTTTCCCGAAAATAAGACCTGGTCTTATATTCTTTTTGGCTCCAAAAGTTGCATTAGGGCTTATTTTTGAGGAAACACAGTATTAAGGTGATCAGCCCAGTTGGGTGCCCCACCCCCAGCATTCACACAAGAAGTAGCGAGTGCACAGGGGCCAATGTCTGTCGAAGCCGCAGTCTGTCGGACCCTTAGCCGGCACACTCTGGGGCTGCACAGCCTGCACAGTGCAAGTGAATTGATTACCTGTCCAAGCAGCAGACAGAGTCAGATGTGTAAGGGGAGGCAGGTGATCCCGACATGTCGCATGACTGCCTGCCCCGGCATGGCTGTGGGCAAGCTGAGAGATGGTGGAACGGAGTGGGCGGTGCATCTGGATCACCTCTCTCCCCCCCATGCCTCTGCCTGCTGCCACTGTGTGAGCCTCCTGTGAGCCAGGCGGCCATGCAGCACATCCAAATCGCCTGCCTTCCCTCTGTGCCTCTGCCTGCGCCTGCTGCCAGTACTGCCATGTGAGCCTCCTGCGAGCCAGGCGGCTGCATAGCACATCCAGATCGCCTGCATCCCCCTTGCCTCTGCCTCCTCCTGCCGCCAGTACTGCTGTGCAAGGATGAGCCTCCCGCGGCTGGCCGCCCACTCCATCCCACCATCTCTTGGCTTGCCAGTGGCCTCACGGAGGCAGGCAATGTGTGGCACATCAGGATCACCTGCCTCCCCCCGCATCTGCCTCCACCTGCTAGTGCTGCCACACATCAGGATCGCCTGCCTCCCCCACGTGCCTCTGCTTGGAGGGTTGGCCTGGCCACAGTGCTCGGACTTATCTGTGCTTGTGGGCTGTGACTGCTGCCAGACACCGTCGGCCCCCATATGCTTTCTGCCTCCTGTGCTAGCCACGCCTGCCCCTGGGCTTATTTTTGGGGTAGGGCTTATATTAGGTGCATGCTAAAAAATCAGTCTAGGGTTTATTTTCTGGGTGGGTCTTATTTTCAGGATAACACAGTAAACATAATAGGTAGCAACCAATGTTAAGCAAATACCTTTTATACTAATCCCTCTGAATATGTTTTGAAGGTTCTCCCCACAAATCAGAAAAGATGTGGGAAATAGAAAGCATACCAAAGAGAGAAGGAATCCATAATGCCAACAAGCTTATCCACTGCCTAATACGTAATAAGATGAAAAGTAGGTCATGTGCATTTTTATCTTTTGAACTCAGTGTGACTTATTCTCTATTTAAATATATAAAAAGGGCAACAACTGATGCTATTAAGATGCAGAATTACTGGATAAAAAATGCTTGTAAATGTGTGATTTCTGTGTTGCTGCAGCCATAGAATAACTGTGAATATGGTGAGTGATACAAAAAAGCCATTTAGCAAACACAGATCTTGAGAGGAAATGGGATCTTTTGTTATATTTTTGCACTTCATTTATATTGCCTATCTGTTGTTAATGCACCAATGTTTGCTATTTTAAATACTGTAGTTGTCTATAACTTCTATGTGCTTAGAAGAGGGGATTGAAACAACCTGGATGAATATAGGGGTTTCTAGGAAAGGGTGTAAGCCACAATTTCATCTAAATAAGAGCAATCCTTGGAGATTTAACATAGACTTTTGTATTAAACTTGGATAGTATAGAACAGGGGCCCCCAACCCTCAGTCCGTGGACTGGTACCGGGCCGCAGCATGCCAGCAACTGGTTCATACAAACAAGTAAAGTTCCAGCTGATGCAGGCAGCATGCAAAACCACGCACTCTCCGGTCTGTGGAAAAACCTTTCTCCACGGAACCAGTCCCTGGTGCCTAAAAGGTTGGGGACCTCTGGTATAGAAGAAGGGCTTGTTTAAAAAATAGCAGTAAAATAATGATGTCAAAAAACCTCAGTGGCAAACCTGAAGTCAATGCTAATATTAAATTAATATTAAAAATGAGATCAGGCTTTAAAGTAAACATAGCAGTACAAATATATAAGAATGGAAACTTGTGATAGAGATAAAAATATTTGCTGATAGTTTCCAAATAGAGACATAATGGTCTCATAGCCAGAAAGTAGGCTAAATGATGCTGCCATAGGAAGGACATTGTTCCCTAACTCATTACAGAAACTTTCCCCATTGATATTTGGGTCAGGTCTTTTTCTAATCACTGTTCAACTATTTATATGGCACCCTCTTCTCAGGAATTTATTTACAAAATAATGTTTTTTAACTAAGTGCTCTTTCCAAATTGCTGTCCTGTATGCCAACATAAAACACAGAGTTGCTGTGTGAGACAAGTAGTTTCTACATTTGATAATAAAAATAAAAAAACATTGTCAGCATAATTTTGTTGTATTCATTTAAACAGTTAGATGATTAACATATAAATTTGATAAATAAAACTATGCTGCTCCCATTACCAATCTGTATCCTGTTTCTATTTCCCCTCTTATAAATCCTATTGAATCATGTTGCCCTGATTGATGACAACCAATCATTGTAAGTAGTGTGATTGGTTTTATTCTCTGGTTTTGCTCCCATTTTACCATTGGGGATAATAAAATAATATGAACTCAAGAAACATACAGGAACTGTAGGAAGGTCCCCCCCTCCTCAGATTAAAATATTCTTTATTCTTAATATTAAAAAGAGGCAGAATATTATATTTCTCCTGAAGGAGAAATGGAGAATTTATGTGGTGATTTATATTCATCAAGATCAGATAGGTGTTCTCCAACCACTTTCTTGCTTATTTTAATTTTAATTTTTTTTAAAAAAAAGTTTTTATTGATTTTCTAATTTCACCTTTAAATATTTGAAAAGCAACATGGTGGCTGAGTTGGTCAATAACTCAATAATATACAAATATATTTAGTACAGATCTCAAACTATTACATTAAATATTTCCTCTTTTTTCCCTTTGGTATTTACTGTCTCATATTTGAATTAATACAATTCTTATTATATTGATTAAATGAAAATAACTTTCTTATATTTAACAATAATTTTTGTTTATACATATCCTAGTTGTTTTAATATTCAATCTTTTTAGACAATCAATGTCCTGATTAATTTTTCCCAATTTTTAATTTCCCATTAATATTTAAATTTAATGTTTAATATGTATAATTTCCAAGTTTTAAATAATACCAATTTCCTTTATCACAATTCACCACAAAATCTAATGTTCAGGATACATGTCTTATCATTTGAATTCTCACCATCTTACATCAACCAATTAATAATACAATATCATATTCTTATTTTCTGATAATTTCCAAATATCTTAAATTTAGTAACCAAAATTTCTCTTATTTCAACATTTAGTACTTCCTCTCTTCTTCTTTAATATCTACTATCTCATATTTAAGCTAGTAATTTTTTTATTGCCGCTAAGCAAGAACATATTTATTAGATTCATCAATAAACTTTTAGCTTATATATATCTTAATTACCTTTACAATTAACCTTTATAAACATATCAATGTTCAAATTCAACTGTTAATATTTCTACTTCAAGTTTTAAATAACCAAAGTTTTCTTTATCTCCACTCATAACAATATCTAGTATTCAAAATACACATCTTACCTATGAGTATATTCTATTTTAATTCTCACTAATAAGTCAAAACCGAAATTTTCTTTAGTCTTATTCTAGCTTTCTTTCTTTGCCAAATCGTCTTCCATGACCATGCTTTTGAATCATCCAATAAATCTCCCTGCGTTGTTATATATATTGTGTGACGTAGAAAGAACCATCCAATTGCCATTTTTTTTAGAAGACTAACAAAACGTCTATTTTTCCATCTCGATGTGGTTGTCCTAAATTATTTATTTTCTCTTCAATCTGTTCTTCTTCTTGATCCTTGGGTTTCTTCTGATTTATGTAGAAAGACTTTTCCCTTTTCCATATTGTTAGTCCCTTTTCTGGATTTTCCATTGACTGTATTTGTTGATCAGTTGAGTCTTCTATCATAATATTTAATTGTTCCACTTTTTCTGTTACGTTCTGTATAATTAATGTTTTAGTTGTAGTCAAAGTCTGAGTTCGTATCTCTGGGCTGGCATCTTGTTCTTTTCTGTAACCTCTTATTTCATCAGTAGCTGTTAGAATAGTTTGATGAATTGCTTTCAACATAAAGAGAATCTGTTCCTGATCTTCATCCATATTCTCTTAGTAATGTATTAAAAGCTTTACAATCAGAGAATGCAGGAAAAAAAAGTTTTGTCACTGAGTATGGAACACAGCTGGGCTTCTCACAGCTAACGTTTCAAGGTTACAGTCTTATCTATTGTTTGGGCTGCTGGCCAAATCTCTTTTAAGCAATAACAAATTGTAATATTAGGTTTAGCCACAAGATGTCGCCCCTGATTTAAAGTTTTCTTTTGAATCCAATGCTTTTATAATCTTTTCAGTTTTGCTTCTTTTTTGTAGGTAAAAAACCCAGATCTTCAGTAAGAATAGAAAGTCTTTTAATCCACAAACTTTAAGAAATAGAATTCCAATTTAGGATCAGGTTATTCTTGCAACATTTCTAAAATCCCCTGGATAGTCAGTCGCCGCTGTTTCTAGAGGGAGGGATAAAATCTCCCTTCCCTCTCCACAGGGGGGAAAGTACTTTATTTATTTATTTATGAGATTTATATACCGCTTTAAACAGCTTATGCAGGAAAGAATAGTTAGAATTTAAGAGAGGTAGACCTCACCCAGTCTCGTCCGCGCTGCTTTATAGTTGCCTGGTGGTAAGTGTGACTTTGGCTGTCTGCAGCTTAGTGATGAGCCATATTGCTATGGCTGGTCTTTCATCTGCCAGTTTGGAGGGATGCCCCAGATCGAGCGGAAAGGCTACCACCCTCCCATGATCAAGCGGGGATCCCCTCCTTGCTGGTCGGCCCTACAGGGTGACTTTCGATCCTGTCCAGGGTCCCCCAGTGATGTGAAACTGGACGTGGAAAATGGAGCTCTCCTTCCAGATGTCCATGGCGGCCACCTCCGCAACTGGAAGATTTTTAATTTTTATTTCTAATCTGACTTTTACAGTTAGATTTTTGGTAGGTTGAGCTATAGTTTCTTTTTGCATGAAGACTGATGTAAAGAACGAATTAAGCAGCTCTGCTTTCTCTCTACTGCCAGTTATTTCCTTGCTATTTTCTCTCTTAAGTGGACCTACTGTTTTCTTCACCTTTTTCTTGTTATTTATATGTTGAAAAACACTTTTTTTTTACTATCTTTGATTTTATTGCAAATCTTCATTCATTCTGAGCCTTGGTTTTCATCTTTGCAGATTCTGGCTATCTGTGGATATTCTACTTTAATTATGTGTTCCTCTTTCCATTTTTTGTACTTGTCCTTTTTGTCTTTCACTTTATTGGAGAGATCTTTGTGCAGTCATTCTGGTTTCTTCTTAGTTTTCTTTCTCAGTGGTATTGTGCTGAACTGGGCTTTTGTGATCATATTTTTCAGAGTTTCTCAAGCTTCTTGAGTTGTTTTCCCCTTTAGGATTTTCATCTATGGAATTTTTCTTAGGCTCTCTCAGAGTTTGTTAAAATCAGTTCTTTTAAAGTTTAAGACACTTTTCTATTGTTTTGTGTTTGCATTATATTGCAATATGACATGGTCACTCTCACCCAAAGTTCCAGAAACTCCCTCTATCACTTCTTCTCTATTAGTAAGAATTTGGTCCAGTATAGCTTTTCCTCTAGTTCCTCCTTTATCTTTTGGATGACAAAGCTATCATCTTGGTTGGTTAGGAATCTGTTTGATCTCCCACTTGTTGAAGAGTTTGTCTCCCAACTGATATTAGGGTAGTTAAAGTCTATCATTACTACTATGGTATGTTTCCTACATACATTTGATACTTGTTTAGCAAAGAGTTCATCTATTTCTTCTGCTTGGTTGGGTGGCCTGAGTATACGCCTAAAGCAATGTCATTCTTTTTTTCTTTTATATTGATCCATATGGATTCTTGGAGGTTTTCATCCTTGGTTTTGTGGATTTCTGTAGAGATGTAGAGATCTTCTGTTACCAAACTCAAATGAGCCTGGCCCTCACTTTCTATGCAGAATATTAAGTATGTGCACGTGCTGAGCATAATCTCTCCCTTTAACAAAATAGTTTTCTCTCATCTTGTTGTAGCTATTACTTTGCAAGAGTATGAGACAGAGAACATGAAAAATCATAATAATTCCCCACAAAATAATGTTTGTATTTCATACCAATAATAAAACTGATGGTTTCCCCAGAAGGGCTAGAGCAGTCGATAACTTTCTGTTGGTGCCATAGCTACACATAGAGGCAATTCTACATTGGTAAGGCATGAGATTAAGTCGATAAAGAAGGTGAAGTACAATCTGTGGGGAAAAGAGATTCAGAAAAAGGATCATTTTTCAACAATTATGGTATGACAATATAATTAATACCTGAATTTTAGGAAGAAATATTATTTTGCCAGTTTTACAATTAACAATTGTTTTTTCTTAACTTCCTGTTCAATGTTAATTTACCAGCAGTTTTAAGCAAACATTTTAAAATCAAGCATAGATAAATCTATAGCAAGCATTTTGGAGTTAGAAAAGAACTCATAATTGTCTGCACAAGACTCTCCTGCTAACTTTGTTTTGTAAGGCTATATTTTTGTGGATTTGTTGCTGTGCCACTTGAACCTGAAATCCTTTGTAAAATGTGGTACCTAGAACTGAACACAATAGCCTAAGTCAGTATTTCTTAAAGTGTGGTTCTAGGAACCTGAGAATCTGTGAAATCAAAATTATTTGCCCAATATTAATAGTATTTGCTAAAATTTAAAAGCATGTCACTTTTCTCATTTTTTGTTAAAAATAGGGGGTTTAAAAAATATTTTATTTATACTAATATTTAATGGATTTAGTATTATTTTATGATTCAATAAATATTCTATAAATGTGTATAACCTATGTAAATAAAAACTCTTTTGAGTTTCTCCATAATTTTTAAAAGTGGGAAAGGGTCCAGAAAGAAAAAAACTTTAAGGAACACTGTTCTAAGTGGTCTTTGATTAATACCAAATGAAATGGAACAATTTCTTCCTGTGACTTAGTAGAAGAGTGTTAGTCTATGGTAGCTAGAAATCAGGAGGAGTTTGTAAACTGATGGATAGATGCATGTAACCAGTCCACACATCTCATGAAGTGAGCTATAGCATAGGACACACTAAGTATATTATTTGCCACTTAAGAAGTGATCTGACTTTCACATAGCCTAGAATAAGTTACAAGTGGCGAAGAGAGCCCTAATGTTAATTTTGTCAGCACTGATCATTTCCATAAGAAATGAAATTCATCCTCCACCATGAAGGGAGAGAGATCCTTTGGAAAAAAATGATAGTCAAAGATTAAATATAAACAGCCAAATTCTGGCCTCTGCTTCCACCAAACCTGCTTCCAAATGTAGGCTAGCTTTTGAAATACAGCTGAACCCTAATATGTTCTTGAAAATTCAGCCTGGACAAACCCCAAAAGGCAAAATGAAGAAAGAGACAAATTGAACCCATTGAGAAGATGCGCTAATTCAGTCCAAATTATGTATTTGGCTACATTCATTTAAACCAGGGGTGTCAAACTGCAGGCCCGTGGGCCAGATGCATCATAGCGAAACTGCACCTATCCCATTGCCGGCAATGGCAAAAAAGTCGCAATACGTCACAACACGTCACGTGATGTTGTGAGTTTGACACCCCTGATTTAAACTATCTTAAAAGCAAAACTTCAGCAAACTTCTGATATTTCTACTTAATCTTACATACCCCTTTAATATCTTCCTCTGGGATGCCATGTAATCGTGCATAGTAATACATGTGTTCTTCAACAGTCAACAAATCATCTAGAGCATCTTCTTGTGGACAGTATCCAAATTGTGACCGGTGTGTATCATCAATTTCACTCAAGGATCTGAGTTGCAAAAATTCTTTGTTAAGCCTAAAAGATTCTTAAAAGTGCTTAAAAGCTAACACAGTAAGAAGCCATGTGAAACACTTGTACAAACATATATAGTAGAAGGAGAAACATAGTCCCTGTCATTGCTGTCTCATTGTATCTGTCTTCTACACATCTGAGATTGCATCTGGATAAAACCACATTTATGGATAATCTTTTATTGACAGACTTATAAAGCATGATTTTATGTTGGCTTCAGACAATTCACTGCATAAGTTTTGATCACTTTAATAACTTAACACATCTAATCTGTAAAATGCCAGTCTTCTTACTGGGTTTTATTGGAGGGTGGCCTTAGAGGAGAAGGCCACATTTTGATATCCATTTTGCATTTCCATTTTAAGGCCTCATTCTCAGGAGTGGCAGAAAAACACCAGGGGAGTCACTTGTGACTAAGCATTTCTTACATAATTATTCAGCTGAGATGGGAGACGAGCAACTGTGATTTGCAGTTCTTGTGAATTTATTAAAAATAACATTGTTGAATGAATTACTCTGAAATGCTATAATTTAACAAAACTTTGATTTAAGCTTCACATGGCCTCAATGTCTATATTATGGATAGAAAATGCATTACAATTCTATTTGGATTTCTTTTTAACATAAATTATTTTGTTTCATATTGGATTTATTTTCTTAGCTAAGTTGCTGCACTTCCATTGTAGAGAATGAATCTGTCCTCCATACCCAGTTTCATCTTGCATCAGTAGCCTTCCATCAGTTGGACCAATGTCTCCTGTCAGCATTTTAAAAATGGTGGTTTTCCCAGCCCCATTCACACCAAGCAAGCCAAAGCACTGAATTATGGAAGAAAAAGACCACATTATTTTTAAGGCATTTCCTTGACTTAAAATAGATTTGAAAAACAAACATTCTTTCATATTATTCATAATATTTGCAATTTTAATAAAAGATGTTTAAAAGAAACAAAATAGAAAGCCCAAGAGATATAGAAAACAGCATGTTTATGTGCATTCATACATTAAATATCTAGCAAAATATCCGCTTCAAAGGGGGAGACAGCAGAAACATTCAGATAAATGCTTATCTTTTTTACAATCCTCCCATCTAATCTCTGAAATGATTGAGTTCTGTGCAGGAACAGTATCCCTGATACAGAGTAAGATACCTGCCTTATGCAGTAGATTTTCAATCACATGAAACATTTAAATGGTTAGGTTTATGTTTTTGCTACTACTGAATATAAGAAGGGCAAAGAGAAATGAGTAGGGTGTGTATGCCTGATATGTCCAGGTGAATGGCTGAAGATGCCTCTTAAGCTGTGCACAATTTTTTGTAACTAATTACACACATTCCAAGAGTGTTTACCTCTCATAATTTCCACTTTTGGTTTAATGACTTACCTCTCCTGCTGGGATTCCAATGTTGACATTTCTTACTGCTACAATCCTTCGGTAGGGAAGATGGTAGATTTTGGTAAGCTTCTGGAGCTGCAACACATCACAATCTGACAAGCCCAATGTCACTCGCTCTTTTTCTGCTCGGACATCCTTGTCTTCCTCCCCAACAATGTCTTCAAGGTAGAGTGGAGACTTACCATGCAGTTTATTAAATAAAAATCTACCCAAAATTAAAATCAAGTATATTAATATCACCTTATTTTTAAATGTTGTTTTATGAAATATTATTTTTGTTGATATGAATTGTTTGCAGAAGATTTTTAAAAATTCAATGATTCAATACCAGTCAATATACAGAATAGAACAGAACAGAATATTCTTTATTGGCCTAGGCCCTAGGGTGATTGGACACACAAGGAATTTGTCTTTGGTGTTTGCATAAGCTCTCAGTATACATAAGCAACAGACCAACAAATATATCAGATGCTTCCATCTATTGCTGAAACTTGGTAGGGTTTAGGCTTAGACTGAATATATATTAGGATTATTCTACTCTGCAGCCCAGATGAGATTAAACAAAACAAAACAACTACTTGCTTAAACTGCTTTGTGGATCAAGAGCTGTGATTAATTTCTCCCTTGTTTCTGGTATTTTGGCACTGTAATAAAGCAACTCTTTAATCACATTTATTTGATGCAGAAAAGAGATTGTTGCCCCTTCACTGCAAAATGGACCAACATGTACTTGACAGTTCCTGTTACTACATAATCTTAATTTAATAATAAGCCTAACCAGTTTAATTTAACAAATCATTTTATAAAAACCTGTTAAAACAATAAATTACAGCAAGTTTATATCCTGCAACTTACTTTTTATCCCTAATTTTATCTGTAATTTTGGAATTTCCACATATATTTATGGTTACTTACTGTAATATTTTATGCCACATTTTCTGAATTGTTCCATCATCAAGCAAGAGGCGGAGTGTAAAAAACAGAGTTCCCTGAATGAACATTCCAAGCAGTTTGGATGTTGTCCTGTCCAGTTCAAATGTTTTATCAGGGTAAACCACTCCATAGGCTTTCAAAAAACCCATCAAGGCATTATACTGAGATAATTCGATTAACCCATAACCAAAACAGAATTGTGGGAATATTAGGAAAATATGTCTCAATGTTTCTGCAAGATCATGCAGGTTCTGAAAGAAATAAAGATTCCTTGGTCATTATATTTTTGTAGTTACAAAATAATCGTATATTTTTAAAAAAACCTTTTTAACAGATTATATTATAGCACATTGCTGACTCATATTCATATGTGATGCTATATTTATCCTTTTCATGCAAATCATTAGCAAGCCACATATGGGGTATACCTGGTCATTTCTGTCAGTTCCATTTAATCTGAATGTTTCTTAAACACTGAAACAAAACACATTACTTGAGAAGGAATCTGGCCAAGATAGAATTGTTGGTTCCTTGGATTTTAAAACTTTATTTTTCTTGATACAACCTCAAATAGAGTTTCTCTTTGTTGCATATCACATTGCAATATACATTCATATATGAAGCTATATTTATCCAAAACCCCTTTCGTGCAAATCATTATCAAGCCACATAAGGAGTAACTGTTGTTTCTATCCTCTGGGATATTACTATTGGTATTCTACCCTATTTTATATAATCTGGAAAATTAATGAAAAATTTCATTATATGTTAGTGTCAATTACATGCTTTCAAGCTTATTACCTTATCAGTAGCTTTTTCTTGGGAAAGTAAAAAAACAACTGAATGGGTGATGATTGTGTTGACGCCAAAGAATAAATTGATACAGACATAAACAATAAAGGCCATTCCAGTTTCCTTGAAGATTCCAGCCAGTAAGTACATCCATGAAAATGTTGAATATCTGCAGATCATTAAAAAGCACAAGCAGAATAAAGCAAGCAATCCAGAATAGCAAAGTACTTAATTGGCTTCTAGTCCAATTTGTCTGTGAAATAAAAACTGGAAATAAAAGGGGTCTGTTTTATCCATCTTTTCTTGATAATAACTTAAAATTTATAAATTGTCTGTTGTTGTCATGAATTTTTAATGTAATTAGAAAAGATAAATAATCTTATTTTGGAGCTAATTTAATTGCCAAGGATCAACATTAATTTGACAACCATAATTTATTATTATATTCATTTATTTGTATCTTCCTACTCCTTCCTACTCAGATAGACATGCAAGGCAATATAGACTTACTATCTTAGACAAAACCAAAGCATTTGCTTCTCTCTATATATTTCTCCTTTGAACTGAAGCCAACAACTTCTTGGTATTCCTATACTTTTTCTTGACCACACTATTAACAAGGTTTGTCAGCATATTTTTTCAACATCCAAATTTAGCTTTCAGCTGTTATTATTTCTCAGTGATCTCCCATCCAGTAATACCCAGTTCTGTCCTAGTCCCAATAAAGCTGCAAGGGATCTTGGAGGTCTTCTAATCCAACCCCCTGCTCAAGCAGGAGATCCTCTGCCATTCCAGATAGATGACTGTCCAGTCTCTTCTTAAGAACCTCCAGTGATGAAGCACCTACAGCTTCTGAAGGCAACCTTTTCCACTGGTTAATTGTCCTCACTGTTAGGAAGTTTCTCCTTAATTCCAGGTTGCTTCTCTCCTTGAGTAATTTCCATCCATTGTTTTTTGTCTTGCCTTCTGGTGCTTTGGAAAATAAGTTTACCCCCTCTTCTTTGTGGCAGCCCCTCAAATACTGGAATACTGCTATCATGTCACCCCCTGGTCCTTTTCTCTAGACTGGCCATACCCAATTCCTGCAACCGTTCTTCATATGTTTTAGTCTCCAGGCCCTTAAGCATCTTATTTGCTCTTATTTGCACTTTTTCCCAAAGTCTCAACATCTTTTTTTTAACATGGTGATCAAAAGTAGATGCAGTATTCCAGGTGTGGTCTTACTAAGGCTTTATAAAGCGGTACTAATACTTCACGTAATTTTGATTCTGTGCCTCTATTTATACAGTCGAGGATTGTATTAGCTTTTTTGGCTGCTGCTGCACACTACTGAGCATTTTGAAATCCATGAAGCTCATGCAGGTACTACTTCATAGCGGGGTATATTCATGCATTTAGATAAAGAAGGTTAATAGCTACAATGGGCACACATAAAGAAACAAAGAAAAGCAAGTAAAACATTGCATTAATTATAAATTTCTATCTTAAAAGTAAAAACAAAATCAAGAAAATAAAAGAAAATGCAGATCAACATGAGAACAAAATTTACTTCTCGGAGCCTAATGTAGCCACATTTTGCCTAGCAATTCCACAGTTTATACTTTTTTATTCTTTTTTTTTAGTTTTGCATCCATTTTATCATGAACCTGTTTATTTGTTCTGTCTCCATGTTCTATCTGAGCAACACTGTATATAGGTCCCTTAGTATATCATCTTGATTCTGTACAAGCATTTCAAATTCTGACCATTTTTCTTAGAGGCCCTCCATTATTTCTGAAGTCAGTTTTTATTCTTCCAGCAATGTGTAGATACGTCAACCATGTTATGTTCTGATTTTTTTGAAGTAGTTGTTGCTATATCTTTAATCTATTTATGGGGTATACATGGATCATATCTGCATATGTAATTATACTTTTCCTATATAGTTATCTCTGACATAAAAAGCATTTAGAGAAAAGCTAGTGGTGAAATAGTTGAATTTATTTTTCTCACAGGCTTCCATATTTTATCATGTTTTGTCTTATAACATAGCCTTTCAATTTTTTATGCTCTTTCATAATCCTATACCATTAAGTAGACTGGCCTCTTTTTACTACATGCCTTATTTCTAGAGTTGGTTGGTTGATTTTTATTTACCCTCTTTTATGCTTTGTTTATGACTAGTTACTTAAAAAACCTGACTTTTTTAAATTACTTTTTAAAATAAGTAATTTAAATAGCTCTGTTCAAAACTAGAATTGGAGATTCAGTTCAAATTGAATCAAGCTATCCAAATCCTTACCCAAATAAAAGAAGAAGCAGGAATACAGCCAACAGGTTTTTGTCATTGAAGAAAGCTGGTATCTGAAAAGCTGAAATAACTCCCACTGAAAGTATAACAGGCACCAGAAAATAAACCTGTAGAATGTTCATAAATACAATTGATTATCACAAACTAAATGCTAAGCATGTTTATTATAATATCATATATAGAAAACATATGGATAAAATGTGGCTTAAGCTGAATGAGAAAAAAAAACTTCCCTTCATAGAATATAAATACAGAACCATCCATTTTTACTTTAAAAATAATTACCATTCCCCATTGTTTGCTCAGTCATCGTCATGGAACTGAATTACCACTTCATTGGATTGATTTGAAAAACTGGATTTTCTTCTAACTATGAAAATGTTAGTAATAAAGGAAGCAAAAGCATTATTTACAGAGGCCCTAGAAAGCAATGGCTATAGAAAGCTTTAATCTGGAGACAAACAACATTTCTAAGATAGTTCCAAGCAATTTGAAAGAAGTGGTATATTTCAGAAGGATGAAGGCTACTTGTATCTGCTAGTTGAACTTATTTTGAAATAGTAAAGTCTGCCAGCCAGAAAGAAAAATGTATTAATCAACATAAACCACAGTCCCTTCTCAAGTATTTTTTGAATTACTCATACATAATTGGTGTGTCAGCTCTTCCATAATAATTATTTTGTTACTATTTTTACATGTCCAACCTAGAAAAAAGTACAATAATGTAAAGTACATTTTAAATTGTAGAGCTGAACAAGGCTCTGCAGACAGCTTAAAGAGATGGTTTTTATTACATTTTACATATCACTTTATGAAGTCAGTTAGATGTGAAATGGTAGCAATAATGGGAAACAGAAAATGTTTGTGAGAAGATTATTAAAAACAATTAAATTTACATTTAAAAATGATGACATTGTGGTTTTACAGAAAAGCTAAATTCTGTAAAGCCTTTAAATTTATGTTGATATCTATTTATTTGAAAATATTTATAGATCACCCCATGTACAAGATGGAATAGAATCAGTCAAAATAATAAAATAGCTAAGCTGCTAAGAATATTTTCTATGTGAAATGTTTACAACCTTTTTTTTTCAATTCTAGGAATTTGATTTCTTGAAATTAACTGCCTCTTAGATGTGCTTAAGTTAGTAGCACAATGTAAATTTTCCTTAGGTTAGGAAAAAATAATAATTAATCCTTGAGATCCATGCACATTAATTTTCTTTATTTTGGGCATATAAAAATTAGAAGGGCAGCATGGATATTGGTGTTCCATATAGTTCCTATTCTGGTTCCTAACTACAGGATTCACAAGATTTTCCAGTTCTTCCCCTAGTAAGAGGATTTTTTAGTAGCAAGAATTCAGTGAAAGGTATCAAATAACAGCATATCACTACATTAGTTTCAGTCTGTTGAATGCTGACTTCAGTTAGCTCATCTAGGATGCTATCAGTGGTGGGATTCAGCCAGTTCGCACCACTTCAGAAAAAAACGGTAGCTCATTTTTGTTGCCCAAGCCCAGAATGGACTTCCAGAAAAAACGGTTGTTTACATATTTGAATCCCACCACTGGATGCTATCCAACAGAAAATGCATAAATGTGCCATTTCAGACCAAGGAGCCAAAGCATGAAAAAGGCATTCCTATTATAATGAGTTTAAATCCAGAAAAAAGTGCTTGGTTTTAAGTAGCTCTTTTCAACTTGTTTGAACTATACAGGCCTATTAGAAATGATTAGTGACAATTCTCGTGAGAAAATATTTCATATTTATTCAATAATTTGGAAGTAGATGATCACATTTTTAAAGAACAAAATGGCTGAGTTCACACATGCTTAGCCATAGTTTGTAGTGCTGTATCAAAAGCCATATTTCTCATACATGATTTCAAACTGCCTATGTTTTGGCTTATTGTGATATATGAAATACGGAAAAAAGTATCCAATATATTGTGAGAAGTTTTATATCCAAATAATTTTATTCTTTATACTGTTTCCATCCTTCCTTAAAATATTAACAGAATCCACAATGGTCTGAGAATTGGTGTTTCCACTAGATAATTGACAGTCAAGATAAAACTAAGTTAATCAACTAAAATTAGCAAACTTCCTCCCAGCTCCAATCCACATATCAAAGGATAAAGCCTGAAACACAAAGTTAATTAAATTAAGATTCCCAGAGGAACTGCATGTTCACAAGAATAAGTACACCTACACACAGACTTCAAATGTCACCCTAGAACACAGGTCAGCAACTTGCGGCTCCGGAGCTGTATGCGGTTCTTTGAGCCTTCCCCTGTGGCTCCCAGCCTCCTCTGCCATTTTCAGAGAGAGACAGAGACAGAGCTTCTCTCTCTCTCTCTCTCTCTCTCTCTCTCTCTCTCTCTCTCTCTCTGTGTGTGTGTAAAAAAGACAGTAGCCTCACCCTGTTCCGACAAGCTGACAAGCTTATTGAGTGGGGCTCCTCCCTTTGCTGTGTCTCTGCAGGAAGTGGAAGGGCAGGAGAGAGCTAGCTAGCCCAGCTATGCTGACTCAGAAATTCTGGGAGTTGAAGTCCATGAGTCATAAAAGAGCTGAGGTTGCCTACCCGAGCTAGCCCAATAAGAATGTGTGTCAGCTTGTTGGAGAACAGCTTGAAGCCAGCTTGCCAGGTGAGCAGAAGATCGGAGAGAGAGAGAAAGAGAGAGAAAAAGTGAGAGAAAGAGAGAGAGGAAGAGAAAGAGAGAGAGAGAGGAAAGAGAGAGAGAGAGGGAGAGGAGAGAGGGGGGAAGAGAGGGGGGAAGGAAAGAGGGAGAGAGAGAGGGAGAGGGAGGGAGAGGAAAGAGAGAAACAGAGAGAGGAAAGAGAGAAAGAGAGGGAGAGGAAAAAAGAGAGAAAAGAGAGAGAGAAAGAGAGAGGAGAGAGAGGGGGAGAGGAAAGAGAGAGAAGGAGAAGAAAGAGAGAGGGAGAGGAAAGAGAGAAAGAGAGAGAAAGAGAAGGAGAAAGAGAGAGAGGGAGGGGGAGAGAGAGAGGAAAGAGACAGAGAGACTCTTTTGACATCTAAATATATAACACTGCATATATCCTTTTTTACCTTTATGATACACACAGAGAGACACACACCTATAATAAAGGTAAAAAAGGATATATGCAGTGTTATCTTCATTTTAGATATCAAAAGGGTTTTGCGGCTCCCAGTGTTTTGTTTTCGGTGGGAAACGAGTCCAGGTGGCTCTTTGAGTGTTTTGGGTTGCCTACCTCTGCCCTAGAATTAGCATGTGACATATTGAACAAGTTTCCCTTATTAAAATCTGCTGCTGTACCCCATTTCTCTGCAGCCTGCCTGACCCCAAATGCAAACTGTTTTGCTTTTAGGGATAAATATTTCTTTTTTCCTCACAGCTGTCTGGATCTCACTTTTATTTATTCTTGTGCAGCCCTGGCTCGAGTTGGATCCCCAAATTATTCTTCTGACAATATCTACCCTGAGAACTCATGAATATGCTTTTGCCTGCTGCCAACTTTGCACATTTCAGTTTTTGCTTCTTGATAAGATTCATATTAAAAGACATTTTGTTTTCATCAGAATTACTAAGTACAGCTGTATTCAAAATTGGAGGATAAATTATACATAAACATGAAATATGCTCCAAAGATTTTATTTTGTTTAACCCAATATACAAAAAGGTCTATAAGGTAATCTGAAAGCAAGCAGGGATTTTTTTTTCTCCAGGATTAATTTTACAGCAAAAACTTTTCCTACCAGTGATTTTCCACGTTTTGTAAAAAAAGAGAAAAGTTATTTTCCTCTGAAGAAAGGAAAACCATTTTTATAGGATGAGTAATTTTAGTCTGGAGGATTAAAAAAAATTACCTGGCTTCTCATCAAGTTACAGTATTTTTTAACAATAGTAATTAAGATATTATGGTTGAATGTTCATATAATAATAGGTAACTCAGAATTCCAAACAAAAGATCCATTAAGGAATAAAATCTTTTTGCCAGATTTTTTTTTACAATTTAACTTGAGAACAATCTTATTAATTTCTAGTTAAATATAAATGTTCTGATCTTAGTAGAAGATTGGAGTGTTATAAAGGTCTGAGTTGGATAGATATAGTATAGCAATGACAACAACAAAAAGAGGATGGAGTCCATGTATTACAAAGCATGGTGCAAAAGCTTAATTCTAAGATTTTAAAAACTGAATATAAGCATGGAGTTCTATGAGCCAGAATAAATAAGTGAATCCTGCATTTTTTAATATACCGGTAGCTTTTTTGGGGCTTCATTTCATCATATGGTATTTTCCATATTATATTTAAGAGATAAGCTACTCACCATGTCATAAATGAAGTTAGTCACCCAGTAGCTGGTCACACCAAGGCCAGAGATATGCTGCAGCTGTTTTGCCTTTGTTTGATGTTCCTTGACCACATAAAGCACAAAACTAGCTGTTGTGATGGAATATCCGATCAGGATTGACATGGACACGATGATATCCAGTAAACTACTAAGCCTGAGGAAACGAAAAAGTAATGAAACATTTTAAAAGATGAACAGGCCAGCCATGGCCAGCTCCAGCTTTTAAGATGTTCTATACAAAGAATTTTCTAATGGCCTGATTTGTGCTGGAGTTCTCCGGAGGGCCAGTTTAATTTTCTGCATTGTCCAGAGTAAAGTTAGGTTAGAGGCATTGTAAGAAATTCAAAATTGTCTGAGGTAAGTATCTATTGTTCCTAAGAAAGTTGATCAGGAAATTAAAAAAAAGGAAGAAAGTTAAGCATCGACTATGAGCCCAAGACCTTAATGAATAGCACCGCATGCAGATATGTTTTATTTTAGAGATATAATATAATAAAATATAAACAATTATTTTTATTCTATAATTTTTTTCATAACTAAATTGACAATTGCTGTCAAAAATAATTCAGGATCAATTAATATGTCAGAACAATCATAGTTAAATATGATAACTACTAAGATTAGTAGGTCTGAAAGAGTTAGTGTCATATAATTTGGTGCCAAAACATTCCTTCCCCATTACTAAATATCACAGAGAAGTGTTCTCTTTGTAATGGAGAACCTGCAACCTGAAGGGATACAGCTCAGAAATAAATTGGAAAGCTAGGCAAACAAGGGTTTTTAACACATGGTACTACTGTACTTCCACTCTAGTCCTTCCCACAGATTTTGATGGCAATTGTGTAATCCTTTTCACTCCCAAAAACTTTGGAATGCAAGGAAAGGGCTTTCTCCAGCAACCAGTTAGTGCAAAAGGAAATAAAATCATTTGCTACCCCTCTCCTATTTATGTTTCCAAAACTTGTGTGTGCCTAATCTGAAAAAAAAAAACCACCCCAAAACACTAAGCTATTGCTATAAAAGTGCAGCCTCAAATTCCCCCGCCCCACTTCCCTCCCCCCTTCTGAACCAGTACTGGAAAAAAGTCTGGTGCTTTGTAAAGTACCAAAGAGAAGAAACAAACAGAATTCTGGTTCAGTTTCATTCCTGTTTGCTTTATTTGGGCTATGAAGTTTATTGCTTGAGCTGAATATAGCAGCTAGATACTACCCAAACATTACTTAAAAACATATTATATACTACACAGGCTAGAAATACATTTGCTATATATGTAATCGTTAGTAGCGATGATGTTTACATCTTTACATAGTTGGAAACATAGATTATTTGAGGGAACATCTCTCTTGGGTACTACTTTGGTATACCACTGCCCATCCAGGTACTAAGGTCTGCTGATAGGGCTGCCTCTTAACTATATTCTATCACTTCTCATTATGTGTGTATTCTGTATTTATAAATTTACCTATTCATTCTTATATATTTGTAACCACAAAGTCAGTCCTCATGGTCACACAGAGCAACAAAAAAATGGAGTTGCCTGATGCACAGGTTTCCAGCTGAGATTTCAGTATTGCTAATTCAGTGTTTGTGGTTGCTGCTGCTGCATGTCAAGATGCTTCTGGGTTAAACTTCCGGTGGTCAAGCGACGGTGATGGCGGCTACTTTGTAGCCGTCCTCCTGTGATGGTGTCAGAACTGCGGAGCACAGCGTTCATCAGCTGGCCCGCGGTTCGAAATCCCCTTCCTGGGCGAAGGGAAGGGGTAGAGACTGCATGAATAGAGGTAGAACCTCTTAACCTTCCCTGGATTTTTTTTAGGGGGGGTAGAAAGAGTGCTCCCTCGGAGTTCGTGCCTTCTCCGCCTCTCAGCTGTCTTTGTTTCTTCGGAAGCAAAGCGAAACGCCGCTACCATCTCCGCATTTAAAGCTTTCTGGTGAGTGATTTTTAAAACGGACAGAACTGTTTAAAGGATTTTATTTAGAGTTAAAGATTTATTTTTCTTAATTTTTTTTAGCTTATGCTGACTCCTTTTTTTGATTTTTTTTTCTTTGGGCGGAAAGTGAGAGTGAAAGTAAAATGGCGCTTTGAAAGTTTTTTTTTTTTCCAATCTCCGGAAAGAAAAGACGGATTGAATGAAATGTATGCTTAGCATTGCTCTCTTTTTCTCTTTTAAGTTTCTTTTCTTTTTCCTTTTAAAGTGCTTTGGAGGTTCTAATTTTTATTGCATTTTTTCTGGTTTTTTTTTATTTGTAAAGATTTAAGCATTTTTTTTAAGAAGAAAGAAAGAGGGACTAATTTTAAAAAAAAATGGCTTCAAAGAGACAACCAGCTTCTATAGTGTCTAAGGTGATTTCTTCTCCTGTTATTGCAACTGTTCAACAACAACTTAAAGTTACACCACCCGTCCAGCAACCTAAGGCTATATCTCCACCTTCTCCTCCCCCATCAGGCTCGTCTGCACAAGACATTAAAGATATAATGGAAAATGCTGTGTCTCAATTTAGGGAGGAAGTGAAGCAACTTTTGGAACAGAGCAAGTCTGAAAGTAAGGAGGAAATGAAGAAAGAAATGAAAGAGCTTTTTGAACAGAATAATACTATTTTGAGGCAAGATATAGTCTCAGCTTTATCTGGATTGGCTTCTGTGGTTGTGAAGCTGGACTCCAGAGTGGAAGAAGTCGCAGAAAAAGTAGATTTTCTTGAGTATAAATTTCAAGATATGGAAAAAAAGGTGGAAACCTCACAAGATGATATTCTTATGTTTCAGTATAGACAGATGGAATATGCTCTGAGAATTAGGGGTCTTAAAGAAGATATGAATCAAGATCTGATGGAGATGGTGATTAATGATTTAGCTGTTGTTTTGAATATAGATAAAGAGGAATTACGTGGAGAAGTGGAAAAAATCTATAGAGTGAACTCTTGGATTGCGAAACAGAAGAATTTGCCAAGAGATGTGGTGATTTATTTTGCTAAGAAGTCTCTGCGCAATCAGATTTTACAAGCTTTTTATAACAAGAGATTCCAGATTGCTGCCCAAGATATCATTATCCTAAAGGAAATCCCATCTAAAATTTTAAGAAGCAGAAAAGATTTTGTTTTTTTAGCAAATGAATTCAAAACAAGATTGATGCCATTTAGATGGGAGATTCCGATGGGTATTGCTTTGAGCCATGCGGGGATACGGTACAGACTTAACACGGTTGCCAAAGCTAAAGAATTTTACAACACGGTCCTGGGAGCAGGCTCATCTTCATCCATGACTCAGAGAGCCTTGAGTGGCCAAGAGGTGGAACAGCAGTCTGAAGGACTAAGTTTGATGGCTGCTGGGCAGGTGGAATGGATGCGTCAAGCAGAGGTTAAAGAACAGAGAATGACTCGTGCAGCACACAAACGTAAGGAAAAGGAACAACAGAAGAAAGAAGCTAAAGAATCTTCTCATCAGATTGTTTCGATGCCGGTGGGAGGAGCAAGACCCAAAAGCTCTGCAACACATTCCTCAGTAGCAGATCTTGAGGGAATCTTCTCCAGGCTCCTGGTTAAGGGAGATGGCAAAGTTCCTGACCTGGAATGTTAATGGGCTTAATTTTCCCCAGAAGAGAAAGAAAATCTTTCATTACTTAAAACAACATAATAATGATATCATTTGTTTGCAGGAAACTCATATTTTACTCAAAGACCAAAAATATTTAGCTAATGCTCGCCTGGGATCTCATTTTGTATCTCCTGCTCCTGGGAAAAAAGGGGGTGTGGTAATCTATGTTAAGCAAAACCTACCAGCTTGTCTGGTAGAAACAGATCCTCAAGGAAGATATGTCATGATTGAACTTGGCTTATATGGTAAGAAAATACTTATAGTGGGATTGTACGCACCAAACCAGCAACAGGAACAATTTTATAGATTGTTACATCAGAAAATAACTTTGTTGGATTATAGGTCAGTGATATTAATGGGAGACTGGAATGGTGTTTTAGACACACAAAAGGACAAAAAAGGTTTTTCTACTTTCTTTAAACAGGCTAAATTACCTAAAGCTTTTTTTGATTTGAAAGAAGATTGGGAATTGAGAGATTATTGGGTTGAACGTAATCAAGAGGAAAGAGACTTTACTTTCTTCTCAGATAGACACCAATCTTTCTCAAGGATTGACTTCTTCCTGATTATAACAGGGTGAAGAATGTAAAAATTTTTCCTAGGTCACTGACAGATCATAGTCCAGTTTGGATGGAACTGGTCACTGAGAAAGAGGAGAGGAGATCCTGGAGGTTGAATGAGAATTTATTTAAACAAGAAAAAAATGTTCAAAAATTAAAGGAATGTTTAAAGGATTATTTTGTTTTAAACATGTATAAGGGAACATCAATGTCAATGATATGGGATGCAAGTAAAGCTTTTATGCGCGGGATTTTGATAAAAATGAATAACTTTCATAGACAAAAGCAGACTCAGAAACGTAAAGAATTGGAAGATGAGATTAAATTAAAAGAAAAGCTTTTAATTTCAAATCCTTTAGATGAAAAGGTGAAAGGAGCTATAAAATTGTTAAAAACACAATTTAATATGTTGATGGCTGATCAAGCTGCAACTAATTTGCAGCAGCTTATACATAAGGACCAATCGGGTTTTATAACTGGAAGATATATGAAAAATAATGTTAGACAAATTATTAATTTATTAGAATATTTAGATAAAAACAACCAAGTCTCTGCAGGGCTGATATTTTTGGATGCTGAAAAAGCCTTTGACCAATTGAATTGGCAGTTTATGTTATCAAAAACAGACTGCTCAACTTATTGTTAATGGGGGTTTGTCAGAGGCTTTTACAATAGAAAAAGGTACAAGACAGGGATGTCCATTATCTCCATTATTATTTGTCTTAACATTGGAAATTTTGTTGATTAAAATTCGGGAGTCTCAAGAAATAAAAGGAATAGAGATTAATAAAAAAGAATATAAGCTAAGAGCTTTTGCAGATGACTTGGTTGTTACTTTGTCTCAACCTACCTATTCGGTAGTAAAATTATTACAATTGATTCATCAATATGGGTGTGTTTCGGGTTTTAAAATTAATAATAATAAGACTAAAATATTACCCAAAAATATGACTAATTGTGATAAACAGACCTTGGTTAACTTAACAGATTTTGAAGTTGTTGATAAGGTAAAATATTTGGGGGTCATATTATCTGCTTCTAATGTAAAATTGTATAAAAACAATTATGAAAAGTTGTGGATTGGGGTACAGAAGGATTTAAAGAATTGGGATAACTTACAGTTATCTCTTATGGGTAGAATTGCAGTTATTAAAATGAATGTCCTACCAAAATTTCTTTTTTTGTTTCAAATGTTACCTATCTTAAAGAATGAACTTAATTTAAATGAATGGCAGAAAGGTATTAACAAATTTATTTGGGCAGGGAAAAAACCAAGGGTAAAACTTAAAATTATGCAAGATTTTCGTGAGAGAGGTGGACTCAAGGTACCGAATTTGAAACTATATTATGACGCTGTGGTTCTAACACTGATTAGCGATTGGACGAATTTAACAAATGTAGAAATTCTCCATTTGGAGGGTTGGGATTTACTTTTTGGATGGCATGCCTATTTAATTTTTAATAAAAAAGTGGATCGGGTTTTTAAATCTCATATTATAAGGATTTCTTTGCTTAGGGTGTGGAGGAAATATTATAAAAGTGATTTTAAAATACCATTATGGGCTATACCTTGGCATGCGATAGAGGGGATAAAGAGAGGAGCTAAGATGGTTACGGTTTCCTATACACAACTACTTAGATGGGATGGTCAAAATTGGCAGTTAAAATCTTTGGAAGACTTAGTACATGCAAACATTACTTACTCATGGTTTCAATACAGACAAATAGTGGATAGATGGAAGACGGATCGTAATATGGGTTGGCTTAGAGAAGATGAAAATCTTTTTAAACAAGTAAGGGATCAAAGACCAACTCATATTAAGAGGGTTTATGGGGTTTTAGTTGAAATGGATTCAGAATCTGAATTAATCAAAGATTGTATGATTAAATGGGCACAAAATATTGGTGAACCAATCCCATTGGATACCTGGGAACTTATCTGGGTGAGGAACGTTAAATTTACACAAGCGCAGAATTTAAGAGAGAATTTTTACAAAATGTTTTATAGATGGCACCTTGATCCACAAAAAATGTCTATTATGTACCCTGATCTACAGCCTAAATGTTGGAGATGTGGTTGTTTGGATGCTACTTATTACCATATTTGGTGGTCGTGTAAAAATATAAAAGCTTTTTGGATTAAGATATGGTGGAATATCCAAAGAATCTTTAGAAGGAGGGTTAAATTTACCCCACAATTATTTTTATTAGGTATTGTTACTGATTGTGATGCTAAGGAAGTTATATTGATGTTAAATTTGATTACAGCCGCAAGGCTGTTAGTAGGACAATATTGGAAGAAGGAATCTTTGCCTACTTTACAAGAGTGGTTCTATAAAGTTTCTTACTTGGCGGAAATGGCAAAGATTTCGGCTTTCTTAAAGGAGCAATCTCAAGAGAAATTTTTTGTTATATGGGAAAAATGGACAAATTTTATACAACATAATTTGGATATGGAAAAATATCATTTAGCTTTTTCATAGTTTGTATAGATTGTTTTCTCTTTTCTTTTTCCGTCTTTTGTTTTCTTTTTTCTTTTTTTTCTTTCTTTTATTTTTTTATCTTTCTTTTTCTTTCTCTCTCTCTTTCCTTTCTTTTTTATTTCTTTTTTAAGTACTTTTTTTTCTTAATGTTTATGTTATGTATATCTTATTACTAATTATTTCATAAGTTGTAAAAGGTTTTTTAAAATTTTAAATAAGCCTATATTCAGTTCTGGGAAGTTTGGGGAGGGGGGAGGGGGGGCGGGTTTGGGAGGGATTGGGTGAGGGTTGATTTGTAAAACTTTTAAAAAATTTTCAATAATAATAATAAAAAAAGATGCTTCTGGGTTGAAAAGATTAGCCAGTGATATCACTGTTGCCCAGGGGACACCCATAGGGGCTCCTTTTATGTCCCAGTTATTTTTCCCACTGAATGGTACCTATTTATCTACTTGCATTTGCATGCTTTCAAACTGCTAGATGAGTAGGAGTTAGGACAAATTGATGGGAGGTCATTCTGTCATGACGCTCGCTCTCGGGTTTTGAACTGCTGTTAACACTCAATGGTTTTCTGACTCAGTGTCCTAACCACATGAGCCACTGTGTGTTCAGTATTTGTGGTGACTTTACAGAATGTAACATAAAGTTGCCTATATGTGGCGATGCAATAATGGGCTTTCATGGTTATGACATTTTGGTTATAAAATTTCTTCCTTCCTAGAGGCCAGGCTATTAACAAAATAGATTTCCCTGCCAAGTAGAAATCAGGTTATCAATCTATGCCAGGGGTCTTCAAACTTGGCCCTTTTATGACTTGTGGACTTCAACTCCCAGAATTCCACAGCCAGCGTGCCAGATTTGAAGACCCCTGATCTATGCTTTCAGTTGCAGTTGTAATAACTTAGTTCCTATTCTATTTTTAATCAGGTTATTTTACTTGCTTTTTGTTGAATTGTTTATCTTGATTTTAATGAATAGATAATGGATATAATGGATGGATAATAAAATACAGAAGTTTATAAATATTTAAATATATACATATTCTCCAGTGTTATGCAACTTCTTGTTCTACTGTTCAGGACAATATTTATGATAAATTCAAAACATACTGTATAAAACATAAGCAATCCCTATTCACAATGACTGACATGCATATAATATAATCTAGCTTATACTTCAAAATAACTGTAATACAAAAGTCAGTCTACTTTTCCTACAATTATAATTAAGGAGAAAAATGATAAAATTAACATCTTACATGACTTGTTCCTGACTCTCTCCACCAGGATAAGGATGAGCAACAACAGAAATGCCTGCAATAATAATGAAATACATTTAGGGACTTTATTTCAGGTGCTAGTTCAAAAATTGAATGATTTAACAGTTTTAAATTTCTGCCATTAAGGTAAAAGGCAGCTAAAATGATCTATAGCTCAAATGCTGAGAAAAAGAATATTTGAGAACCTAGTTTAGAAAACAAAATGAACGTGTGGGATCAAGATGTATAAAATCTTCTTGATTGAGAAAATGGAGAGGGAAATTTTTTTTCAAGTATCAAATGATCAGGGTTATCCAATTCAGTTTATTGGAGAAAGATTTAGAATAGAATAAAGAAAATTATTCATATAATGCATAATTAATCCATGCAAAATGTTCCTCCTACTCTTTTGAGTCAACGGCATTCTTTTCCCAGTTTTGAGAGCTGAAGACGTCTGTTTTATGTTTACACAGTGACTCTGTGTAGCTTGAGAAATGTTGATTTCCACCTCATCAACCTCATCAACCTCCAAACATCAGTTAGAAAGGAACAACAATGGCAATGTACGTCTCCATCTAGGCATATACTCATAATGCCACAATTATGTACAAACTATTTCTGAATTTTATCTCTGCCTAATGAACATTCACTGGCAATTCTACATAAATTAGTCCAAACTTCTAAAGGCATGGATATTAAACATATTTATTTATTCATTTGTCAAATAAACATCTCCAGAAGTTACAAATGCTCCATCACTGGAGGTTTTTAAGAAGAAATTGGACAGCCGTTTGTCTGCAATGATATAGATATAGGCTTGGGCAGCGGGTTGGACTAGAAGACCTCCAAGTTCCCTTTCTATTCTGTTACTGTTATTCTGTAAAATTTGAAATCACCTACCTCTCTCTCAGAGAAAAACTAACTTTTTAACATAAAAGACCATGAAAATGTGACATTATTGTAAGATAGTATTAAATAGCTGGGCTGATATTTTTTAAAAAAATATTTAGTGATTAAAATTAAAGGGAAATGTAAGAATGAAGTTAATAAAAACATGCACGTTGGTGCCAGAGCTTGTTGCACTGAAGAAGACGGTATGTGAAGATGCTAAAGGAAGCAATATACAGAAAATCAAAGATGCAAAAAAATAAGAAAAATCAGTCAGGTAAAAGCAAATAATATTTATATAAGAAAAAAAATCATATGGGTTAAACAAATTTAAATTAAAAAAAAAATTAAATTTAAACTTAAATTTGGTCAATATGACTGAATTCATTTTGACTGGAGCCAGGATGCCATTATTACACATATGCAATTTTTTAGAATTTGTTGGCTTGTGTTGCCAGGAACCGTGGTGGCACAGTGGTTAGAATGCAGCATTGCAAACCAAAGCATGCTGGCCAAGGAATGAGAAACATCTGCTAGCCAAGGTCTCCCATCCAAGTGCAAAGCACAAAAGCCCGTGAAATCGAATGCTTGTTACCTGAACAATATACCAGCATCTAATTGGACATTTGTGGATAACAGGGGGGAGGGCCAGGGAAAAGGGAAAGTTAATTGCTTTGTCTGTGTGCAGAAAACATCAGAACCAGCTTCCCTATTCTTCTGTAACCATTTAAGCTCCAGTAAAGTATACTCTTGGCAAAACAAAGACCCAGAAGTCTTTCTTCACTGGATGAATGAATGGGACGGTTGACAGATGTCCTTTTGAGGTTGGTAAAATGAGGACCCACATTGTTGGGTCCCATATGCAAACACTGTAAACTACTCAGAGAGTGCTATAAAGTACCATAGAGCAGTATATAAGTCTAAGTGCTATTCTATTGCTATAATTTGCAACATTCTTGTCCCAAGTATATGGGTGTTACTATACTAAAAAGACCAGATAATCTTAGAATAGCAATAGATTGTAGACTGAGTACAGTATGAGCCAAAAAAGGGATAAAGCATAAGAAAAGGCAAATGCAAATTTGGGCTCCATTAAAAAAAAGCATAATTTCCAAATCACAGGAAATAAACTCTCCATCTTTATTTTATTTTGGTTAGATCCCACTCTGTGTACTTCACTGCATTTTGGATTTAACCTTGAGGAAAAAGTGCCAGTGGGAGGATATCACTTCCTCATTTACCTAGAGGGTGTCAACCAGTTGGAAGAAGACCTGTCCTCTCTCAATTTAAACTGTGGGTCAGGAAATGATGGATTGAAGTTACAGGAAGGCAAATTTTGATGGAATATTAGAGTCAGAGTCAGATCAAATATGTAAAAGCTCAGGAAGAAATAAAAGCCCAGAGAGTAGTAAGTTAAAATGGAGGCAATGTATCCATCTCTCTGAGTTGCAAGTCCATGTCCTGGGATAGAAATAAGCTAACAATCATTTTATTGTAGAGAGATAATTTTTTATTACGCAGTTAGAGAATGTTAAGAATCTCAGAATGTGGACATCTGGATTCACAATTTAGTGATAAAGCATACTGGGCAGCCACCAACTTCATCTTGTCTTATTTCTCATTGCAATTTTTGGGAAAATAAAAAGGGGTGAGAAGAACATAGAAAAGCAATAATTGCATTTTTCAGTTTATAATTTTATAATTAAATAGTTATTCAAAATGTCTAAATGGATTTTCACAAACCTACCTTTTACTTCCAGTCAAAATTATCCCTGCTGAGCCCCAAATACCATCTAGGGAAGCTTATCAAACATTCTAAAAATCCATTTTTGATACAAAATGTTAGCATAAAACCTAAATCAGTAAAATAGATTTTACTGCCTTTTCCAGTATCTAGAAAATTACTCTAGGTCATTTACTACATTACTCAGTTTTAAAGCTAGAAACCAACAATAGAGCAGTATGGTAGATACTGAGGTCATTGCTTGCAAAAACGGAAGTTTGAAAATGAATGATATTAACTTAATCAAAAATATTAAAAATAATATTTAGAAATTATTCTATTTTTATAATCTATTTATGGCTACTGAGCCTCTAGCTACTATTGTCCCTTTTCTTTCTCAGTTGGTTTAATAGTAAAGGCCTTCAAGAGTGATACTATATTACATTGGTGCCATGTCAAGAATTAGTATTCATTAGTATTCGTTTTGCTTGATTGAGGAGCTGTGGTGGCACAGTGGTTAGAATGCAGAATTGCAGGCTAATTCAGCTTGCTGCCAGGAGTTCGATCCTCACCAGCTCAAAATTGACTCAGGCTTCCATCCTTCTGAGATCAATAAAATGAGGAGCCAGACTGTTGGGGACTATTTACCGACTCTATAAACCACTTAGAGAGGGCTGTAAAGCACTATGAAGTAGTATATAAGTCCAAGTGCTATTGCTTTTTTATCCCATTTTTTTAATTGCTTCAAAAAAAACCCCCCAATTTTTCTCTGATATTGATCTTCCTCATCAGTTATCCTTGTTGGTTAGCGATATCAATCCCAGTGGAGTAAACATTATTTCAATCAATATTTAAAAGCTGCAGTCTAGATCTTGGTTTCTATCCTAATTCTAATCTTAAAGCTGCACTGGGGATTAAAATTAGGAAACACAATGATAGGGTATTGATTGTTACTACCTACTTTAAAAACAATAAAATAATAATAGTTAACTTTTATCTGGACATTTCAAGAATTTCTGAACAGTCTTTTGGACAAAGCAAACATAAGCTATTGGCCACTTTAAATGGCTGATTGGAAAAAAAATGCCTTCCAAGAACCTTTCTGTTTCAAATTTATTATATTCAACATCCTTTATTAGTTGAGTGTATTTAAGATTCTTGTTTTTTTAAAAAAATACTTCACTGTAGGATTTTCAGCTTAAAGCAATGCAGACTAATTTGCATTTTATTCAACAACCTATGGCAGAATTCAGAAAGGAATAAATAATGCCCTAGAAAGCATAAAACTTGGATTAACTATTCTGCATTTGCAGATTCATTCTTAGTGGGGATGAAGAGTAACATAATACTTCACATGTCTCAATGTATTTAAAGATAGGTGGAAAACTAAAGCTCTCATCTTGAAATTGAAAACTATGTGGCAGGTGGATACCTACCATATCCAGAGGTGTTTCCGTGTGGTAAGTTAGCATGGAGAATGAAGTTATTCAAGCTGTTAAGGTAGGCTGGGAGGCTATGATATCCTTCCGGATTATACCAAACCTATATTTAAATTTTAGATATAAAAATAACAGGCAATATATATATACTTGTAATTTTGTGAATAAATTTGTAACCAGTGAATCTTAGAATTCAGGTGAACAATGAGACAGAATATACCTGCAGGTCCACTCCATAAAACAATACTAAGAATAATAAAGTGTTTGTTTGTTTGTTCATATTAGAAGGGGTTTGAAAAATCTGCAGGCCTCTTAGATTGTGAATCCTTGGAGAACTAAAGTATGAGAACAGTGACTTGTCTAAGTTCAGTTAGTAAGTTCGGGAGTTGTGTGATAATAGTTACAACCCACAGTTCCAATGTTAGAGTTTGTTTGTCTATTTATTAATTTTTTTTTGTAGAAGCAAAATAAAATTTATATTAGCCAAAAAAATATTTGGAAAATTGAAACATAGTTTTTCTCAAAACTCAAACAAGAAGCAAGAATGCTACTCCAGTTTTAGTAGAACTAGAGCTCTTTTATCCACAGTACCTGAGGACAGAAAAGGCATTTAAAATTAACTCTGCTGAGAAACCTCAGGTTATGAGTCAATGTCCATTTCTACTAGAAGCAATTATTGTCAGATGAATTTTCTGGCCTTGACAGGCTTTCTCAGCACATTAGGAACTGGCAAACAAAAGTTCCTTTACTACACAAATGCTGATATGACCCAAATTAGATTTCCTGCTACAGCAGCATATACGAAGGTAATTTGGAAATAAACCTCTGTTTGATTATCAATGACAGACACTCGCAGATACAGAACTTTTATTATACATATTAGAAAACTACAACACTATATTACTTTTTGACATAATCACCATTCAAATTGAGGCACTTGTCATAACATCCTACAAGGTTTGAAATTCCTTAGTAATAATCGCTCAGTGCCAAATCTGGGTTATGGGTGTGCGTGTGATCAAAAACATCCTAACGGAATGTCTTCAAAAGTTCTTGGGTGTGTCTAGTGGTGTGTGGGCAAGCATTATCATGAACCAAGTCAGCATGCCCTGACGCTTGTTATGGATGGCTCGTCTTATGTTTTCGTAATGTTTCACAGTAGACTTCTGAATTGATGGTTGAACCACGCTCCATGAACTTCATGGAGATGAAGTATTTCATCTCCATTTCTTTGGCATCTTCACATTTGGCGCAATTTTCTATGGCATCACTTCTGATTTAGACATCTTAGATCTCATGAAATTAAATTCCATGGAAATTATATAAGCCATAAAGTGTACATCACTTCTGACATATCTGGGCAATGACTGATGGCATCATCAAGTTTTCTTTCTTTAAGGAGGTTTTCTATACTCTTGGACCATCTGGATATGCCAATCTCATATGTCCCATACCCATCCCATTCATGTTGGAGGCACTTCCGGATTGAAAGTTTCATGATAATGCTCACCCACACACCGCTAGACATACTCAAGAACCTTTGAAGCAGTTCCATTGGGGTGTTTTTTATCAATCCCCCTAGAGCTCAGATTTGGCGCCAAATCTGATAACCAAATGGAGGTTTATTTCTGAATTGCCCTTATTTATTCCTTGAAAAGTATGAGAACAATACTGTAGGAAGAAAAAAAAACTGCAGCTGGCACATTTGCTAGAATAGTCCCTCCCAATATGGACCATTATTTCCTAGACCACAGAGTTAAAGGAAACATTTTATGCATATTATATATAAAAATAATCTATTAATACAAAATTACAGCAGAGTTGATAAAATATAGTGAGCAAAAATCTGAGTTATAAATCATGAAGTTGTTTGCATCTCATACCTTTCAAGAACCTGACAAGTTGCCTTAATAGAGCCCATTTCTCCAAGTCTCCATTTTTCTGTCTACAACACTTAAATAGTAATACTGACTTACCTGAGAAACCTGCAATAGGACCCTAGTTTTTAATGTAATTAAATAGTGAATTTTAACAAGATATATTATATACAAACTAAATTTAAGAAATCACTTATTGGTTTGCTATATTTCATGACAACGCAATGCCCATAGTGTTTACCTTTGTTACTGTTCTGTTAGCAGGCACCGGACTTATATCAAACTGGAGATTACTAGTTAAAGGCAGTCCAAAACTCCAGCCACCATATCTAGACATGGAAGGGGAAAAAAGAATACCTTAGAAAATAAAATTCTCATGTTTTAGACATCTTAGATTTCATGCAATTAAATTCCATGGAAGTTATAGAAGCCTTAAAGTGTATATCACTTCTGACAGTTTGACATATCTGGGCAATGACTGATGGTACCATCAAGTTTTTTTTTCTTTAAAGAGGTTTTCTACACTCTTGGACCATCTGGATATGCCAATGTCATATGTCCCATACCCATCCCATTCGTGTTAAATGCACTTCCAGGTTGAAAGGATTAGCCCATGACATCACGTCCCTGTCAAGGAGCTGGCATGGGTGATGGGAGCTCACCCTAACACACAGCAGCACTTGGGTCTCGAACATGGGCTTGCTAACCTGCAACCCAGCATCCTAACCATGAGTCACCATGCTCCTAATATACCCCATGAAGGATTTCTTGTACAGATAAGAGAAAGAGAAGAAGCTGACAAGGGAGTTGCAGGCTCAGGATTCAGATAAAAAAAAAATCCAGGCAATTCCCAGATCTTATGGAAATAAGGTACTCAGCTGCACCAACATGTTCTTTTGTACATACTGAAAGAGCTACCAGGAAGTGTATAATCTCAAGAGTTTAATTAAAACTAATGTATGTTTTCATTTTTATCTTTCAAGATTTATGGACTAGTATTTTAAAAAAGAAGAGAAACAAAATAATTTTAGAATCCTAATTTGTTATGACTTTTTAAAATCAAAATTAAAGATTATGTCCGCAAGAATAATTTAAGCAATCTAAATCCCTTTTGTTCAGTGAACTGGTGACTAAGAAATTATGCAAATATAATGTGCCAAACACTGTCTTGCTATAATAGATATTTAGAAATATCACCACAGATTACTCCTTTAAATTAAATTTTAATTATGTGATAGAATTAAAAGTATAAACATAAATGAAAGAAATGCAAATGCTAAGGAAGACACCAATTGAGAAAAAGTGTTAACCACTTTGGTAAGAATGCACACACCCCATCCTTTTTTTACTATGCCCCCCAAATCACAAGAATAAAAGCTCAGGAAAAGAAATACAGACAATGTTTCACTCATGAACTTGAGTAACCATGGTCATTGAGAAAAGCGGAAACATTGACTCAAGCCCGCCTATATGGAGGCAACAGACAGACTAAAGATAACAGGATAAAATCAATTACATTTGTTTGATAGAATTAAGACCAAGGGAAGCTTATGACCAATCACAAGCTTTTTTGAAACAAGTAAAACCAAATAATAAAAGCATACAAAGCAAGCCTCAAAATTACAAAATACTGTAAACTGTATAAAAATCCTTGCACTCACCAAGCTAATTTGACAGCCATTCCAGAAACATGCTGCTACCATTTTAGTTTCTGGCTACCAAGTAAACAGAGACCTTCTTTCTTGCAGCCTGCCTCCATTTTATTTCCAGTATCTTTCTCCTGGTTTGGGACCAGACCAGATATTTCTTCCCACACCACCATATGTAGGACTTGCAATCCCATTCTCTCCCTGAACTACTATGAGGAGACATGGTGGTAACCAGATGCATCAGGAGAGGTGGTGGGGATCTCAATGGGACAACAATGAAATTAATGCTGCATTGGCAATAACTTTCTGTTAAAGTTAAATAGAGCTAGCAAAGGACAGCAATAAGGTAAATGGAATACCTCTTTTGAATAAAATCTCTGGCAGTAACTAGAAGGTAAGTTTCTACATCATGCCCAGTAAGGTTATATATTGTCCGGGAAGAGAATGTTCTCTTGTGAGGTGGTGAAAAGTTCAGCTTTGGACAAGTCTAGAAATAAAAGGAATTTATGAACATGAAAGATTTTTATACCTAAAATTATATTATTTTGATGAACAATAAATATTAATATAAAATATTCTTTAGTGTCTCTCTGCAATATTATTTTAATGAATAAAACTTCAAGCAAATGAAACAAGGCAAAGTTTTTTTTATTAAATTATAATTTAACAAAAAATAAAACCATGTAGACAAACTAATTTTCAACTGGGCAGATATACCTTCTATACTGTAGGGCAATTATTAACTACATTTAATTGATAATCTACTAGTTCATCCTTTGAAATAAATCTAAAATTTTTTAAAAAATGTAAGTACTATCTATATACGTTGTTCTTGTAATCTCAAGAACCATGATGTTTCAAGCAAATAATTCCTTTTACTTTTCTGCACATTTGCTTTCTTTCTATGTGCAGTATGGCCCAAACTGATTTTAACTGTGCAATTGTAATTAAATGGACATAAAAGGCACCTCTGATCAAGCTTAATGGCTCTGGCCATGTAGTTGTCTAAGCAACAGTAGAGAAGTAGAAGCAATTTGCTACAATATTTTTTCAGCTTCTCAGTCTAATCTATGACCCTGGGTTTTCTGATCTAGCCCTGCTTGAGATCAATCAAGGTCAAACACATTATACCGTGTTTCCCCCAAAATAAGACCTACCCCAAAAGTAAGCCCTAGCTTGATTTTTGGAGGAGGGCCTAATATAAGCCCTACCCTGAAAATAAGCCCCACTATAGTAGGATCCTCAGCCAGATGGGGAGTGCAGCCAGCTGACATCGCTTATGTCGGGAGCACCTATGGGGCTGAGGAATATTTCTTCATCCCCCCCTTACCTTCTCAAGTCCTCGGCGAGCCCCAGTCTCTGCCTGTCTTGTCTACTGGCCCTGCTGCTGGGACATTCCTCAGCCATATCAGGTGCCATGTGGCTGCCAAGTGGCTGCCTGTGCTGCTTCTGGCCTCATGGGGGCTCTTTGCCCTCCTGGCCATGATGCTCTGGGACACTCTGCTGGACTGTTTCTGCCTGGTGCGGAGCGAGTCGGATTTCTCTGTCCGTTTCTCAGCTGCCGCCGCGTGTTTCTGGAACTAAAAATAAAATTCAATCAAACATTCCAACTTTGCGAGATCTTTTTTGGGGGGGGGGTGAGAAGTTGGAAGGTCTGATTGAACTTTTTTTTAGTCTCATAAATACATGGCGGCGGCTGAAAAACGTGATCCAGCTGAAAGGCAGGTTAGTGAAAAAATGCTTGAGGGAGGTGAGGGCATCTGGGCATCTGTGTGGCAATCTCTCCAGCTCTGCAGAGGCAGGAGCCAGGCAGGAGCAGCCCCATGCTCTTTGGGCCCTGGCGAGCACTGCAGCTCTCATATCAGCTGTGTGAGGCAGGCATGGGGCTGCCCTTGGCCACTTTCAGCCTTTACCCTGTACAGCTTCGGCAGGTGTCTGGCAGGTGGAGGAAAACAATTCCACTCCACTGTCACCTGCCTCGCCTCACCTTATGGCAGTGGCACAAGCTGGTTGGGCCAGGCTGAGTGGAAAGTGAGCCGGCTGCAGCAGCTGGTGAGGTAGAGGCCAAAAGCGGCCAGGGCTGCCCCATGTCCACCTCGCACAGCTTGGATGAGAGCTGCAGCAGCCAAGTGCCTGCAGCACTTAGTAGATGTGCAAGCTGGCAATCAGCAGCCCGAAGGCAGAGGTGTGGACGGTGCAGTTCCACCGGTGGCTGCTGGCGAAGGGGCCCTGGCAGCCCGGCTGCAGGGGGGGGTCCGGAGGTTGAATGGAAGATCTGGGCCAACTTGCCCCATGCCAAGCAGGAGCAGCCCAGCAGGGTGTCCCAGAGCAGTGTGGCCAAGAGGGCAAAGGGCCCCGTGAGGCCAGAAGCAGCATGGGCAGCTACACGGCACCCAATGTGGCCGAGAAATGTCCCAGCAACAGCAGGGCCAGGAGGCAGGGCAAGCGGAGACTGGAGCTTACTGAGGTTTTGGTTCATTGCAGTCGCAGGCAAGCAGATGGTGGGACAGAGAGGATGGGACTGGTAATAGCAGTGCTCCCTCTTCTGTTGGCCCCCACATTCTCTACCTCCTTGCCTTGCCCTGAAAATAAGACCTAGTGCATTTTTTGGAGGCCAAAAAAATATAAGACTGGGTCTTATTTTTGGGGAAACACGGTAGGAAGAATGTAAAGGCAATTCCACACTGCAGCCTAAGATGCTTGCCTGCCTCTCTACATGCTGTTCCCAATTCTTTTTGAAGTTAATGCCAGATCTTCCAGGCCAGATTGTGTTGCAGGATTAGATTGGCCATTCCTTGCTTCCTGCCCTTCTCAACCTGGCAGAGAAGATAAAGCCCACTGACTGGCTTCTGTACGAACTGATCTACCCCGCCTGCTTTTTATTCTGTTAGGGATTGTTTCCTCTTTCCTAGTCCCCACCCCCACTTCCATCCTTATTCTCCTCTGATACTAAAACAGACCCTTGTTGTTTATTATATTTCTCCTCATGGTTCCATTGTTGTTATGCTACAGTAATCAAAACAATTAAGAACAGCTTGTTCTTTTACTCATATGTTCCTCTGTAGAAAAATTGTAGAAAGGAAGAACTGATAATTTGCTTCTCTGAGCTTGATTGTTTTCTTGCAGATATTTCATTATCCAACTAGGTAACATAATCAGTGCTAGATAATAGAAATTAACATTATATTTAGGTTTGTCTCCAAGACTAACACTGTAGTTTTCATGCTTGAGAAAGTGAAGGAAGATTCTACTGAAAGCAAGTTATAACCATAAATTACTTTGCCATGCATATTGTTAATAGCAATAGCACTTAAGACTTATACAATGCTTTAAAGCCCCCTCTAAGCTGTTTACAGAGTCAGCATATTGCCCCCAATAATCTGGGTCCTCATTTTATCAACCTTGGAAGAATGGAAGGTTGAGTCAACCCTGAGCCAGTGAGAATCAAACTGCTGGCAGTCATCAGAATTAGCCTGCAATACTGCATTTTAACCACTGCGCCACCACAGCTCTGTTAAAAACTTATTTTTCCACTTCAATTCTCTTAATTCCACTACTACTACTACTACTACTACTACTACTACTACTACTACTACTATTAAAATTAAAATTTGTTTGCCTGGAGCCACTCAGAATCAAACTCCTGGAATGAGTAGTGAGTTAGTCTGCAGTACTGCATTCTAACAACTGCACCGACAAGTCTCTTAAGTAATGTTAAGTAGTATTATTAAATGAAAATACTATTAAATTGGCAGCTTGAGAAATTAGCTTTTATAAATATGATTTTAAAGATATCCGTTTTTCATAAAGTTGGATTTGGTCTTAGAAAAAAAAATCCACTTATTTAATCTTCATTTGAACCTTTAGTCTTTTTTTTAATTTCTATTTTATTTTGACCTTATTGCATGAGATTCTAATTTGAATTTACCTCTCCATTGAGTGTGCAATTGCAGGCAGTATACTGATCACTCTGATTTCCACTGAATATCCACTTTTCAGCCACATCTTCCTTGAAACATGTTCTGAAAGTAAGCAGATTTAACACTGACATTTCCTATAATTTTGTATACACAGCATAGTGGGAATTTCCCAGATAATGCAGAACACTAAGCAGGAATACCTCATTATTTTTTAATTTCCTAAAGCTTTTCCAAGGGAAACTAAATTTGATCAGCTCCACTTGGTTCTTACTGGTTTAACTCTTCTTCTGTTCATTTATTTTTATTCAATATTAAAATTGAGTAGAAAAGTTTTAATAAGACCTTTTATATAAGCAAAAAACTATCTACAGTAACACTACATTAAGAAATATTGGAAGCAGAAGGGAATCTTGTGCCTGAGAGACTAATATATGTTTACCCAGAAAATCCTATGATACAAGTACTGTATGTATAGCCCATGCCACAATTAGTTACAGTATATGTCCAAATAAATATTAAAAGGGCCCACATATCATTTTTTTTTTGTAGTTTTTGTGAGCCCTGTCCAACAACAGTTGAAAATCAGAGGCCTAATTTTTGCCATTTTGTGTGGTGGAAAACACATAAAAACTATAGTGTGTGCTTTTAAAATAAATTTAGCACAGTTTGAAAAAGATAAACAAAGCCTGACTTAGTCCATTTTGCATCCTTGCCTTTACTCTTCCCTAAATGTCAAGAGCTACAGAGGCACACAAAGGTTGTCCATTCATGGGCTAATCAAATGCTCCCTCAAACAGCAAGGGTGACAACTTTTTAAGGCACTGAATGCCATGATGTGATATAAAATGATAAAGAAGGCTCTGACAACATAGATGTAAAAATGGCCAAATATTCCTAAGTTGTCATCCATTTCACCACTGAGATTTCATGTAAGAATATCAAAATTGCAGTTTTCTTTCTTGCAGAACTCTTATAAGAGTTCATAAATGTCTCTTATTATGTTTAACAGAAGCTTTCAATCTTTTTACTTAATAAGTAATTTAATTTTGGTAATCTATGGACAACAATCAAAATTTACTGACTCCTATGCCACAAGAATCTTCACACATCCCTATTTCAACCCTCCTCTTTCATCAGTGACTGTAACTTGATAAAGTTGGATTCCTGCACTCCTATAAACCTCTTCTGTCAATCAAGCATAATTCAAAAGGATTTACTTCTGACTAGAATCTGTAGTAAGACTGCATCTACAGTATGCTTACTTAACATTATAATGAGTTCCATTAGTTGGAAATAAACAAATATTTAAACATGCTTATTATGCATGATTTAGGTATCAGCCTGTTTGAAGTTCTTGGGTTTGTTTTTGAATTATTCTAGTTAATAATTTATATTGCATTACTGCTGAACTACAAGGTTTAGCAACAGCAAAAAATCTAAAATATCTTAATTTTGACAACACTTAACATCAGTGAGACCTGTAAAACTAAATTTGGTATTTTGGTGAAGAATATTGCACATTTAATATTAGATATTTAATTGGACCAAATTTTGATAGAAATCACTATCTGTTGCTAGAATATTTTCTAATGCTGGCAGCTGGATATAATAACTCTGCAGATTATCCTGATGACTCATACTTTTCAGTCATTTGTCTTTTTAGATGAAACTAAAAGTAGGAAGGAGATTATTATTTTGTTATTCTGAGATTTACTTACAAATGGAGAAAAACTACTTACAAATTACTTCTGTTTAGACAGGTATTATCTATTCCAGGAAAAGAGAGCATTGAAGCAACCAAAGCATCTGTGGTTTGATTGTAATTCCTAAACACACAAACAAAGAAAATGATTAAATGCAATTTCAAGGCAACCATAAGTAATGAACAGGATAGTTAACATTCTTTTGAATCCCTATATCCCATGTTAAAACTGAATGACAATGGAAATTGAAGAAAGCTATTTTAGTCAGAATACTAAAACCTACAAACACACACAGAGAGACACACCCCAGTTAAATATTTTAACATTGTAATTTCTTCTGGTTTTTATTGTTTTGATGTTCCTTGTTTTTGAAGGGATTATTTTGAATTTATTTATTTATTTAAATAATTTATTGGTCACCTATCTTACCATGGGGTAACTCTGGGTGGCTTACAGTTACATATACAATTAAAACATAAAGAGTAAAGTAAGACATTAAAACCAAGAACACTTGGGGAGGGCAGGGGCAGAATGGGGGGACGTGAGATCTGTTATTACTCAATCAGCCACTTTCACTGTGCTGTTCCCCCACTGGGGCCCCAAGCTGACTGGCAGAGCCATGTCTTTAGGCCCCTATAAAAGGATAGGAGGGTTAGCGCCAACCTCACATGGGGGGGCAAGATATTCCAGAGGGCAGGAGCAACAAAAGAGAAGGCCCTCCTCCTAGACCTCACAAGCCAGAATAATCAGGCTGATGGGACCCGCAATATGCCTCCTCTGCCAGCACGAATGCTACAGGCCAATTCCAGTGGAGTAAGACGGTCCCTCAATAAACTGAACCTATGCCATGAAGGACTTTAAAGGTGATCACCAACAACTTGAATTGTACCCAGAAGCAGGCTGGTAACCAATGCAGCTCATAGAGCAATGGTGTTACAGGTGCTATTCCTGCCCCTCCAAAAAACTAGTCACGCTACCACACCCTGCATCAGCTGTAGCTTCCAAATGCTCTTCAAGGGTAGCTCCATGTAGAGTGCATGGAGCTGTAAGAGACTAGGGACTGAACAACTGAGTGGAGGGAATCCTGGTCCAGGAAAGGCTGCAACGGGTGCACAACTCAAAGTTGTGCTCTCCTAGCTGTGACTGCCACCTGTTTACTGAATTGTTGGACTATATTGATAAACTTATAAAAATGCAATAGAATATGTGAAGTTGGGGAACAAGAGGAAAAGATGCTACCTAGGAAACAATTAGTCAAGACAGGCAGGAAACCCCAGTGGCATAATAGTCAGAGAAAGAATTTCAGCAAGTTCCCAACCCAATGAATCAAGCAGTTAAACGTGGCACTGGGAACTGGAAACTTTGTACTTTTACACTTGCAAGATTCTATTAAGGTAGCCTTATAGAATTATAAGTTTATAATTTGCTTTACTCTCAAAACTCTAGAAAGTATTATACTGCTGAGTTTAACAAAAAAAAATATTTTCTGTCTCTTATCCTTCACTTTTCTTAGCATATCTCATACTGCCACACAAGAAACTATAGTAATTCTAGCCATACTGGTGATGATTTGGTCAGCCCTCCTATTCCCAGTGTGCCACATTCCATCAAACTAACTGAATAACTAAAAATGAATAGTCACCCAAAGAAGTCTGACTGGCTGGAAGACCCATACAAGGCTGGTGAGAGATGGAGAGCTGGGTATTCTGCCACCTTTGTTCTCAAGGTGCCAAGGCCCATAGCAGCTGTCACAAAGAGCACGGGAAGGATAACTTGAGCAATAAAACCTTTCACATCGCGTCGAGTGTGATGGAAACGTTTAATGAACAATGCTGTGGCCTTCCTCAGCAGGAGAGAAAGATTGCTTGGCTTTCCCATGTTAATCAGGACTTGATCTATTCATAAAAAAGGAAAGAAATACCATAACCCGTAAGTACTTAGTTCTGTTTCCTTATTATATTTAGTTTTACCCAATTCATCCCACCAGAACATGTAAACCAATTTGAAAAATATTATTTTTGAAATCCTAGACAATCCTAAATTCTGGCTGCTGCTTTATTAGCAGTGATTGATGTTAGGACTCACACTATGTTTCTTCTTTTTGAAAATCACTTCTGGAAGTATTTTGCTTTTGGTAAGCCAACCTATCCAACCCCCTCATCCAGGGTCATCAACATTCTCTCCTCAGGCCTACATTGTTCTTATAATGGAAAGAATGAAAAGCTACATGATCAGCAGATTAAACAGTCTGAGGGATCATGGTGTTTCAATATGACTGTTCCTAGGACTATGAGGAGGTGAGATGCTACTGCCAGATATACAGGTAATTGAATATCTTCCCTACAGCCAGGAAGCTCTAGCATTAGAGGTCTGGTTTCCTGAATCAGCTATTGTTGTTTGCATCAGAAGGTATACTTGTGATGATGGGACAATCTTTGACAAAAACAAGATCTATGAAGTTAGTGATAACCCAAGTCATTCATTGTTCTTGTTTCATATGAAGAATGGGGGGGGGAGATGATTTTGGAGTTTGTGGATTGCTGCTGAGTAGCAGCCCTGTACTTAATTAAAACTCAGCCCATGTCTCAATAACTGAACAAATTTTAAGGAGCTATGGCAAGTTTTTTTTTTACAATTGTATGATATTTAAGTAGCCCAGGCATAGGGTCCTATTAGATTACATCACCATTTTCCATCTTCTCAACAAAGTCTGAGATGGAATTTAGCTTTTCTTGGTAAACTAATTTCTGAAGGACCAAACAGATCTAGAATGAAATGGCACAGAAAAACCACCCATTATATTTCTAATCATAATCAGTGTTTGATTTCAGGTTAAAAGATACTGGAATTCCCATAAGGCTGTCTTATCTCTATAATTGTAGCCTGAAACTGCTCCATCACCAGCCATACTTAGTGATTTTGCCTTGTTCCCCCAATTTATCATCAATCCAGCTTATATTTTTGTGAAGTTAACCTTATGATCTTTCATAATCTTGCTAAAAAATGCTGCCTTGCTGTAATTCATTGTACACTGTTCTAGACACTATAAGCTTTTCATTTGGTAAAAACTTCAGCCAGTGAAAAATTACACTATCTTAATACCATCTGGTTCAAAGAGGTTGTTAGATTTTATGGACAAGCCATCATTATCCACAGTAAAATTGGGCTCTTCTTGAGATAACTCTGCATCGGTTTGTTCATCTTTTGCAACATCTTTGGTCAAATTAAGAAACACCTGCAAAACAGTAATATTAAAATATTTTAATTTCATTTCTCACAATTCCTAAAGCAAATATTTTGATCTTGCTGTTAAAAATTGCTACTTGGACACAAGACTCAAAACACATGCAACTTCAACTAATGCTCTGTTTAGTTTAGACTGATTGTTTCCAGTTTGTGTGCAGAATCTTATGCCAGTTCATAGTTCTGTAATTAACTTTTACCCATACTGTTTCTACTTTGTAAATGGCCATCCTCATAAGAAGCCATGACACAGATATAACATGCAGACATAATGGGAAGAGAATATTAATTTCCTCTATGGTCTTTCACACAGACTGACAAGAATGCACTACTAGACAAAGAACACCCTACAATTAGAAATCATTGTTATTTCCCATCTTAAGTTTATTTCTTCATTTCCTGATCCAGATCAGTTTGCAACTTTAAAAAAAGTTCATATGAACTTGAGTTTGCATTTGGTGCAAACCTAAATATGTATATTTTTTTCAAATGGTTTTGCATATAATCTTAATATATTACTGTGATGCAAACTAAGTGCAATTTTAAATACCTATTTTAGTATACAAATTATGACTTCCCATGTACATTCAGGACACATTAAAATGAAGTCTCAACAAAATTTCCTATTGTTACATGTAATTAAATATTCAGTGAATAACAATAACTGAAGTTGAATCACCAATGTAATAATAACTAAAGCACGCTTCTGTGGATGGCATCTTCCTATTAGTCAGCTCCTGAATCAGCTCATTCTGTCAGCTCTCCCTCTTGCTGAAAGAGGCAGAAATTAATGGAATGACTAAATTCTAAAGGCCCCTGGCCACATCTCTATGCATGGCAACTTTTTTATTTGTCATCTTCAAAGTCCAGCTGCTACTCTGTTTCATATAACTTAATTTCAGGTTTTTGTCTTCACACTATGTCATGAATTATACTATTAGAAAAGGCTACTCAGTGTGCTTCTGTGTATTCCTACTATAATTTTACTTGATGCCAATGGACTGATAAATCAATTTAATATATACTCATATTTAATTTTCTTCATTGTGATCATAATCTTTTCATTCTGGGAAGATTTGTTTCATACATGTCCTTTCTTTTAAACATCCATTTGCCACTTTTAGGTTACTTACAAAATTTAAAGCATAAAATTAAAAAAAATTGAAATGAAATAATAAAATAAAAAAAAAAACAAATAAAACTAATAGCAACAATAGCACATTGGAATATCTGCAAGAAATACCATTTTCCTGCAAGCATGAACTGGTGGGACCACCAATTATACAGAGTAATAGAGGTAGTCCTCAACTTATGATTACAATTGAGCCCAAAATTTCCATTGCTAAACAAGGCAGTTGTTAAATGAGTTTTGCCCCATTTTATAACCTTTTTTGCCACAGTTGTTAAGTGAATGACTGTAGTTGTTAAGTTAGTCACATGGTTGTTAAGTGAATCTGATATCTCCATTGATTTTGCTTCTCGGAAGTTTGCAAAGGGTGATTATACAACCCCAGGATGCTGCCATGGTCATAAGTGTGAAAAAGAGTCATATGTCACTTTTTTCATGCTGTTGTAACTTTGAATGCTCACTGAACAAATGGTTGTATGTTAAGGACTACCTGTAGAAAATGAAGAAGCTAAAGTATTCTGGGACTTTACAATTCAACCAAACAAGCACCTGCCACATAACATCCCAGACTTAGCCATTGTCAATAAGAAGACAAAAAAGTGTGGATAGTGGACAATGTAGAATCTGGAGATCAGTAGAAAAGAAGAGAAAGAACTGAAGAAATGCATAAAATACAAAGATCTGCAAATAAAAGCAGAACAACTGTGGCAAAACATGGCAAAGATAGTACCAAGAGTAATAAACACCTAGGGTGTAATCCCAAAACAACTAGAGCATCACTTGAATACTATCAGCATTGATAAAATCAGTCAATTGCAAAAGGCAGCTTTACTTGAAACAATTTACGGTACATCCTGTGACAATAATTTTAACACCGTACAATAACATCTGCGTATTGGGAAAATCTCAATAGGTGGACAAAAATGCTAAATTCAGTTTAAACATCTGGCTCACAGTGCAACAAAATAAAATATTAAAATAAAATAATATTACCAAGTCTGATTGTTTAAAACTGTTAGGTGCTTACTTCTTCTATTGTGCTGTCTGAAATTCCATAGCAGCCAATACGAAGATCACTTAAATTACTATCCAGGTTTCTCAGAAGAGACTGATAGGATGAAGAGACTTTACTGTTAAATGGAGGAAGTACATAGATAAGTTCTCCACCAATATCTTCTCTGAGATATGCTTTTGGAAGATGAGCCTGTATTGTGGCTGTCACAGCTGAGGTATTGCATTCTTCTGCTACATTCAGAGCTGAGCTCTGGGGAAACATAAGGGGATAATAAATACCATACAGTGAGATTTTAATTTTCATAATATACTATGAAATATGATACATGGGAAGGAAATTAAGTTTGAAACAACTGAATAAAACTATATTCAGGCATCCTGAGTACATCACTAAATTTTATCTGCTAGTTGGTGGACATAGATAGCAGTAAATTGGTGCAATTTAAGTCTCTAGATTAGATATCCTAATTTGCATAGGCTTTGGGCCCAAAAATTCAACATGGGAAATAAGTGAGCTTCTTTATGGAGGACATTTGGTTATGGAGTATAGCAGCAAAGAAGCAGATATCTTTAAACTATATTTTCTCACGATGGCCTTTGAAAAAGAGCCTTAGTAATATTTTAGCAGTTTGCTTTAAGCAATATTGGATTTTAAATATAAGTAACAGCACATTGAACAGAGTTCAAAATTTAATAGGTACCCAATGAAATTCTTTTAAAATATGCATAATATGTACAAATTTGGTCATGCCAAATTTGATATTTTTGAAATTTTTGATAATTTTTCATTTTCTCTGTTTTAAAAGGCCATACAATGCATATATTTAAATACATGTACTTTCTTTTAAACACATATTTATAAGATACTGTCAAGATTGAATTGCTAAGATGCTTGCTGCTCAACTTGCCATAGAAACAGGGGGAGGGGAATCTTGGGAGGACCAGGATTTTTAAGAAGCTGTCTACGGACCATGAGAACCAAGGTCACAGAAGCAAGTGTCTCATAAGAAACCAAAGAAATGTGAATGTCAAGGTTCTGACTAGCGGACCCAACCAAGCAAACTTCTCTGAGATTTTTCAGGCTCTTAATGCAAAGTTTTATTGAATATACCATATCTACACATATGAAACTAAAACCAGCTCTGACCAGACCCCACCCAAATCACTATAGTAAAAGCACTGTCTTCTTCCTCCTCCTCCCTCTGGGTCAGATCACGTTGCCCAATCAAGTTGAAAAATATTGTTGAGAGACAGCACTTCTAGACCTAGCCAGACACCTGGCAATTGTCCTTGGTTCCCATGGTCTACTTCCTTAATCTTTGACGTCTGCATTCCACACCTCTCCCCTTCCCCCGAGCTTGTTGGCAAGTTGAGAAGCAATGTCCATTGCACCAGCAAGACTGGGCTTCAAGACTTGACAGTGAACACTTGGTGGGTGGGGGTTATGGTTATTGTTAACTAACCAGATTTTCACGTGGGAAATTCACGAGCTGATTTTGCTTCTTCAGTACCGAGATATGTATTCAATAAACTTTATTTTTATGGCACCTTGAAACCGTAGAGTTCCTCAATGTTGAATTCGCTAGTCGGACAGTTGACAGATACTTTGGTAAGTTTAAATTGTACCACAACATTTGGAAAAGTGAAAACTTTGGTGAATAATTAAGTTCCCATCCATAGAGCCCAAGTGAACAGAGAACAGTCAGAAAGAGCAGACTTTGCAGAAGCGCTGCTCTCCTGAATAATCTAATTAAAAGCCTTAAAAAAAATCCTGCAACCACAGGGAAAAAATGAATGGAGGAAAAGACTAAATTGGAGAGAAGAGAAATCTTGGAAATCAAACATTTATTTGGATGCAAAGTTTATTCTGGTGAGTTCTATTATGCAGCATGGTCTATCTGCAGTTTCCTTTGTTTTCCTAATGACAACACAGTGCAGCATTGAAATCATTTTCTTTATATAGACTGAACTGTTTTTCTTCAATATTGACTGCATAGTCCTTTTTACCATTTTTACCTTTTTATGTGTGTGTGTGTGTGTGTGTGTGTTTTCTGAGGTTTTCGCGGGTGTTTGTATGTAGGTCTTTGGTTGTTCAGGTTTTCTCCCGCGTAAAATTGGAAGTGTCTTGGCGACGTTTCGACGAAGTCCCATTCGTCATCTTCAGGCTGGTGTTTTCAGCTTCGTGCTTTGAGCAGCAATGTGTGGTCTTAGCTGTTTCTTCCTTTTAACTGCCAGTGGGGGTATGAACTGATTGGGTGGGAGCTTGGCTGTGTTCTGATTGAGTGGAGGTGTGTTCTGATTGGTTAGGGGCTTGGCTGTGCTCTGATTGGCTGGGGGCTTGGCTGTGCTCTGATTGGCTGGGGGATTGGCTGTGCTCTGATTGGCTGGGGGAGTGTTCTGTTTGGTTGTGCTCAGGTTAGTCTGAGTTGCAGAGGGGTTTAAGATTTTGGGCTGCCTTGCTATTTTTTGGCTTCGCGTTCGTGGTCGTGCCTCCTCTTCATGGAGGGTGTCAGTTTGCTTCATGGGTGAAGAGGGATATGACATCTCGCTTGTTCATGCTCACACTCCACTTCAAACTCAGCAACAAGATCCACCCCGCACTTTGGGACAAATCCAAACAACTCGCCGTCTGGAGAGCCGAAACACAGACCACCCTCAAGACAGATACACACACCAACAAACTCCGAAGACTACAAGAACGCCAGAAACAAACCCCTCCTCCCTCACAGCCACACATGAAACAAACAGCGCATAACATCTCAGATAGGATCCTCACCAAAGCCAAAACCAATATCCTTTCCAAAGGATTCAACTTTGCAGTTGCTCCCAAACACATCCCCACTGAAACCATTATATGTGGAGTTGAAACCAGCCTGACCAAAATCAATCCCAATGACGCTAACAGAATCAGACTCGAAATCACCAACATCCTCTGCACCAGCAAGCCACCCAAAAGCAACTTACCCAAAGAGGAACAGACAGCACTACGTAACCTGAAAGAAGACACCAGCAAAATAATCCTACCAGCAGACAAGGGCAACACCACGGTGGTTATGAACACATCTGACTACCAAACCAAATTAACCAACCTACTCCAAGACTCCACATACAAACCCCTAAATACAGATCCCACCACCTACCTGGAAAAAACCACCAGATCCAAAATAAAAGCCTCCCCCATTAGCGAAGAGATCCAGCAAAGAATCATTCCCAGAGAGAAATCATCCAGATGCCCCAAACTCTATGGTCTCCCCAAGATACACAAAGAAGGAACCCCACTCAGACCTATAGTCAGCTCCATAGGCTCACCTCTACAAAACCTAGCCAAATTTCTCGCCAAACAACTACAGCCCTATGCAGAATCCATCACCTCACACGTAAAAAACTCATTCCAGTTTATAGAGATCATAAAGAAACAAAACGTACAGCCCAGCGACCTACTAGTGAGCTTCGATGTCATATCCCTCTTCACCCAAGTGCCTATCAAAGAAGCCTTGACAGCTATCCAAAACAAATATAACCCCCCCAAACACATCTTAGATCTGACCAACCACTGCCTATCCAACACATACTTCATCTATAATGGACAAAAATACAAACAAACAGAAGGAGCACCCATGGGATCACCCCTCTCACCTGTCATTGCCAACCTCTACATGGAACACTTTGAAACCCAAGCTCTAGAAAAATTGGATCACAAACCCAAACTCTGGCTCAGATACGTAGACGACACCTTCATAATCTGGCCACATGGGAAAGAAAAACTGGACAACTTCCTCACACACCTCAACAGCCTACACCCCAAAATACAGTTCACCATGGAAACAGAAGCTAACAACCAACTTCCCTTCCTGGATGTCTTAGTCTACAAGAAATCCAATGGCTCCCTAGGACACACCATCTACCAGAAGAAAACACACACAAACCGCTATCTGCACGCTCTCTCACACCACCACCCAGCACAGATCAACTCTGTAGCCAAGACACTCATCTCCAGAACAAAACGCTTAGCTGACGAACAACACCTAAAACCCGAACTACACACTCTCACCAATGTACTAACATCCAATGGATTCCATAGAAATAAGATTACAAACCTAATCCAAAAAGAAACCCCCACTAAAATCCAAGACAAAGAACAAGAAAACGGCAAAGCCCTCCTCCCATACATAAAAGGCACCACAGACAGAATCAGTAAGATCCTCCATAAACACAACATCAAAACAGCATTCTGCACAAACAGAAAAATATCCACCATCCTTAGAAACCCCAAAGATAAAATTGAATTAGAAAATCAAGGAGTATACGAAATCCCATGCACCACTTGTCCCACCACATACATCGGACAAACCAACAGAAGAATAAGTGCACGCATTGAAGAACATAAGAACTCAGTCAAAAAAGAGGAACCAACATCTTCCCTGGTCCAACACCTTAAAGCCACAGGACATGAAATTGACTTTAAAAATACCAGAACCATTGCCAAAAGTGAACATTTTAATAACAGAATAATCAGAGAAGCCATCGAGATAGAAAAACGCCCACACAGCATGAACAAGCGAGATGATACCTCCCGCCTACCAGCCATTTGGAAACCCGCCCTTATTGACAAACGACTCCCTAACACAAAAAATGATACCAGACCCACACTCACAAAAACCACACAGGATGTCACCACCACACATCCACGCAAAAAACAAACCCAAAGCCACACCGATGAGGAGGCACGACCACAAACCAGAAGCCAGACCACAGCTGCATCATTAGCCACTTCAAACCCCTCCAATCCATACATGAAGCAAACTGACACCCTCCATGAAGAGGAGGCACGACCACGAACGCGAAGCCAAAAAATAGCAAGGCAGCCCAAAATCTTAAACCCCTCTGCAACTCAGACTAACCTGAGCACAACCAAACAGAACACTCCCCCAGCCAATCAGAGCACAGCCAATCCCCCAGCCAATCAGAGCACAGCCAACCCCCCAGCCAATCAGAGCACAGCCAAGCCCCTAACCAATCAGAAACACACCTCCACCCAATCAGAACACAGCCAAGCTCCCACCCAATCAGTTCATACCCCCACTGGCAGTTAAAAGGAAGAAACAGCTAAGACCACACATTGCTGCTCGAAGCACGAAGCTGAAAACACCAGCCTGAAGATGACGAATGGGACTTCATCTAAACGTCGCCAAGACACTTCCAATTTTACGCGGGAGAAAACCCGAACAACCAAAGACCTACATGCAAATACCCGCGAAAACCTCAGAAAACATATATATATATATATATATATATATATATATATATATATATATATATATATATATATATATATATATATATTTTCAAAAGATAAAAACGAGCACCAGGAGGTAAAACAATTAAATGTTTAATAAATAAATAACCTAGCTTTCGATGGCTATATTGCTGCCATCATCGTCAGCAGCAATATAGCCATCGAAAGCTAGGTTATTTATTTATTAAACATTTAATTGTTTTACCTCCTGGTGCTCGTTTTTATCTTTTGAATATGTATACACCCAGGAGACTACGTTCCTCAATTTTTATGTTAATTTTATATATATATATATATATATATATATATATATATATATATATATATATAATGATCTTTTTTTATATTAACAAGCTGACATTTCATTTTTTTACTCTCAGCTGAGAAATTTTTTTCTTTTCAGCTGAGATTTTGTTTTACTTTCCACATTTTATTCATCTGTCATTTTCACTACATGTGTGGATTATAAACTATATCAAGAGGGCAACATCAAGATTAGCCACAGGAGGGAAGAAAAGGATAATTTAGAACTCCTAGAACAAAGGTAAAATTTCCTGACAGTGTAAACAATTAACCAGTGGAACAGCTTGACTTCAGAAATTGTGAATGCCTATCACTGGAGGTTTCTGAGAGGATATTGGACAGCCATTTGTCCAGAATGGTATAAGTCTCTTCAGCTCTGTTACTCTATTATTCTAGAAGACTAACTTTTAAGAATAGAAACTTCAGTTTAAATTTTCTTTTTTAAAGAAAATATTCTAAATTTTGGGAATTTTGAAATTAAATTTCTAGAATTTTTTAAATTTAGAAAAAAAATCCTTTTAACCAGGCGTCCTGGCAGCCCAGCTGAGAGATGAAGAGACAGGCCAGCTGAGAGACAGAGAGGTGGCCCAGATGAGAGGAAGAGAAGTGGCTCAATGGCCCAGTGACCCAGCCCAGCAGCTGAGCAGAGGTGGTACAGTACAAACAGAGGCCACAACAGCAGTGAAATGGAGCTAAGTGGCAGCAGACTAGTGGCTGTGAACAGCACCGTAGACCTTGAGCAGCAGCGGTGCAGAGGAGTGGAGTGTCGACAGCAGTGGCTGAGAGCAGCCTGGCAGACCAGCAGTGGACCAACTGAGCAGCGGCTAAATGGAGCCAAGCACCCAGATCAGCACATCATACCTGAAAATGCCAGCAATGGCCAGGGAGCTGAAGGGTAAGAAGGCAGAGAGGAAAAGGATAAGTACGAAACAGCCAAGAAAAGAATAAACTTTTTCTTGGACAGCCAAGAAAAGAATAAACTTTCAAGGCAGGGAGTAGAGGATTAAGAGCAAAGCATCTCCTACAAAACAGCCTGAGAATTCCAACAAAAAGAAGTGCATATTACTTGATAAAGGGCCAAGAACTTTTGTAAATTCTTAAATATTTAAAATCTCTGATTTTTTTTTTTAAATAAAAAAAATAAATTTCCTTTTTTATGTTAAAATTCTTTTTTCAATTTTTAATCTTTCAACTCTTAAATATCATTTTAATTTTAAATTCTTTTTCAATTTTATAAAAAGTTATTTTTTCATTTTTTTCAATTTTAAATTTCTTTTTTCAATTAAAAAAATTAAAAAACAGTTTACTTATTATAGTTCTTTAGAAATTTTTAAATTGTTAACAATCTAAGAGGAAAAAAATAATTATGGAAAAAGAGACAGCCACTTCAAAACAGGGAAGATAGTGATGAATTTTTCAAGACAGAAAACAAAGGGCCAAGAACTCTTGTAAACTATTGTAAACTGATATTTCACAAGAGAGAAAATATTTAATTTTTAGAAATTTTTACTTTTTTAACAAACAAAAGTCATGGAAATAGAGACTGACACTATAGTGACTTGCAAAATGTGTCATATGTTTAAGCTTATGCCCACAGAAGACCCAAACTATGTATGTATTAAGTGTAAATTATATGAATTACTAGAAGAAAAAATAAAACGTCTAGAGTCAACTCTAGCAACTCTGAAACTCAATGAACAAAGCGAGAAATCCCAACCTAAACAAGATTACATCAAAATAAAACACAATAGGGAGCAAACAGCTTCTAAAAAATGACCCCATATGTAAACATAAAGAAGAAAACTGATACACCCAAACTGAAGAGAATAGGGAAGAAACAGCTTCCGTAAAAAACAACCTAAAGAGGAAGACTGATGGAAACATGTTAGAAGAAAACAACCAAGAGCTTTACCTTAGCTCACTCTAATGAAGCCCCTCTGGAACTGAACAATCACTTTCATAGCCTCCCCCAGAAGAAAATATGTAGACACCCATAACAGAGCAATCATCAATAGTTTCTTAAAAAGAGGCACAATCCAGTATTCCTGTGACAGGAAGAAAAGTATCCCAGACTTCCCTAAGAAAAAAAAGATGAATATTGGTAATAGGAGATTCAATCTCTTCTTATTGTTTTTAGATTCATTGTTGTATCATTTGTCACCATGTGTAAGAGAAGAAAGGGGTAGTGATACATGGAGCTGATTATTTTAGTAAGATACTCAGTTACATCTTTGATTTTTGTTCCAGGGAGACAATATACCTCCTGAACCAGAATTAGCAAGAACATTCTAAAATAATCAACCCCATGTATTACTACCCCTTTCTTCTCTTAAACATGTGGCAACAAATGACACAACAAAGAATCTAAAAACAATAACAAGAGATTACAAACAGCTAGAGAAGAAAGTTAAAGAATTAAGAGCACATGTGGTGTTTTCCTCTATACTTTCAACAAAAGGCCAACATCCAATGATGGAGCAAAGGATTTTAGAAATGAACCACTGGCTTAAAAACTGGTGTGGTCAACAGAACTTCAGCTTCCTAGACCATGGTCTACATTACCTATATGAAAGGCTACTAGCAAGAGATGGACTGCACCTCATAAGAACTGGAAAGAATATATTCAGAAAATGACTGGCTTATCTTATCAAAAGGGCTTTAAACTAAAATTGAGGGGGGAGGGGGCAATTTTGCTTTAGAACCTAATTCCAAGCAAAAACCACTGGATAATCAATCATATAAGGAGGTAGGGAGTACAGAGAAAGAAGAAAGAAAAAAAGAAAAACATAATGAAGTATAGAGTGATGGGAAGGATGGAAATTCTAATTACAAAGTAGGAGATATAAGAAACATACTCAAGACCCATAAAGGACTCAAATGCTTATACACTAATGCTCAAAGTTTAGAGAACAAACAGGGTTAACCTGAAGTATTAGAACAGGAAGTAGATATGAAATAATTGCCATTACTGAAACTTAATGGGATGAAACTCATGACTGGAATGTACTGATGGAAGGATACAAACTATTCAAAAGCAACAGACCTAACACCAAACTCCTTATGGAAATAGTTGAGAAAAGGTTTTCTATATTACATGACATAATAAAAGAGATGAATGAAAAATCCAATAAAAATTTTGAATTATTAGTATCAGAGTTAAAACAAACCAAAAATGTTAAACATATACAGATTAAATTGAATGAGACAGACACAAGCTTAGACCTTCTTAACTAAAATTTATTGTTATTGGATTTGAAACAGAATGAAGTTTTTTTGTGTCTTAAAGGAATTCCTGAACAAATTTGCAATTTAAGCGATGTAATTATAACAGAAATGACTCAATAATTTAATGATGAGAAAGTAGACTTCTCTAAAGAAAGAGACAAAATTTACAGAATAAACTCAGCATTTGCAGCCAGAAAACAATTGCCAAGAGATGTTATGATCCAATTTATAAGAAAATCTATTAAAGAGCAAGTAATTCAGAAACATTACCATCAGCGATTTAACATTTCTGGAAAAGAGGTGCAAATATTCAGAGAAATTCCAATTACAATATTAATGAAACACAAAGAATATTTTTCCATGACAGATCTCCTGAAACAAAATAATATTCTCTTTTGCTGGAATAAGCTGGAAGGGTTATCTTTACCTTTAGAAATCAGTGGTATAGACTAAACTCAGTTCTTACAGTGTTGTGTCCTGAGCCTGCAAAGGCAGGCTCGGGACGTTGCAATGGTCCTGGGCAGTTGCAAGCTGCCCAGGACCAGACTGAGTGGCGCCGGCTTTGCGCCCATGTGCGAAGCGCGGAGCACGCCTAAATGTTACCTTTTTGCCCAGGGATGCTATTAAAGGAATCAGAGAGGCCTGCGAGCCTCAGAGCTGTGACGGAGAGAGAACTACTTCAAATAAAGGGCTGTTGGAATTACAGAATGTGCTGTATTCATTCGCCGTTGACTTGAGGACTCAACATACAGCACAAGACTTTTTGGAAAAATACGGATCAGAACTACATTCAAAAGATTATTCAAAAGATAAAGATTAGAAAGAAAAAGATAAAAGGAGGTCTGATGCTTATCAAGGACAGGCTGTGGAGATGGGAGCCTCAACTGGAATCCCTCATTTGCACGATTCTGACATGGAATGTTAAAGGGGCAAATTCCCCACAAAAGAGAAAAATGTTATTTCATTATTTGAAAAAAAGTAAACCATGATATCATATGCTTGCAAGAAACTCATATTAAAGAGAGTATTTAACAAATAACATCTTCGGTCTGGAATTTATTTCTGCTAATTCAAAGAAAAAAATTAATGGGTAGTTTTGTATATAAAACCCCAATTACATCCACATTTATCGTTTGCTGATGATAAAAGCAGGTATGTAATTGTGCAAAAAGGGAATAAAATCTATTGTGGTTAGGATTATATACCTCACACCAAGAAAAAGCCAAGTTTTTTAAACATCTGTCTGAACACGTACTCTTCTAATCTTTTCAGTATTGGTGTGTAATTGGAGATTACAATGGGGTTAGTAACCCCACAAGTGGATAGATCAGCTGATAAAGGAACTGAAGAAATACAAGGGAAACCGCTCCAAACTTTTTTCAAGCAGACTGATATTTAGGTTTTATCGATGTTTGGAGGTGTAAAAATGGACTAACAAAAGACTTTACCTTCTTTTCAGACAGACACAAATCTTTTCCTAGAATTGATATTATTTGGATTACAAAAAAATTACTTCACAAAGCAACTAAAGTTATTATTCTTATTATTCTTCCAAAAACTTCTTGGGAGAATAACCCAGTGTCTTTATATCTTAGTCTTTTAAATGGATACTAAATAAGTTTGTTTTGCAGAGATTGTTAAAGAATGTAAACAAATACTTCAAGACTATTTTAATTATAATTTAGGTAAGGAAACCAATTTGACAACAGTTTGGAATGCTTGTAAGGCTGTGCTACAATATAACAATTAAGAGGAAGATGGAAGAAAAAATCCAAAATGTGTTACAAGACATTAAACTGAAGGAGAAGAAACTCCAGAATTCACCAGAAGAGTCTAGCATACTTAATCAACTAAAATGATTGTAACAACAAATATCTTTGTTGACTGTTTCAGATATTGAAAAGAAACTTAAATATATGAAACAACACTTTTTTGAACATTCAAATAAACCAGGGAGACGGTTGGCATATAAACTAAGATGATAACCAAGCTTCAAGAGGGGAATAAGACTTACATGAATAACAAAAACATTCAAAGACTATTTTGGAATTATTACAAAATGTATATAAATAACAAGAAATCTCTTTAGATACCATGGAGGAGTATATAACAACTAAAAATCTTCCTAAACTATTGGAAAACTACAAGCAAATTTTGAACAGTCCAATAACAACTTTTGAAATAACAGAAGCAAATAAAAGAGCTACAACAGGCAAAGCTACGGGACCAGATGGCCTACTGAGTGGATTTTATAAAATTGTTAAAGATCAACTACTTCTTCCGATAAAGGACAATGAATTGTATTCTACAAGGATGCCTACATTTCTTTAATACCCAAAGATGGACTGGATTTAACTTCTGTGAAGAATTACAGGCCAATTTCTCTCCTTAATAACGACTACAAACTCTTTACATCTATTTTAGATGAAAGACTTAAAAAGTTTTACAGGAGTACATACATGAGGACCAGTGTGGTTTTTTACCTAAAAGACAACTAAAAGATAATGTAAGAGTAATCTTGAATATAATTGAATATTTACAACAACATAGCGACAAATTGCATTAATCTTTCTGGATGCAGAAAAAGCGTTTTCCAACTTGAACTGGGGCTTTATGTTTAAAATAATGGAAAAGATGGAATTTGGATTGGGCTTTATACAGGGTCTGAAGTCAATCTATACACTCCAGAAAGCTCGGATCATGATGAATGATTTTACAAAACCATGTGAAATCCAGAAGGGAACAAGACGGGTGTCCTTTATCCCCTTTATTAATTATTCTAGTGTTGGAATTGTTAAGTAGAGATATTATACAGGATAACAGTGCAAAAGGACTACAAATTAAAGTGTATAATTACCAATTATGTGCATTTGCTGATGATTTGATATTGATTGTGCAAGACTTTCTAGAGAACATTGAATATGTTATGAAGAAGACTAAAATATTTGGAGAAAAGATGGGCTTGAGAATAAAAATATCAAAGATGACAATACTAAGAACATAAATGTGGAAGATTAGAAGAAATTGGAATTTAAACTGGTTTTAAAGTTGTGACTTGAGGGTGACTCTCATTGAGGAAACTTCTAAGCTTTACAAAAATAATTACGGTAAAATATGGAAGGAGATAACATTGGATTTAAATAGATGGCAAAAATTAAATTTGTCATTAATGGGAAGAATTTCGGTAATTAAAATAAATGTACTACCTAGAATGTTATTTATTTTAGACTATACTGATATTGATTAGAGGTTCCATTTTTAAACAGTGGCAGAAAGATATATCTAAATTTATTTGGTAAAATAAAAAAATCAAGAATTAAATCTTGTAAATTGCTACAAGATTCTAAAGATAGAAGAGGTCTGGATTTACCAGATCTTATATTATGATGTTTGTTGTCTGGTATGGTTAAAAGATTGGATAACTTTAAAAGGTTTTGATTTGAGATTTGGGCAGTATGATAAAGTAAAAGTTAACTCTAGTTTTAGGATTCATACTATTAGGCAATTGATTGCATATGTATGGTGGAAGTATAAAAGAAGATTAGCTACTAAAGTGCCACTTTGGCTATCACTTCAGGAAATGTTACATAGAACAATGATGATATCAGAATGTAAATGGATGACATATCAAGATTTACTGATATTTGAAAAAGAGGGATTTAAGATAAAGACAAGAGAACAATTAGGAAGTGAAGGATTTACTTGTAATTGGTTTAATTATTATAGAATTTTTGAAAGATTTAAATTTAATAAAAAAAGTTTTGTTTTCACAGGAACAAAATCTGAACTGGACATTAATTTATATTCTAGAGATGACCACTTGATTTCTAAAGTATGTAAAAGGTTACTCAAGATGAACCTAGAAGATGAAAGAGTGTAGGGTAAAATAGGCAAAAAAAATGGGTACAATATATTGCTAGATAAAGAGGAGAATGTATGGATAAGTGGACTAAAATGGACTATTCTTTCTAGTTTTCTTTGTTTCTTCTATCACTACAATGTAACTCTTTCGCTGTCTCCAAATACACACTCCTTGAACTGTCTTTCCCCTTGATGTCAACTCGAAGGAGGGGGAAGAAAGGAATGCACCTCTGGGCATCTGGTTTATCTCCTCTTTCGGAAGGGAAGGTGCGAAAACACAACAAATATTGCTACAAGCCTGAGACAGTCTAGCATTTTCCCACAATGGACTTAACATCTGGGGATTGGCCCATTTGGACTGACCAGATGAACTATTGGGGTGGGGTTTGCTTGGGACACTTTTAACCTATTCATCTGAGGGGAAACCCTCAGATCCTGTCTATTATGCCTGCTATCAGCTTCTCCTAATAAAAGTTCCTTTTGGAAGAAACTGTTTCCATGAGTTCTGCTTTCTTAGGATGAGGTATTGAAGTGAGCCCTGACATTAGCTAGGATCTGCAGTAATAGCCAGGAAGAAAAGCCCTTACCGGGGACTTGGCAAAACATGTCAGACAATGGAATAGAAAGAGAGGAACCTGCCATGGGGGGGGGGGGAATCCTCCTGCCAAGTAGACTCCTGCAAATACTCCAGCTCTGGATCCTAAAGCTCCTCAGAAGAAGAGGTAGTGACAGAACGCCACCATACGCTCAAGTGGTCAATGGGCGTTGGAAGGATGGAAGACTGGGAAAAGAAGGCCAGAAAGGTGTCGCTCAGAGGGGGCAGTCATCAGCCAGGCTGGGAGGAGGCAATGGAAAGGTCTCTCCATCTCAGTGAGGCCGAAGATGATCGCCCAGGGCACTCCAGCCGATTGCTGGAACAGGCAATTGGCATAATGAAAATAGCCCTCGACTCCGTGAAGGAGGAAAAAGCTGAACTGTACCAGGGTACCATCCATCTAGGATCTGCCAGGAGAGCCAACGCAGGGGAAACCAAATCTGAGGTTCCAGATCCTTCCAAGGGAACCATCGAGACTGCTGCAGTCACTGCTGCTGCAGCCACCCCCCATTGTGTGGAAACTACGAACAGAGAAGGGAGGCGACACAAGCAGAAAAAATGACACCGATCCATCCAGAAGTTCCCACCACTAGATTTGAAGTTCTGTGGGGAGCCATGGCACTTGGGATTTTTCTTAACCCAGGTGCTAAACTATATGAGGAGTATGGCTGAGACACCTCAACCAACCAAGCCAGAATTCGCATTGTACAAGCAGCCCTGCATTTTACAAGCAGCCTCCATGATTCAGAAGCCCCATAGCTGCTGAATTTCAATCAATTTATGGTTTCCCTCAGACGGCAGTTTGAGGACCCCTTAGCCAACCGGAAAGCCCGGGAGCGGATAAAGACGGTGAAACAGGGCAGATGACTAGTGGCAGAATACACTCAGGAATTCTGGACCCTGGCCAGCAAGCTGAATTGGCCAGAGGACATCCTACTCAGCCATTTCAAAGATGGATTGAATTACGACCGTTACAACCCTCATTGACTGCAAGACTGGTACATACTAGCTGAGGAAACCGAGATTGACCTGACGAAAAGGCAACACAGAGGGGGGAGATCGTGGAGGAAGTCACCATCGGAGCTGGCCTGCAAGCCACAAAGCAGTCATTATCCACCAAAAGAAACACAGGATGTTTCAAATGCAGGAAAGAGGGGCACTGCGCTGCCGAATGCCGCTCTCACACCCCAACTGGAAAATCTGACTGGACCCCGGCTGGGAAGCCTAGAAAACCACCAGCAAAGCCTAAGAAGATGGCCATGAAAGGCGCGGAGGCCGTCAAAGTCCCTGCCTCAGCTCCATGAGGAAAGGGAACTCTGGCCCACACTGGAGGGACGTTTCCTCATCCGACGACAACTTCGAGGACAAACCTCTGGTAAGTAGACCCATTGCACCACTCAACAGGACACTAAAGTTGTTAGCCCCTGACATGCCTGAAGCCATAGAAGTCAGGGTATTAATTGACTCTGGTTGCACCCGCTGCCTTATAAGCCCATTAGTGGGGAATTTAGGAATTCCAGTGAGGAGGCTGAAAAAAACTGAATTCATTTGGTCAATTAGATGGGTACATATCAGGGGGGATGCCCATCACCCTAGCAACGCTACCAGTTCAACTCACCCTGGGGGACCACGTAGAGACTATAACATTTGTGGTAACCCCTGGCATGGAATGCCCCATAATTCTGGGCATGGCATGGCTGGCCAAGTGGAACCCACAGGTGGAGTGGAGGACGGCAGAGCTTAGATTCCTGAAAAGGGAGTCGACCAAGGCACCAGCCCAGCCCCCAACAAGGGAGACCCTGACCAAGAAAGCCGCATTAGGGGGAGAAAAGGAACTACCCGAAATATCAGAGGAGTATAGAGGCCTGGCTGAAGTATTGAGTGAGGAAAGGTCTGATGAATTGCTGCCTCATTGGCCTACGGACTGTGCGATAGAGATCAGACCGGGCATGAAACTTCCCAAGCCTAGATTGTACTCCATGAGCCCACAAGAATTGGAGGAAATGCAGAAATTCATAGATAAAAATTTAGAAAGGGGGTTCATTCAGCCGGCAAAGCCGAAAACTGCCGCCCCTGTACTGTTTCTGTTGATTATAGGGCTTTAAATACAATAAGCGAAAGCAATCTATACCCTCTCCACCTCATGAAAGATATGTTATCCCAACTTTCGAAGGGGAAGATTTTCACCAAACTGGACTTAAGGGAAGCTTACTATCAATCAAAATAAAGGAAGGGGACGAACAGAAGACAGCATTCAATTTCCCCTTGGGGTGTTACCAATTCTGGCTTCTACCTTTTGAATGGCAAGGAGCCCCCGCTGTATTCATGCAATTGATAAATGACATGCTAAGGAAGCACCTGTACAAGGGGGTACTCATTTACCTGGTTGACATCCTTATATTCACTTAGACTATAGACGAGCATGTCAAAGTGGTCAGAGCAGTCCTAAAGAAACTATGGGCAGCTCACTTTATGCAAAACTTTCTAAGTGTGAATTCCATAAGGATAAAATTGACTATCTGGGATACCGCATATACCCAGATGGCATAGAAATGGACCCTGAGAAAGTCTGAGCAGTGCTAGAGTGGGCTCTGCAGGTCATTTTGGGTTTGTGAAAATACTACACCTGGTTAAAAGGCAATTTTGCTGGCCATCAATAAAGAAGGACATTGAAAGCTATGTGGTAGCTGCCCAATTTGTATCTCAGCAAAAAGATTGCAAGGGAAGTCACCCGGGTTGCTGCAGCTGGTAGCAACCCCCTCAGCACCTTGGAAGGAGATCTCCATGGACTTTATAGTGGAACTACCAGAGAGCAGCAGAAACACAGTCATTTGGGTTGTAACGGATTTATTTTCCAAACAAGTGCATTTTATCCCCTGCCCAAAGATTCCTACTGCAAAAACACTTGCAAAATTGTTTGTTCAGCACATATATTGATTACATGGAGCCCCACAGCGCATTTTATCCGATAGAGGAGTGCAATTCACATCGGAGTTCTGGAAAGAATTCCTAACCTTGTTAGGGACCACCCAAGGCCTGTCATCTAGTCATCATCCGCAAACGAATGGTGGGACTGAATGGTTGAACTCAGTACTGGAACAATATTTAAGATGCTTCATTAATTACCAGCAGAACAACTGGACCAACCTACTTCCATTCGCCAATGACACCTACAACAATGCTGTTCATTCCAGCATGGACTATACTCCGTTCCAAGTAGCCATGGGACAAAGTTTTAACCCAATGCCGGAACTTTCTTCTGCAGAACCTGAAATCCTTTCATTAAAGGAGTGGATTGCACAATTAAAGAATACCTGGCCAAATCAATCTTATTTCATTCTTTGACAAAGTGACTAAATTAGTAGATCAGTGAAATATTGTGGACATAGTATACTTAGACTATATATAAGGCATTCAACAAAGTAAACAACAATCTACTTCTTGGTAAGCTAGAAAAATGTGGGATAGACAGCATCATCACCAGATGGATTTGTAACTCCATAGCAAACCGTATTTTACAAGTAGTCCTTAATGGTAGTAGGTCTACATGGAGAGAAGTAAGCAGTGGGCTACCACAAGGTTCTGTCTTAGGTCCAGTACTCTTCAATATCTTCATAAATGATTTAGATGAGGGAATAAAAAGGGAACTCATCAAATTTGCAGATGACATTAAGCTGGCGGGAATAGCCAACACCCCAGAAGACAAGCTCAGGATCCAAAAATATCTTGACAGACTTGAACAATGGGCCTTAACCAACAACATGAAATTTAATGTGAAGAAAAGCAAGGTTTTACACCTAGGTAGGAGAAACCAAAGATGCAAGTACAGATTAGGAGAAACCTGGCTCAAAAACAGTAATTGTGAGAGGAACCTTGGAGTCCTAGTGGACAATCAGTTAAATGGTTGCCGGAATTGCGTATGGCTAGTTTAGGGGAAAAAAGGACTGGGGTGACATGTTAGCAGTATTCCAATTATTTGACGGGCTGCCACAAAGAAGAGGGGTCAACTTATTTTCCAAAGCACCAGACGCAAGACAAGAAATAATTGATGGAAATTAATCAAGGAATAAAGCAACTTGGAATTAAGGAGAAACTTCCTAACAGTGAGAACAATTAACCAGTGGAACAGCTTTAGAAGCTTTTGCCTTCTGCCTTCAAAAACTGTAGGTGCCTCATCACTGGATAGCCACCTGTCTGAAATGGTATAGGGTCTCCTGCTTGGGCAGAGGGTTGGATTAGAAGACCTCCAAAGGTCCCTTCCAGCTCTATTCTGTTTGATTAATTGAAGTGCTATGAACCATATAAACAGTCTTGACTATTAAATTCCAAAGCGACACAAACTTTGAACTTTAACCAACTTAAAAACAGATATTAAAACAGACCTTTTTGCCTATACACTCAAGAAAATCTGTTTTTAAAAATTAACCTTAAAAGTTAGTATCTTGTCATACTCTGGATGAAACTCAATATGAACAAACTATTTCTAGAGGAGCAATTTTCTTTTCTTTGAGAAGCAAAGATGATGGTAAGCAATCAAGTCAAGAAATCCATCAACTGACAATATTTATAATTACTGTACTATATCTATAGTCTTGTATTTAAAATAATATTAGCCAGGATGGGTCCTGTCCTAAATTATTAAATCAATCTCTACTGATGGCTAGGAGAATGTCACAACATTCTACATGCTCCTCAATTCTGGAACACTTGTTCAAAAATTTATAGAATACCATGAAGAGCAATGGTTTTACTCTCTGTCTCTGGATTTCATCTTGTCTGTCGATGAAACCTATAAATTGATTAAAGCCATTTTCAGTATCACTTTCATTAAGATACTTTTTTTCACCAGAGGTTACTTTGGTTCTGAGCACTATTAGAATTTCCTACTTTACTAGAATTATTAAAACTTGAGAGTAATTATTGCTCCAAACCTTTTCTTTAGTAAGTGTCAGGTGGTATCCACTACCATAAGTTTCCTTAAGGTAGAATGGGGACCCACAGCACTTGAGACCTCCATGTTCCAAGAATGCAATCCTGTCACTTAAGACCTCTGCTTCATCCAAGTGATGTGTAGAAAGGATGATCGTTCTGCCTGAAAAGAACATATAAAAGGAGTAACTACACTACAATTTTCATATAGATTCTTGTATCAGCAGAAAAATTGCCAAGTGAAAAATGAATTGCTTGGGCTAAGGAGCTCATTGGGTGCAGAAGCCAGAAAAGGATTGTACCTCTCCTTGAAACCAACAGGAGGAATGAAATAACCACTGATAGTTTTCTTTCTTCTCTCTTGGGGAAGAGCCAGTCAGCATATGACAATGGCTGTTTAATCCAGTTTTCTTTCTTTTCTTAGAACAATTCAGTAAGGCTAGAGACTGGTTATCAGAAATCCCAATTTGAGATTTTCAGAACATTTCATTATATACCTACAAGTCAATTCATCAGCCTCATTATAGTAATTGAGAACCATGAGTTGCTGGTTCTCCATCCATGGCGGTAGGTGGTCTTTTCCCCCAAGACAAAGAGCTCCTCTTGCTTGGCTAAAGCTGACCTTTTCTGTGATGATGCCTCTCCTGCTAGAGCCCAGCCAGGCATCTGCATCTCATGGAGCAAGAAGAGGCAAAGTCTGCAGGTGCTCTTGGCTTTTCTGACTGCCCTTTTGCAGGAGGGCAACTGCAGAGGTCTCTCCTCTTATCAAAGGGAAAGCTTAAAATTTGAAAGCTTTTTTTTAATGCCTGTTTATGGTTCCATAACTGTGACTATATTTTTAATAGCCATTCAAGCTTATCTTGTTATTCTGTTTATATTTTAGTAATACTTGTTGCTCTGAAAAGCTAGAATGACAGTATACCTGCCCATATTACCTTTTCTGTTCTTTGATATGATTTCCCAAATGCCTCTCCTAGAGCAGGGATCAACTCCAGTGGTTGGTTCATCCAAAATTACAACCTTCGAACCTCCCAGTAGAGCAATTGAAATTGATAGCTTCCTTTTCATCCCTCCTGATAAAGAGCCAGTCAACTTGTGACGATGGTTGTATAATCCAGTTTCCTTCAAAATCCTTCAAAACAGCACCCAGAAAGAACATTATTTTGTAAATAAGTAGAAGTAAGAATGATAAAATTTTAATTTAAAAAATTAAAAAAGAAACAATTAGTTTAAATTATAAGAACATGGATTTTGGTTGCAGGAAATTGTGTCCTAATAGTAGAGTTCTAGTAGTAGAACTCTAATAGTAGAGTTCAATGATTCAACAAAGATATTACATTCACAAAGGTGCTTTTTCAAGAGGCAACTGTTTTGTTAACAAGAAAGTCCAGTTGCCTCTTGAAAAAGCACCTTTGGGACAACCATGACCTGGATGACTGAGACATATTACATTGACACATTACATTCACAGTTTACTTGCTCACAGGGGGATTTTAACTCCCCTTCCCTGGAGATGTTCGAACAAAAGTTGAACAGACATGAAAGGCTGTCAATGAATTCTGTTAGTTAGAAAGATGTGGTTATCTGGCTGTTTGTTCAACTAGAAGCCCAACTTTCATGACCAATGGTGAGGGATATTAGGAATTATGGTTTGATAATATTGCAGGTGATCTTATTGTTCCTTACTTCTGTTGTAGAAAGACATAACATATACTTTGTTTAGATTTTTAACTGATAGTATGAAGATATATTTGTTGAAATATTTATGATTATAAAGAATATTCCAGTATTTGAGGGGCTGCCACAAAGAAGAGGGGGTCAAATTATTCTCCAAAGGACCAGAGGGCAAGACAAGAAACAATGGTTGGAAACTGATCAAAGAGAGAAGCAACCTGGAATTAAGGAGAAACTTCCTAACAGTGAGGGACAATTAACCAGTGAAACAGCTTGGCTTCAGAAATTGTGGGCACTCCATCACTGGAGGTTTTTAAGAAGAGGTTGGACAGTCACTTGTCTGAGATGGTATAGGTTCTCCTGGTTGAGCAGGGGGCTGGACTAGAAGACCTCCAAGACCTCCACTTGTCAGGATGCTGTAGGACTGTGCAGGAGGTTGAACTAGATGATCTAGCTGCACTAGAAGGCCTCCAAGGTCCCTTCCAGCTCTATTCTATTCTATCTTCAATATTTCTTCCATTTTGAACATTCTATGATTCTTTAAAATCAGAGAGGGGGGCTTGCATGAGGCACCACATGATTCAGTCATAACAAAGTATTATAACATGGAGAAACAAGTAGTTTTAAACCAAAACAGAGCTCCTGAATAAACCTTAAACCACAAGCACTTTCCTTTGTTTATTACAACCTCCTTTTAATGACATATCTTAGTTTCAACATAAAACTCCTCAGTCATAGAAGAAGTGGAAAATATTATGCATGATTTAGCATCCTGCTGGTTTTGAGTGAGAATCAGCCAAGTACTATTAAGTATTTCATTAAGACACATTGCTAAAAATTGGCAGCAATGAAGGATTTCAATGCCCACCTGTGCAGCGGACAATGCTAGCATCACGATATCAGAACTTTTAAATCTTCCATCAAGTGTTTCTCAACTAACTATAAGCTAGATCTTGGTCAACAGAGCAGAAATGTTAGTGGTTTGAAGTATATTCCTTGTAAGAATAGGCTGTTCTACTTCTGTTGTTACTTCTTAGAATATCATATGCTGATTGTAGATGATTAAAGATAAAGGGGAGCTGCAAACATTCCTTTTCAATATATTAATTATTGTCTTGAATATGGAGTGAAGACATTGCTTATCAAATCTGAGTGAAAAATGGGATGTAATAACTAGCATGATAGAAAAAAAATATTAAAGCAACCTTGAAAAATTTCCAAGCCTTGGGAACTTCTGGATGTATGGACCTTGTGGATTATCATTAATGGCCATACTGATGGGGAAATTCTGAGACTGCCTTGCCAAACTAGGCTTCTCTTCAGCCTCAAAACTCAAATTGGACTATGATCAAGCAAAGCAAATTTTGTGACAAAGGGTAAAGGACATCAAGAGGCAAGAGGACTTAGGCTTAGCTCTGTTATTTCTGGTTCCAGACTCTCTTAGTGTCAGAATCCAATTATATTTCATCTTTAATTATCAAACATAGAAACTCCCAATTCTGCCTTCTCTGGATTCTGCCATAAGAGGGAGAAAAGGGGGAGAGCAAAGGGGCTTTATGGTCCTCACTTCCTTCAGCACACTTCAAAGGACTGAATGTGTGTTTATTGTGGCCTCTAAGCTTTAACATATCAAAGAAGAGTAATTGCCTTTCATGTAGTTATCTGAAATCTCCATCCAGACGGAAGAAGAAAGGGGATGGAATTGTGATACTTGAAACTATCACTGGAAGGGGGGTTGATTGGGTGGGACTACTGGGGAACCCCTTAAAACCTTGAATGGGAGAGCTTGAACCCCCAGTCCTGTCTAGCATGCCTGCAACCATTTTCTCTTAATAAAGGATTCCTGTTGGAAGAGCTATTCCAAGAGTTCTGTCTTCTTAAGATGCAAAGTGGGGTGGGTCCTTACATTAGACAGGACTTGCAAAATTAATCCACCTGGAAGGTAGACCCTTGCCGGGGGATTTTGCACAAAATTTACCATGTCAGACAACGAAGCAAGAGAGGGAGAAAACTCCCTGGAAAGAGAGCCGCTGACCCAGTTGGAACCTTGCCAGATGTTGGGATCCGAGAGGCCAGATTTCTCAGAAGAAGAAGTGGTGGAGACACAGTACCACAAGCCTCGCTGGTCGATGGGCGTTGGAAAGAAAAGCGAGTGGGGAAAGGAATCAAGAAAAGTGACCCTGAGACGGGGAAACAAGCAACCAGAATGGAAGCAGGAGATGGAGAAATCCCTGCACGCAAGTGAAGAGGGAGGAAGCTGTATGCCGTACTCAGACTGGATCCTAGAGAGAGCTATTGACCTGATGAAGAGAACTCTCAGCTCCCTAGGAGAGGAGATTCCTGAGCCCTACGCCCGCCCCAGTTCCTGGAGCCACAAAGGGAAAGACACCGAGGGGGACGTGGAACCTGCAACCCCAGGGACATCTACTGATCCAGGAGCTCCCACCCCCTACCGGACCACAGATGGAAATCTGGACGGAAGACACTACCACCCACAATGGAGGCACCGATCCATTCCAAGACGTCCACCGTTGGAGGTGAAATTCAAAGGGGAGCCAACACGCTTGGGGTTTTTCCTAACCCAAGTCCTCAGCTACATGGAGGAATATGGGCAGGACATCCCCAGCGACAAAGCCCGCATCTGGATCATGCAATCTGCCCTGGATGGACCAGCTGCAGATTGGGTGGTGAACCTGCATGACTCCAATGCCCCAGAACTCAGTAACTTCAACCGTTTCATGTCCTCGTTGAGAAGACGATTTGAAGACCCCCTGGCTGATCGCAAAGCCCGTGAACGAATAACAACGATGAGGCAGGGCAAACGCCCAGTGGCTGAGTATACACAAGAATTCCGAGCCAGTGCCAGCAAACTGAATTGGCCAGAAGACATCCTCCTTGGCCGTTTCAAAGACGGACTAAACTATGATCTATATGATGCTTGCCTGCCCCGAGGAGACCCACATCGACTTGAGGAATGGTACGTCTTGGCAGAGGAAGCAGAGATAGACATATTGAAGAGGCATCGCCGAGGAAAACAATGGAGCCGCCCCCCGCCTGAGCTGACACACCAACCGGTGAAATCATCGGATACAGCCAAGAAGCAGATGGGGTGTTTCAAGGGCGGAAGAGAAGGGCATCGAGCTGTAGAATGCCGCTCAAAGGCCCCCCAGCACAACCCAGACAGATCCCCAATCAACAAACCCAGAGGGTATTCAGCTAAGCCAAAAGAAACAGCCATGAAAATGATGGAAATTGCAGAAAACCCCACCTCTGCTCACCAAGGGGAAAGAACTCCAGCCTACACCACAGGGACGGTGGATGCCTCAGATGACAGCTCGGAAGGCGAACCCCTGGTAAGTGGACGCATCACACCCATCTTCAAAACAGGGACTATATTAATCCCCCCCATGCCCGAAGCTGTGAAGGTGAAAGCCTTAATAGACTCTGGCTGCACCCGCTGCCTCATTAGCCCAACACTAGTGGGGAATCTGGGCATCCCATCCAGGAGACTGGAACAACCAATCTCATTTGGCCAGCTAGATGGATCCATAGCAGGGGGGGTGCCAGCTACCCTAGCCACTTTGCCAATACATCTCTCCCTGGGCAACCATGAAGAGGACTTAACGTTTGTGGTGACCCCAGGTATGGAATGCCCAATGATTCTAGGGATGGAATGGTTGAAAAAATGGAACCCCTGGGTAAATTGGAGGACGACAGAAATCAAATTCCCGAAGGGGGACCCTATGGACTTAAAACCCCAAGAGAGGCTACCAGAATCAAGAATAGAAAAAGCATCCATAGGAGAGGAAAAAAGATTAACAGAAATACCAGAGGAATATAGGGACCTTGCTGAAGTCTTCAGTGAGGAGAGGGCGAATGAGCTTCCCCCCCACCGACCCACAGACTGTACCATTGAATTCAAGCCTGGGGCAAAACTCCCGAAACCCAGATTATACTCCATGAGCCCAAAGGAGAAGGAGGAAATGGAAAGATTTATAAAAAAAAACCTGGAGAGAGGTTTCATTGAACCAGCTAAGCCTAAAGTGGCTGCCCCGGTCCTTTTTAGAGAGAAGAAGGATGGCTCTTTACGTTTATGCGTGGATTATAGGGCCCTGAACACAATCAGTGAAAGCAACCTATACCCGCTGCCCCTCATGAAAGACATGCTGTCACACCTATCGAAAGGGAAAATTTTTCTAAACTAGACTTAAGGGAAGCTTACTATCGAGTGAGAATCAAGGAAGGGGACGAATGGAAGACTGCATTTAACTGCCCCATGGGGTGCTATCAATTCAAAGTCTTGCCATTTGGATTACAAGGGGGCCCTGCAGTCTTTATGCAATTAATCAATGACGTTCTAAGGGAGCACCTGTTTAAGGGGGTCCTTGTTTACTTGGACGACATTCTTATCTTTACCGAAACAAAAGAAGAACACGTCAAACTTGTCAGAGCGGTTTTAAAGAAGCTGCGAGCCGCTCACCTATATGCCAAACTCTCAAAATGCGAATTCCACCAGGAAAGGATAGACTACCTAGGCTATCGCATATCCCCACAGGGCATTGAAATGGACCCAGAGAAGGTCAGAGCAGTATTAGAATGGGCACCACCCCGCACAAGAAAGCAACTACAAAGTTTCCTGGGCTTTGCAAATTTTTACCGCCAATTCATCCCCTCATTTGCACAGATAGCCTTGCCCCTCACTAACTTACTAAAAACGAAGGGAACATCCTCAGTAAAACCTAGCCAGCCACTAACATGGACAATGGAGTGCCAAGCAGCGTTTGAGAGACTAAAGAGACTTTTTTCTGCCGAACCAGTACTAAGGCACCCAGATATGGACAAGCCCTTCATAATACAGGCAGATGCAAGTGATGTGGCAGTGGGGGCTGTGCTATTACAAGAAAATGATGATGCAGTATTGCAACCCTGTGCATATACATCTAAGAAACTCACGGAAACAGAACAGCGCTGGCCCGTATGGGAGAAGGAGGCTTATGGGATACGTTGGGCATTACTCACGTGGCGACAGTTCCTGGAAGGCAACAAAATCCCCTTCCAGGTATGGACTGATCACAAAAATTTAGAAGCCCTGAAAACTTCCAGGAAACTCAATCCCAAACAAGCCCGCTGGTCCCAGCATTTTCACCAATTCCAATTTAAGCTCAAACATTTACCAGGAAGAAAGAACTTCCTGGCAGATGCACTATCTCGCATGCCCCAATATAACAGCGCACGAACCACAGACTCTAGACCAATAATGGCAGAATCACAACTGGCAGCGCCAGTAACCACAAGAACCCAAGCCAAAATAAAACCACAACTGGACAGCCAAACTGGGATTGAATTCAGAAAAAGTTTGGAAACAGATGATTGGTTCCAGAAAAACAAACATGTGTGCACAATGAGAGACGGATTGCCTTGGGTAGGGGAAAAGTTATATATACCAACAACTCAAAGACTAACTTTCATGCAACTTTGCCATGACACAAAATCAGCAGGGCATTTTGGATTTGTAAAAACTTTACACTTAATTAAACGGCAATTTTGGTGGCCATCAATAAAAAAGGACATAGAAAGTTATGTTGCCAGCTGCCCAACCTGTGCATCAGCAAAGAGGTTGCAAGGGAAATCGCCAGGGCTGTTACAACCAGTGGCAAGTCCCTCAGCCCCCTGGAGGGAAATAGCCATGGATTTTATAGTGGAATTGCCTGAAAGCAATGGGAATACTGTTATCTGGACAGTCACGGACCTATTTTCCAAACAGGTGCACTTTATCCCTTGCCAAAAAATTCCCACTGCAAAGGCCTTAGCAAAACTTTTTATCCAGCACATTTACAGATTGCACGGGGCACCCCAACGCATCATCTCTGATAGGGGAGTGCAATTTACGTCTACATTTTGGAAGGAAATTTTATCCCTCTTAGGGACCACTCAGGGACTGACATCTAGCCATCACCCTCAGACAGATGGACAAGCGGAACGCTGCCAGTCGGTACTTGAGCAATATTTGAGATGTTTTTTAAATTTCCAACAGAGTGATTGGACGGACTTACTTCCTTTTGCAGAAGTTGCCTACAATAATGCAGTCCACTCCAGCACAGGCTACACTCCTTTTCAAATAGCCAACGGCCAAAGTTTCAACCCTATGCCAGAGTTAACCCCAAAAGAACCAACGATCCCTTCACTGAAAGAATGGATGGAAAGCCTACAAAACACCTGGCCAATAGTCAGAAAATCACTAGATGAAGCTAGGCGGGCATACAAAGCACAAGCCGATAAAAAAAGGGTTGAGCCTACACCATTCATTATAGGAGAAATGGTGTACTTATCTACAAAATACCTAAAGTCCCTACAGCCCTGTAAAAAACTTGGACCAAAATATATAGGACCTTTTCCAATTAAAAGGATCATAAATCCAGTAACAGTAGAATTAGAATTACCCAAAAACCTCAGGCAAATACACCCAATTTTTCATTGCAGCTTGCTGAAAAGAGAGCATCAGTCACCTCTACGGCCAAAAATCCCCCCCCCACCACCTCCAATCATGGTGGAGGGGGAACAACACTTCGAAATAAAAGAGATCCTTGACTCTAGGAGATATCGTGGAACAACTCAGTACCTAGTTGCCTGGAAACACCTCCCTGCCTCACAAAATGAGTGGGTCCATAAACGTCACGTCAGAGCCCCGAAGCTATTGAAGAAGTTTCACACAGAGTATCCTAACAAGCCTAACTAAATTTTTTACTTGTGTTTTCTTTCAGGTGGATCTCTCTTATTGTTAAGAGGGGCCGGATGTCAGAATCCAATTATATTTCATCTTTAATTATCAAACATAGAAACTCCCAATTCTGCCTTCTCTGGATTCTGCCATAAGAGGGAGAAAAGGGGGAGAGCAAAGGGGCTTTATGGCCCTCACTTCCTTCAGCACACTTCAAAGGACTGAATGTGTGTTTATTGTGGCCTCTAAGCTTTAAAATATCAAAGAAGAGTAATTGCCTTTCATGTAGTTATCTGAAGTCTCCATCCAGACGGAAGAAGAAAGGGGATGGAATTGTGATACTTGAAACTATCACTGGAAGGGGGGTTGATTGGGTGGGACTACTGGGGAACCCCTTAAAACCTTGAATGGGAGAGCTTGAACCCCAAGTCCTGTCTAGCATGCCTGCAACCATTTTCTCTTAATAAAGGATTCCTGTTGGAAGAGCTATTCCAAGAGTTCTGTCTTCTTAAGATGCAAAGTGGGGTGGGTCCTTACACTTAGATATGTTGTTACACCTGCCTGTTATCTTAGTCAGTTGGAGTCAGTAAACCACTGGAAAGCATTTTTGCTCGCAAGGTGCCATGCGTTTCCATCAGCTGTCCTGTACGGCAAGCATAAAAAGACACCATTGTCTGAAAGACTCTGCTCCTGTGGCTCAGGAGAGGTGAAGACCATTGGACACATACTCTTTCAATGTTCCTTCTATAGAGCTATTCAGAAAAACCATATTCTCCAATAATCGATAGGTACCCTGGTCGTACGGAAAGTATTTATCTACAGTGCTGCTTAAGGACGAACTGGCAGTGATCACAGCACAGGTGGCTAGATTCTGCACAGCAGCACTGGGGATTCGCCAGAAACATAAATAAATATTTTAGATCTTTTTAATAATCTTTTATAATTAATTTTATTACGTGTTTTATTCAGTATTAGACCATACTCAATGTATTTTTATTGTCAGGTCAGTATGACTCAATCTCTCTGAAGGTAGATAGGTTTTGTTATACTGTCTGTAAAACTAGGCAGACTTTGGATACTCATTGATTACATCATTAATTGTAATCTATTGCTATGCCTTCTTGTGTTTGGTTCTGTTTAGTTCTGTGTTATTTGAATGTTTAATTTTATGTATTGGCCTATGGCTGTAGTAATAAAATGATTGATTCTGTGATTGAAAGTCAGAATTTGTTAAGGCTAGATTAGACAAATAGGCAACAAGAAATGAGGATAAGAAAAAAATATTGTATAATATGTAGAGAAAGTAAACAAATGAATGGGGTTTGAAAGAAAAAATGGAATGACCTGTACAGAAGGTATATGTTGATTTTGGTCATACAAAAAGACTGAATGAGATCTGAAAAGCAAAACAAATATATGAAGAAACAGTGAACGTGTTGAAAGGAAACGATGACTGATACTTGTGAGAAAGTTGTGAGACAATAGAATTGATGAGATCCTTAAAAAGAGAAAGATTAGATTAAAGAATAAAAAGGAATATATGAAGTTGTTCCTGGGGATAGTAAAAATAAGAATGGTTTGCAGAAATGAAAGATGTAGAGAGATACTGTATAGTGAATGTTGTTAGTGTGGACTAGATTTATTTTTATTTTATTTTCTTCTTATTCCTTTGTTTTCTTTTCTTTATAAGAAATAAGAAATCTTATACAATAAAACTTCATTTCCTTTCAACACATTCACTGTTCCTTCATCTAAATAAATAAATACCACCAAGGACTGAATTTGAGGAAAATGCTTATTTACATATATACGTACATACAGTATCTGTCATGCTAAACCTTTTTGGGATAAGCCCACTGTTTTTCATACTACTGCTTATCCCAAAAAGTCTTAGCATGACAAGTATGTATGTATATAAGCATTTTCCACAAATTTATTTTCCACATGAAAGTGATGTTAGTGCTACTAAATAATTACTCTATTACACAATTTTTGCAAAAGGAAAAGGAGAAATATCTAACAAACATAAAAGGAAGACTGTTTTATGCTGTTAAAAATACTATGACATACCGGTCTATTTCTTCCTGTAACCCTTCTTTGCTCCAATGGGGCATCTTGATATAGCCATATAAAAGCAGGTGCTCCTTAGTGGTGAGGTAATCAAATAATACATTGTGCTGCATGCAAATTCCCATATTTTTCCTGATGAAATCTTGGTCAGTTCTGGTATCTTTGCCATAAACAAATATAGTGCCAGATGAAGCAGGAAACAAACCCGTCAGTATAGATCTATGTGGGGGAAAGAGAAGAAAAGTTGAGAAAAATTATCAATATTTTATTCAATAGACGTTTAGTAGTTACTATGGTATAAAAACTGAAAGGTGGAAAAAGCAGACTAATTTTAAGTTGGATGAGGGTAAAGCTGAGACTGCCATTAATTCTTTGCAATCAGAAATCACTCACTGCCAATGACAGCATGACAGCTGAACGCTGGGACTGGGATATGTAATCTGGTTACCTAGAATGTAGCCTATTCTAGTGGAATAGGGCACTTTTGCCCCTAGCAAATTGGAAAGCAGTTCTATCCAGCCTTGGAGTCAGAAAAGACTGAAATACAATCGATGCCAAAACATTCATTCAAAATGGCACTTCTGAGTTATCTAGGAATGGGGGAAGAAATGAGGAAAGTCCAGAAATAAAACCAAAAGCTTCAATTAGTTTTCAAAATGACTTTCATCAGATGATTGTAGACTGGAACCATTAGGTTACAGAATTCAGAAATAAAGGGGGGAAACAATTGCTTCCCACCATTCTTAACCCAGCTCTGAAAAGAAAAAGATCTTCTGATCCAGGAAATGTACTGGTTCCAATCTGGCAAATAACAGGATTCAAGAAACATTACATTAGTGTTATATCAATAAACTTTGTTAATCATTTTCAGATATTTTTCTTCTAAGAGAACTTACATGGTGGTAGTTTTTCCAGCTCCATTATGACCCAGCAATGAGGTGATATTTCCTTCATAAAAATTCAGATTGAGATTCTGAACAGCAGCTTTGGATTCATAAATCTTTGTTATTCCTTGGAGACAAACTCCCACTTTAAGGTGAGTGGGTTCAGGTTCAATGTTAGAGGGTAAAGCACTGTGAACATCTAAAAAAGAAGATGCCAAATTTATAAAGAACCCTATAGCATGTTCCCTCTGTCCACATCTCTTTCTGCTACTTAACTCAGTTCAGGACTCTAGTTGAAATGTCTTGTCAGATTTCACAGATACTTTGAAAGTGCAAGAAACTGTATATATATTGTGCACATTTCTCAATATCTGATGAACTGAACTGAAATAGTTTATGTTGATTTAGTACAGTGCAAGCTTTCCTGCAGTTAAATATGCCCAAATGAGAGCCATGGTTCTAATGACAACATTTTAACTCACCTTTCCCTACCTGTTGTCATTTCCTCCCCCCCAACCCAATTTTTATAAAATGTGTGTAGATTGAACCATGTTTGAAATTAGAATCATGTCTTTTGATTCTAGCTTTTGATTCCAGCCTTTCTCTGATAAATTCAAGTTGAAATGTTCATAGTCTTGTTTTGCATCTGCTGTGTCTTTTTCCTGCCTGCCTGCCTGCCTGCCAGATTCTGAACAGGGAAAATTCTCTGTAGCAAACTCAAAACAAAAGAAGAGTTACTCTCACAGATTGCTGAATTTTTAATTTTTGTCCTGTCACCTGTTCTTCTCTCTTTCTTTTCATTCTAATAAAAAATATATTATCCTAAATCTTTTTTCTTGGTCCTTTACTAAATGTTAGTGCACAAAAGCCTTGTTACATAATCAACAGACTGTATGTAGATGTTTTAAATAAATTAATATGAATACTAGGATAACTCTGGCTTTAATAAGCATCACATTTAACAGCAAATTAAAGTATTTTAATCATAGAAAGATATGGTTACATATAAAAGTTTAAATGTAAACAATTGATTTTCCAAATATCTGTGAGGATGTCTTCTCCCCCAACCAGAATTCAGATTTAAATTGACTTTTACATTTCCTGATGAGATTAGTCAATGTATTTGTGAAGTAGAATAATGTACAAATATAAACAATCTTATGTTAAATACAAACTATTTTGTAGAATAAGACTTTTAATTTGCCCTTAAAGTTTATTCTTCCATCTCCTCATGTGTTGTGGTTCCGGCTAATGAAACATTCCAAAGAACTTCCAGGCATTTATTTTCCTAAAAGACTTTTATGGTTACAAAATGTCAGCACAGGCACAATGGAAGGATGCTAGGATCTAAGTTCTCTTCCTCTGAGCAGTTCAATTATCAGCATGTTCCCTCCCTAAATTAGCCATCATATCTCACATTATCCAATTAGTGTGAAGGTCAAATGTTTTCTTCCTCTTTCTTTCCCGGGCTTTACCCCCAATGCCCCTTCTGCTCTTTATTAACCCCATATTTACCAGACAATTCTGCATATTGTCAAAAGCAAGAATATACAATATTTGCAGTGTTGACATCATGCTTTAAATATTTTGAGTTGACTTCCGGTTCTGGTACGTGGCGACACTGGTCGCATCTGGGGACTTGTCTCCAGCCTGGCCAAGTTTTCTGCGTCGGTAGACCCCCCAGTGGGTCGAAAGTTGCCCTGGAGGGGCAACCACTGAGAAGGAGGCTTGCTGATGGCTGCAGGAGAGCAGCAGCTTCTCCCACAGCTCCAGCTATTTCCTTAGGGCGGACGGAGCAACGATCGTCCTGCAAGATGGCCGATTATCCTGCTGCACCAGCCAAAGTCACAATTACAGCTAAGCGATATTAGACCCACCGCGGAGGATCCAGGTGAGACCCTTTTAGCCCCTCTCTTTCCCTTACTTGTTTTTTTTTTTTTTGCCTAAAAAAACTTGGGTTGGAATTATTTCCCCGTTTGGAAAGGGTGGCTTCTGTATGTGTGGGAAGAGAGGCGTTGAGAATAAAACTTTTTAAAGACTACACTCTATTTTCAGTCATTTTGGGATACAGAAAAAAAATGCTTTTTTGAATTGTATTAAGAGCTAATATTGGAAGAATACTTCTTTCTCCACTCCTTCCTTTAAAAGAGAGAAAAAAGAGGAAAAAAATGGTGTCTTGAAAAGTTTTTTTATTTACTGAGGACATCTAATGGTGAAAAGTCAATGTTGCAACTATTCTTTGGATAGAAACCTGACCTTCAAAATATTCCTGGAAGAGATAAGCTGGTGCAGCTGTAGGAACTGAGGGGGTGGACACTGTTTAATTACAGCCTTCATTAAAATAATAATAATAATAATAACAACAACAACAACAACAACAACGAAAAGACTTTCTTTGATTACTTTTAAAATGGAGAAACTCCACTCTCATTTAAATTGCAAGCTTATACTGGAAAAGATTTATGAGGTTTCTGAAGAAATATGTGCTATAAGGAAAAGGATTACCACAGAACAAAGAGTCAATGTTACCCCAAACTTTCAAACTAACTTTCAGATTACATCTGTTTATGCTATAAACCAAAACATACCACAAGAGGAATTAAAGGAAATTAAAGAGGAATTTGGTACAATGAAAGAGATCACCACAGAACTAAGAATCAGAGATTCTCCTTCATATTTTAAAAGTGACTTTCAGATTACACCTGATTACTCTACAAACTAAAATACACTAAAAGATGACTTTATTGAGGATGCAGAGGAACTTATTTCATCCTATAAGTATCTTATCTATATTTGTGAGGACCAGAAAAAACAAAGACTGAGATTTGAACCTTTAATGCAGTGAGGCTTCAAGAATAAGAGAAATGGAGGTCCAATTCAGACGGCAGGAAGCTTATTACTACCTCAAATAACATCACAAGCAACAAAGAGAGATTTACCGGTTGAAAGAAAAGCGTTGTTGTGGAAACCTGCTTGGCAAAAAAAAAGCCTAGAATAACACTGAAAAGAAAAATTTAAAATTATATATATTGGATATAAGGCATTTTAGAATTATGGACTGAGTTAAGGATTAAATTTTTTAAGAAATAAGAAAAAATGGGTGATTAATGTATGAAAATTACTATATAATGGAATGAAGAAAAATGAAGAGATGTTTTAGATCGGGATTGAATTAATAACTAATTGAATGTGATTTTAATAAGATGATGTGTTTTGTCTGATAATATGGATGATGTTAGGTTTGATAATTAATTGGATGAAAACAGAACCTTGTCTAAGGGACTCAGATGATTTAAGGTTGTTATTTTGTTAACAAAAAAATTGATGGATTGATGGATTAGATATGTATAGGATAGATTAATATTTTATTTTAATTGGGAGATATTTGTGGAAGAAGGAATAAATAAGATTTATGAATAAATTAAAGAATTAGGACATATTTGGAAGGGATACCTGAACTGATAATGTGTGCATTTGAAGTTAAATTTGATTATGGTCTTGTAATTGCATAAAGCTTTAAAACAGGTTTAGGATTAATAGAAATTTAAGGTAGAAATAGATTAATTTAAATATATAAGCTATTTGAGGGAAATAGAGAGGGAATATTTGATGTACTGATTGAATTACTTATATATGTTTTGTTTTTGGATTTTTGATTACCCCAGCCCCACGGTGTGTCTCGAGCACTTTGTATTAATTAAAAAACCAATAAAATTTGTTTAAAAAAATATTTTGAGTTGTAATAAATCTCTTTCCTTTTTTAAAAGCAAGACTGCTAACCCCATCGTCCCCAAAATCATGCGTTGTCAAAGAAGGCTGTTCTATAGTAAATTAATCAGTTCCCCCACATCTTCTTATCAAATTACTATTATTAGGTCTAGATAGACACAAACCGGATCTGGCATATAGTAAATTAATCAGTTCCCCCACATCTTCTTATCAAATTACTATTATTAGGTCTAGATAGACACAAACCAGATCTGGCATACAGAGTCACAAAATAACTTAAGCTAAATGTCAAAGACTGGGAATCTAATAGCCTATTTATTTCCATTTATCTCTCCCAAGAGAACCAATTTGATGTAGTGGTTAACACACCAGGCTAAAAAAGGGAAGACTGTGGGTTCTAGTCCTGCCTTAGGCACAAAGCCAGCTAGGTGATCTTAGGCCAATCACACTCTTTCAGCCCTAGAAAGGAGGCAACGGCAACCTACTGAAATCTTGCCAAGAAAATTGCAGGAACTCAACCAGTCAAAAAACTCACTCAAAGGCTCCTATGAACACACCTGATCTATCCCAAGTATAAATGGCTATTTTCTAGAGTTCATCTTAAAGTCTCCTTTCACCACTTTAGAGGGTATATACTAGACATCCATCAAAAGGAGGATGTGTTCTCCTTTTTGTCCTCTTGTCCTTCAGATGGCAGGCATAGCCTTAAAATCAAATACTATCTGGCTTTTTGAATGTTTTGGGTTTTTTTTAAAAAAAAATGTTTGACTGTTTTCACAACAGTAGTCATTAAAACTTTTCTGTATTATGATCTTGTAAGTTGTCTGCTTCTTTCTTTTCCTAATTTGTCAATATACTGAGTAGCCTAGATTTATTTAATATTTTTAATTTAATCTTTGGTTTTAATTTATTTATGTTTTAATGTAGATATTTTTTATGATTGTAAGCTGCCCAGAGTAAGATGGGTGGTTAATAAATTTTATAAATAAATAAATAATTTATTTCTTCACTCCAGCAATTAGATTCAATCCAGCTTCTTCACATCTATGATCACTATAGTCTATATGTCACAAAATATGAAAAGCATGCTGTTAATTCTATATTATCACTAGCATAAGTTCTTTAAAATAAAGATTTGGGGAAAGATATTGTGATTGAAAAAAACACAATACAGGAAAAGGTAATTTTATGTGCATATAGTCCTAAGTATATTTATTGCAGCTTTTCACTGTGATTTTTATAGTGGATGCCAAGAAAGTTAAACAGTCAGAGTATCCTCCTTTCCCCATTTGACCTCCTTTCCAATTGTCTGTGTCTTCTTTTGCCTGTTCAGATACCTGGTAAGTATACCCTATAGACTCTACCTCTATAAATGGAGACTGAGATAATTGCACTGGCTCGTCACTGTGGGAAATTTTATCCTGATCCTTGCCAAAGGCGAAACCAACCTTTGTTAAATAAATTTTCCAGACCACCCAGATAAATTTTACATTCAATATCTATTTAGAGACAAAGAGGTCAAAAGTTACATATTCATTTGCAAAATGTTGATATATAGCTACAAGGCCTTGTTACCTTGGGGCTGAAATAATTTTATAAAAAATTTAGAATAAAAATTTTAAAAGTTTAAAACTTATTATTTTCTACTGCTTCTATTAATTTGTGGTTTATACTTATTTCACTTTAGCTGCTCTCTCATCTAAGACAGTAATACATTTTTCATTATCCAATCTATCAAAAGATTTTCTTTATATTAAAAAGAAAACATACACATCTTTTCAGGGAAAGTAGGTTGTTTTCTGAAGAAGAAATTGGTGAAAAGATAGCCTGTTAACTTCTCACTCAACAAAGGAAAATAACCATATCGTTCAGTCCAGTAAGATGGAAGGAGTGGAAAATACCATGGAGCTGCCATCCCATATTTCCCTGTAATGAGAATAGTGACAAAAATGGGAGAAAAATTGAAAAGCTCTGTAGTAACATTTTGATATTATCTCAACAATATCAGGCCCCTTAAAGAAAGTAATAGATGAGTTTTGTGTGATTTCATCATCTCAAAGTATGAGAATACTGTTCTCTTCCCAGAAAATCAACAGCCACATTATTTCAACTGAACATTTGACTGCTAAATATTCATGTGAAATGGAAGGCAGGCACTCCTGAATTTATCTGAAATGAAATCTATGAAAATAAAGAGGAAACAGTATGCTGCACTTGAACACTTTTCTGTATGAGATTATGGACGCTTCTGCATAGCAGTCATTACAACTAGAAGTGCCAGGCTTTGAAGGAATTAATTCCTTCTATTTCTGTTTCAAAAAGCGTCTGCTATCTCTGAAGCTAAAAGAATAGCAGGATAGCATTTTTGTAGACAAGTCTTTACACACAAGGAATGGGTGGAATGGAGAATAACAGCTCTTTTTTTCCCTGAGATTCTTGGGAATAACCAGAAGAATTAAAGTCACATTTGTTGATTAAGCTACTTGTTCTCCTTTCCCAGATAATTTCAGCAGCCTCTGAACAAGGAAGAATAAAATCCTTGAAGGGCAATCCAATCCAATCCAATCCAACCAAGAGCCAGTATAAAAAAACAAATTTGGATCTGGCTTCAGATAAATTAGTGCAGAATGAGAAAAATATTAATTCTCTATCACAAGGATTGATTATCCAGAACCAATCTAGATAGTGGCCTGCAGGCAGAGACGTTTGAAGGAGCCTTATTTCTTCAAATTAGAGCTCAAATTATATCACTCTTGAAATGCTTCAAAAAAACTATTTCTTATGGTCATCAATCATTATTCTGTATGTAAGTACCAATAGTAACACAATGATGTTACCTTAAATTCCATTAAAATATTTTCCCACATCCAGAATCACTAAATATAGATATCAGTGTGAAAAATACATGCCATTTGAAGAAAGACAATGTCATGCAGTGGATGGTTTTAGTGATTTCCCAGAAATAATGATACCATGGATATTATAGGATAATTTGTCCTAACTTTACATTTTTAATTGTCAAATAATATCCATCAAAATACAGTATTTTTAATAACCATCAAAAAAAAGGTGCCAGAATTCACATATGTCATACAACCTGCCTTGCCTACCCTACAAGGTTCCATCCAAAAAAGGTGCTGGAACTCCGTTCTGGGCGTTCTATGAGAAAAAAAGCCCTGATAACCACCATTACATACCTGGAAAAACGTTCCTGATGTACCATCCCAGAATGAAATAAATAAAAGAATCTATCAGAATTAACCAGCACATCCAGCTAAAATTAGTATTGTCCCCTGACATTGGTGAGTCATGCATATTATCCCACTGCAGACCTATAAAAAAGAAGAGGAGGGAATACACAGAATAACCTGCATTAGCAAATGAGCACACAGTATTTAATTTGGCTAGTAAGAGATGTTTTTATCTTATAAAAGTGTATATATAGATATATACCAATGCCTTGCTCTTCGTAACGGGCAATATATTGGCTAGCATAGCTGAATGCAGTTGGAGATAAAAGACTCTGGGGAAAAAAACAGGAAGAAAAGTAACTAAATGAAATATTTGCAAACATGTGGAACTTATATTTATATATGTGTGTGTATCTATCAGTCCTGAACAATAGAAAACATAACAGTATAGAACACAAGGATGATTTGGCTCTAGTTGTGGTGTTCTGACTATTTAAACATATCTCCAAACTCATAAGTAATAGTTATGGATTTTAATTTAGGTCCCATCTTTCCAACAAGAATCATGTTCACAACCATTCTTGAGGTAATTGGGTTAGAGGCAATGATTTATTTTAAGCTTTTGTTATTTAAGCTTATTTATTTTTATTTTAACTTATTTTAATAAGCTTCATCATTCAGCCCAGATTTAACCAGAATAGTGTATCCAGACTCAACACACTATTACTCTACTGTATGTTTAGAAAATAAACATTTGTTGAAAACCCTATTTTAATTTGATTTAGAACAGATGCATTCAATATTCAATTCAAGCAGTTTTGGGAAGGAATATTAATACCTTATTCAGAACTCTCACAAAATAGTTGTCTGGCTAATATTACAAAATTGAGAGGATAACATTCCCATCATTTCTATATTTGAAGACTCTTTTTCAAAAAAGAAAAACCTCTAAGGACTTCGAGGTTTTCTTGTCCAACCCGCTGCCTGAGGCAGGAGTCCTTGTTCCATCCTGGACAAATATTTTTTTTCAAACATTGAAAAATTGTGTGTGAAGAGGGTTAAGCAGGGATCCCTGGTGTCCATGGACACTTTCTTAATAATATATTATCACTGTCTTTTAATTTGACGGCTTTTTTTTCTTTTTGCTATTCTTAAAACCAGTGCTAAAAAGCAAAAAACAACAACCCTATTTTGTTGATCTGTGAAATAAATTTTTAAATATTTCCATATTAGGTGTCCAGTGAATAAGGATTATAATTGTGATAGAGGAGCACTATTACAGATGTTTTGTGCAATAAAGGACCCAGATTCAGTCTGTGGCAAGTCAAATGCACACTTCATTGATTTCCATCAATGTGAAGCGCCATATTCAATTAAAATGGATGGATTACTTGACATACCACAAAAACAGTTTCTTATGTTCATGGTATTATAGTCTATGGCTGTAAGACAAAACAAACCCAAATCTATAGGTAAATTGCTTCTCCCAAAAAAGTCCAGTTGTAAACTCCCCCTGTTTTCTAGAAAATTTATACAAGGACAGATGTACCAGTAGGCTCTTGATGGTGAAGCTCATCTTATTCTCAACAACTAGTAGGACAATGAAGGGGAAAAAGGCCAAGATGTAGACCAGGCAGCCAACCAAAGCAGCAATGTTTGTATTGTTGAAGAATACACTGATGAGATAGCACATGGCTATTATGGAGAAGCTGTAGTCCAGAAGGTACAGGAACAAGATCACAACATTTATTTTTGGAAGGATATTCCCAAATTTGAGAATAAAAATAAGAAATATATTAGTAAGCAAGAGAAATATGATGCATTCGATGAACCAAGCAAAGAAATGACTGCTGGAATTTACACCCATCATCTTCATATACTATGGAAAGAAAAAAAATGAAAACTTCTTAATGAGTAAAATGCACAATCTATAGTTCAGTTATAATTCTTTTTTTATTATTATTAAAAGTTTTAAAGATTTTATACAATATATCCCAAATCCCTCCCACCCCTCCCTCCCCTCCCCAACTTCCCAAAGCTTACAGGGTTAAAAATAAACAATCATAATCTAACTAACATTACCCAACTATATTAGCAATCAAATCCATAACATACTTTAACTCTTTTTAAAGATAAATATTAACAAATTAAAAACAAAAATAATAATATAATTAAACCATAATACAAAAAATAATATAAATTCAACCATATTAAACTATTAATGATAATCTAAAATTTACTCATAAGCTAAATAATACTTTTCAGTCTCATATTTATTCTGAATATAATCAATCCATCTTCTCCAAACCGAAATATATTTTTGTTGTGAATAATCCTTCAAATAAGCAGAGATTTTTGCCATTTCTGCCAAATTAGACACCTTAAGTATCCATTCTTCCATACTAGGCAAAGAATTTTTCTTCCAATATTGCCCCACCAATAATCTTGCAGCTGTTATCAAATTCAACATCAAATTAATTTCTTTAACATCAAAATCTACAGTAACACCTAACAAAAATAATTGTGGCATAAACTTTATCTTTCTCTTAAAAATCTTTTGAATATTCCACCAAATCTTAATCCAGAAAGCTTTTATATCTTTACAAGTCCACCAAATATGAAAATAAGTTGCATCTAAGCTTCCACATCTCCAACATTTGGGCTGTAAATTAAGATACATACAAGACAGCTTTTGAAGATCCAAATGCCACTTCTAAAACATTTTATAAAAATTTTCTCTTAAATTTTGAGCTTGAGTAAATTTTACATTTGTAACCCAAATTGTCTCCCATGTGTCCAATACAATCGGCTCTTGAATATTTTGAGCCGATTTTACCATACAATCTTTAACTAACTCCGTTTCAGAATCCAATTCTATTAAAACATTATAAATTCTCTTTATATGGTCTCGAGTTTGATCTTTAATCTGTTTTACCAAATTCACATCCTCTAAAGTAATACCAACCTTTTGATCTAAACTCCACCTCACTAACAATTGATTATACTGAAACCAAGAGTGTACAATATTTTTTTGCTTCAACTCCGCTAAAGATTTTAATTGCCAATCCTAACCTACCAAACTAAGTAATTCCTTATAAGAAATCCTAACCAAATTCACTCCCCTAGATACCCCCTCTATCGCATGTCCAGGAATTCCCCAAATTGGAATTTTATAGTTTAACCTATAGTAATCAGTTATAATTCTTAAATACAGAGTCATTAAGACACATTTTATCAACTTCTCTTCTCAAACAGAAGGGTTTGATAGTAGCATGCATTATTAGTTTCATTTCTATAGCCTTGGAAAATCACATGCAAATGTCAGCTCACACTTCATGAATTATGGATCAAATCCCTTTCCATCCCCAGTTCCTTTTGTTGCAATCTCAGACCAAGAGACAAACTAACACCTATTATGTGCTTGTTTTACATGCCTAAGAATCAAATATGCAGATCAATGGATTGCTCCTGGTTTAGATATTGTTGAATAATGTATTAGTTATCATTCTGTCAATTTGTCCTTTTCCTTGCACTGAACTTTAATAAACAGAGAAGCGGGAGTCTCTAACTTGTAATGGACTATTTAAAAAAATCAGCCAAATAATTACCGGTAAATAACAAATAGTTTACTTCCTCTCTCTCTCTCAAAAAAAAATCAACCCCTCATTCGACTGGAAGTCAATCCATTGAACAAATCACAGTTTTTTTTTCTGAAATATGGCCAACTTGCAATCTTAGGGTACTTTTTTTCTTCTCTATTGCAAACATTCGTAACACAATTGTTAGTTGGTAGATAGTTTTAATCTGAGAAGACTTAGTAGATTTCAATGCTGCCAGTTAGTAAAAAGTGTTTTGTTCTGGTTACCTAAAATACTCCCTTGTTTTAAGTACAGAAAATCTAAGAACCAGTTTTTTTCCTCATGCTGTATTTATAGTGCAGGGTACTCAGTGTAATCAAAATCTCTTATATGAAATACAAAACAATATAAAAAATCCTGAAAAAGAAGCTTAAGGTATGATCACTCCTTATGCCATAAAATTTACACTAGATTATGAACTAAAATAAACCTAATTGGGAAGATATTAGGTTATTTATTTTTTAAAAAATCCCTATTATAGTGGAAACTAGGACTGCCCTTGAAGACCACTCAGAAACTACAATGTCCAGAATGCATGAGAAACAATTTAAACCCATAACACAACCACTCAGTAGTTACCAGTTTGCTTTTGGGTAGTCCTTAAGAAATGTCAGGCCACTTAAAAAATATGCAAAATTAAAACAGAGCCCCCCCAAAACTACATACAAATGTGTTTCAAAATTATGAAAGCAGCAGTACCCCACAGTTATTCTCCCTTATGACAGACCCAGGGATGCTAGAGACTTCCACCTCTCTTCCTCCCCCCATCCTGCCCCGACAGGACCCCACAGCACTTGGGCTTGCTCCCCATGCCACCTGGAAGCAGTCACCATTTTCAGGCCCCTGATAATTTCTTGCAGAAATGGTGGCTGCTTTCAGAGTTTTCTGCCCCAATCAGCTGACCATCAGGAGGCCGCATAGCTCTCCTGGCTGGCTGTTGCTAGGCTTTGGGAAGCTAGCCCCTACATGCAAAGATGGAAACTTCAGGACAACCTTCCTAAAACCTTTCCCTTGCTTAACCTCCTCCCTCCCCCAGAAACCCAATTTCTTCAATAAACAAAATAAAAAAGCTGGGAGGGACAGATGTGATATTTCTCCCCACCCCATCCCCACCCCAAGCTAATGCCTTTGCATGCAGGGTCTGGCTTCTCAAAGCCTAGCAACAGTCAGAGAGTTTTGCAGCCACCAGATGGCCAGCTGATCAGCATCCAGAAAGCTTTGAAAGGTTAGGGAACTGGTTCTTTTCTTTTCTTTTTTGCCACCAAAAGCAAAACACCTTAGTAGGAGGAAGGGCAGGAGAAGAAACAGGAAAGGCAGGCATTCACAGTGTTTTCCTTCCTCAGTGTTTCTAGCTGCCAAGACAGTCAGCTCTGTGGTGGGCTGACTCCCGGCCTGAGACAGATAGGCTTCTGCCTGCACTAGGCCTTCCAGTATCTCTCCCATTACTGACCTCCATTTAACAACCTATGAATTCATTTATTTTATTTATTTTTTATTTTATTAAAATTTATAGACCGCCTGACTCCCGAAGGACTCCGGGCGGTTTACAATAAAAACACAACATAACTTGACAAACAAACAATACAATAACATTCATCCAGGGGTCAGATTTTATAAGCCCCAGGCCTTCCGGAAAAGCCAGGTCTTAAGCAGCTTGCGGAAAACCAACAGGGTGGGAGCGGTCCTAATCTCCGGGGGGAGCTGATTCCAAGACGTGGGCGCCATCACAGAGAAAGCCCTCTCCCGAGGCCCCGCCAAATGGCACTGCTTGGCCGACGGGACCTGAAGGAGGCCCAGCCTGTGAGATCTAACCGGACGAAGGGAACTATGAGGTAGTAGGTGGTCTCGCAAATAGCCTGGCCCTGAGCCATATAGAGCTTTAAAGGTAATAACCAACACCTTGAATTGGACCCGGAGACCAATAGGCAACCAGTGCAGCTCACGGAGGATAGGTGTAACGTGGGTGTACTGAGGAGCACCCACTATCACTCGCGCGGCTGCATTCTGGACCAACTGTAGTCTCCGAATACTTTTCAAGGGTAGCCCCATGTAGAGCACATTGCAGTAGTCCAGACGTGAGGTGACAAGAGCATGAGTGACTGTAAGGAGAGCCTCCCAGTCCAGGTAGGGTCGCAACTGGTGCAACAGACGAACTTGTGCAAAGGTCCTCCCAGCCACAGCCGTCAAATGATGTTCCAATTTCAGCTGTGGATCAAGGAGGACACCCACGTTACAAACCTGCTCCGAAGGGGATATATTTTCCCCTGCTAGAGTCAACACTGGACAGTTAACATGATCCTTGAGAGACAACATCCAAAGCCACTCGATCTTGTCAGGATTGAGTCTGAGTCTGTTAACCCCCATCCAGACCCTCACGGCTTCAAGGCAATGGCCCATCACATCAGCCGCTTCACAGAGAGAGCTCGGGGAAGAGATATATAGCTGGGTATCATCAGCATACTGATGAAACCTCACCCCGTGCTGTCTGATGATCTCACCCAGCGGCTTCATGTAAATGTTAAATAGGAGGGGGGAGAGGACCGACCCCTGCGGCACCCCGCATTCAAGGGGCCTCGGGGTTGATCTCTGCCCCCCCCACCAGTACCGAATGCGACCAGCCAGAGAGGTAGGAGGAGAACCACCGTAAAATGGTGCCTCCCATTCCCACCCCTCCAAGTCGTCGCAAAAGGTTACCATGATCGATGGTATCAAAAGCCACTGAGAGGTCAAGTAGCACCAAGACAGAGGAATAAACCCTGTCTCGGGCCCGTCAGAGATCATCCATCAGCGCAACCAAAGCAGTTTCTGTGCTGAAACCGGGTCTGAAGCCAGATTGAAAAGGGTCTAGGTAATCCGCTTCATCCAGAGACTGTCGGAGCTGGAGCGCCATCACTCTCTCTACAATCTTCCCCAAAAAGGGGAGATTGGAGACTGGGCGGAAGTTGTTTAAATCAGCCGGGTCAGGGTGGGCTTCTTGAGAAGGGGCCTCACAACCGCTTCCTTCAAGGGTTGTGGGAAAGACCCCTCCCTCAACGAAGCGTTGATCAACACCTGAAGCCAGCCTCGTGTCACCTCCTTGGCGGCCGAGACCAACCAGGAAGGACACGGGTCCAATAAACAAGTGGAGACGCTCATCGCTCCCACCGCTCTGTCAACATCCTCAGCGGTCACAGACTCAAATTCATCCCATAAACCGAGCTAAGACCATCTCAGAAGGCCCTGCCCAATCCGAGCGATTTTGTCTGATAGAAACTGTTATGTCCTGAGCCTGTGAAGGCAGGCTCGGGGCATTGCAACGGTCCCGGGCAGGTGCAAGCTGCCCGGGACCAGACTGGCTGTCGCAAGCACTCGCGCGCATGCGCAGAGTGCAAGCGCGCCAAATGTTGCAATTTGGCCCGGGGAACGCCTATAAAAGGGGCAGGGAAACTTGGGCGTTGTCGGCGTCTTGTAACTAGTATGTTGAACAGAAATAAAGAGGTTCCTGAGAACTACAACTGCTTCTCGCGTCATTGCCATTTTGCTCAGGACTTAACACTGGCGACGAGGATGGGATGCCTTACAACAGCTGCAGACAAGTTGTAAGCTTACCCGAGAGTCCTGAGCAGTAGGAAACGACGTTAAACTCAGCAGCTGCCCGCCAATTCAGCAAACATTGGGGGTAAGCTGGCTGATAGACCCTTCCTGGACTACAAAAATGGCAAAAGTTGGAAGATTTTCCGAGTTCGATGTTACGCATCCGGAAAGATGGGGGTCTTATGTGGCCAGAGTAGAAAATTATCTCAAGGTCAATCAAGTGAGAGAAGATGGCTTAAAAGCCGCCACCCTGCTGTTTGTTTGTGGTCAAGATGCATTTGAGATCGCTGAAAATCTAGCAGCACCTGCACCTCTAGAATCTGTTACCTACACAAACTTAAAGAAATTGCTAAAGGAACACTTCCAGCCCAAGTTGTCTGTTATTGCTTGGCGCCATACTTTTGAACAGAGGGATCAACGGGCTGGTGAATCAGCTAAAGAGTACATTGCTGCATTGAGAAGAGCAGCTAAGCCTTGCGAGTTTAAAGATTTAGAAGAAAGTCTGAGAGACAGATTTGTATGCGGACTGAGACACAGAGAATTGCAGCAGAGACTTTTCACTAAAGAAGACTTATCATTCCAAGATGCCTTGAGAGAGGTTACTGCAGAAGAGGCAGCAGGTGGCGCCATCAAGAACATGAGGCCGATCAGAAGTACTCCAGAAGCTGTGTCCGTGCACCAGGAAGGAGTCCAAAGGAACCCAGAGGAGGATCCTGACGATGAAGTAGACTGTCTCTACCCCACAAAAGAAGGGAAGCAGAAGGAAAGCTCTTCAGCTGTCCCCAAGTGCCTCGGTTGTGGAGGTCGTCACAAGAGGACCGACTGCAGATTTCGCTCTGCCATCTGTAGAGCATGCGGAAAACAGGTCCACATTGCAGCTGTGTGTCTGGGCCGTCAGAAGGTACAAACTCGAGAAGAATTGCGCCTGAAAGGTACCAGGGTCCCCAGCCAAAACCGGGTGGGTTTCTGTGCTTCGCGAAGAAGCATTTATAGGACAGGCACACAAAAGCCCATTAAGAAAAAGCTGTCACTTAAAGTGAAGTTACTAGGGTTCCATTAGCTATGGAACTGGATACGGGGTCTGCACTTTCAATCATTTCCATGCACATGTTCAGGAAGATTTGTTCTGGCAGCGGATTTCAGGCCAAACTGAGGCCTTCTGACATTGTGTTAACAGACTTTCAAAATTCCAGAGTGTATGTTAAGGGGGAGGCCACCCTTAACATGCAATACAAGGATTTTGAAGGTCCATTAGATGTAATAGTAGTAGGGGGTGAGCGAACGAGTCTCATAGGACTCAATTGGTTTGAGGCCTTGGGAATACACGTCACAGGGCTCAATAGCTTGCAAACAGTAGATTTACAGGAAGTCTGCAAAGAATTTGCAGATGTTTTCAGCCCACAGCTGGGCACGTACAAAGGACCCCCTGTGTCATTAAAACTAGACCCCACTGTCACCCCTATTAGAATTAAAGCAAGAAGGGTTCCTTTTGCTTTAAAAGGTAAAATTGACACCGAATTGGACAAATTGATTCAGCAAGGAGTCTTAGAACCTGTTGACTCCAGTCCTTGGGAGACCCCCATTGTCACGCCTCTTAAGGCTAATGGGGACATTCGCATCTGTGCAGATTACAAATGCACTCTGAATAAGGCATTGCAGCAACATGCCTATCCTGTCCCCGTGGTCAGTCATATTCTGGCCTCCCTCAAGGGGGGGGTGTTTTTGCAAAGCTTGACCTAGCTCAGGCGTATCAACAGTTGCCTGTTGATGCTGCTGCTGCTGTAGCTCAAACCATTGTGACCCACAGGGGGGCCTTCAAGGTAAAGAGGTTACATTTGGGAGTAAATGTTGCTCCTGGAATTTTCCAAAGCATAATGGAAAACACACTACGGGGTATACCAGGGGTTTGCCCCTATTTTGATGATGTCTTAATTGCTGGAGACTCTACACACAACTTAGCTGAGAGACTAAGGGCTGTCCTGCTGAGGTTCAGGGAAACGGGCCTCAAACTCAGGAAGGACAAATGTAAAATTGGGGTGCCTTCTATAGATTTTCTGGGATTCAAAATTGATGCTACTGGGATTCACCCTGCTGAGTCCAAATTAAACGCTATTATGCATGCTCCTAGGCCAAAGTCCAAGGCCGAACTACAGGCCTTCCTGGGCCTTTTGAACTTTTACAACTCCTTCCTTCCAAACAAGGCTAGTGTAGCCGAACCTCTTCATAGGCTCCTGGACAAACAGGCAGTGTGGCAGTGGTCACAAAAACATGAAGCAAGTTTCAATGAAGTTAAGGCCTTACTCACTTCTAACAGTGTGCTTGCACATTTCAATGAATCTCTTCCTGTGTGCATCGCTTGTGATGCTTCTCCTTATGGGGTGGGAGCCGTACTAAGCCACTTCAGACCTGATGGAACTCAGGTTCCTGTTGCATATTACTCCAGGACCTTGTCTTCTGCAGAGCGAAATTATGCTCAAATTGACAGGGAGGCTTTAGCTGTTGTTGCTGGAATCAAAAAATTCCATGATTTCCTATATGGCAGGCATTTCACGGTCTTCACTGACCATAAGCCTTTGTTGGGGCTGTTTACCACACATAAACAAACACCCCAAATCATCTCCCCCAGAATGCTGAGATGGTCTATCTTTCTGTCTGCCTATGATTTTTCCTTAATTCACAAACCTGGGAAAGAAATGGGCCATGCTGATGGCCTCAGTAGATTACCCCTGCCAGTAGTAGAGGCTGACCCTGCACCAACAATCAATATCCTCTCAATTCAAGCCTTGCCTGAGTCCCCTTTAGATGCCAGGGATGTGGCTGCTGAATCAGCCACAGATCTCACACTTTCTCGTGTCCTATCTTGGGTTTTATCTGGATGGCCAGAGAGCTGTCCAGGCACTGAGTTTCAGAGTTTCTGGTCAAAAAGGAACGAGTTATCCACTTTCCAGGGTTGTCTGCTTTGGGGGAGCAGAGTTGTCATTCCTACCTCAATGAGGACTAGGTTCTCTCCATGAGGGTCATCCTGGCATTGTACGTATGAAGGCGCTTGCGCGCAGCCACTTGTGGTGGCCTGGGTTAGTCAGAGACATTGAAGCTAAGGTGCATGCATGCCACCTTTGTCAACGCTCACGCCCTGAAATGCCCCAAGCTCCTGTAGGAAACACAGTCTCCATGGTCTAGGGTGCACATTGACTATGCTGGGCCCTTTCAGGGTCAATTCTTCTTGGTCTTGGTTGACAGCCATTCAAAATGGCTTGAGGTTGTACCTGTCTCTTCCACCACCACTGCAAAGACTATTCAAGTACTGAGGGGAATTTTTGCTGCACACGGGCTTCCTGATGTCCTCGTATCTGACAATGGCCCGCAATTCACTTCTTCCAAATTCCAAGCTTTCTTACAGGCCAACATGATTCGTCATGCCACCTCTGCGCCCTTCCACCCGTCCACCAACGGTATGGCTGAACGCATGGTTCGCATCACCAAGGATGCTTTGAAGAAACTAACCTATGGAGACTGGCATCACAGGTTGGCTGACTTCCTCCTTTCTTATCACACTACACCTTCCACTTCTACTGGGAGGAGCCCAGCTGAACTTCGTTGGGGCCGCAAACTGACTACCAAGCTTGACCGATTGCACCCGGACAGACTACCTTCTACAACCACACATCCCAGGGCACCTAGACAACTGCTAGTGGGTGCCCCGGTTTGGACTTGTAACTACGGGCCTGGTCATTTATGGGTCCCTGCCACTGTGTCCAGGGTCACAGGTCCTTTGTCCTACGAGGTTTCCCTGGACGATGGTCGTGTCCTGCGATGACAAATCGATCAGCTACGCACAAGACGGGACCTTCCCACTGAGACTCCTGGTTTTTTTCCAGGGGGGGAGGGGGACCCCTATGGGCAAAGGGAAGGGTGTGGGCTGCAGCCTATCATTAACGAGGGAACCACAGACAGCTCATTCCAAAATTCCGCGAGTGCTCCAAACAGGAATTCATGGAGTCCAACTAGAATTCAGGCACCAGTGCCTACTCCAGCCAGGGAGTCACCCCGGGGGCATAATCACTACACACCAGCATCATTCAGTACTCCAGTCAGGGAGGATATCTGGGAGCATCCAAACAACCCACACCCTGCAAGAGAGCTGGCACACATTCCGTCTAATTGGCCCAACACTGCCACTGCTCCTAGAAGGGGGCAAGAACACAGGGAGGTGGTCGAGGAACCGAATCCCGATTACAACACCTCTGGCATCACTCAGGGGACAACTGAGTTTTGGGACAGTACTGAAACCCTAGTAAGCCCGGTTACAGAACGGGAACATGAGGGAAGACAGCCTCTGGATAGGTCTAGGACAGACCTGGGAGGTTCTACAGAGTTGCCCAACAGTGGCAGTCACTTAGGAGGGCCAGAGAGCCTGCAACCAGGCAGGACAACCAGGTCAAACAGAGAAAGAAGCCCTGGCCTGACGAGCCCGGTGGGCAAGCAAGCAGGCCAGGCATTGGAGCACAGTCCTTGGGAATCACCAGGGCCAAGCAAGGGGAACAAGCATACAGCACCCCTCAGTCAAGGGGTACTTGGAAGGTACCTAGAAATCAGGAGGTCACAGAGAGTTAAAAGATCTCCTAAGTATTTAGAAGATTTTGTAACCCTACTGGCAAAACAGAGTTAACAGAGAGTATTCCTGTACATGTAGGAAAAGAATGGGACACTGGGGAACAATAGAAGCAAAGAGATAACTGGTACGAAAGCTAGTTTGGGTATCACACTCGTATTGGGTTGCATATTATTATTTGTATGATTATAGTCTTAGCCGGGGGGGAAGGGGTGTTATGTCCTGAGCCTGTGAAGGCAGGCTTGAGGCATTGCAACGGTCCCGGGCAGGTGCAAGCTGCCCGGGACCAGACTGGCTGTCGCCAGCACTTGCGCACATGCGCAGAGTGCAAGCGCGCCAAATGTTGCAATTTGGCCCGGGGATCGCCTATAAAAGGGGCAGGGAAACTTGGGCGTTGTCGGCGTCTTGTAACCAGTATGTTGAACAGAAATAAAGAGGTTCCTGAGAACTACAACTGCTTCTCGCGTCATTGCCATTTTGCTCAGGACTTAACAGAAACTGCACAAATTCTTCCGCCCTACCCTGTAAGGGCTCCCCTGCTTCCCGAACATTAAGTAGTGCATTTAACAAATACACTAGGGAGAGCAGGGATGGCTGCTCATTATTTGAGGAATTAATGTTTGTTGTGATTTCCCACCCTAATGAGCAGGCTCCACTAGGGTCGTAACTTGAGGACTATCTGTAATTCATAATGCTGATGTCCCCTTTAAAACCCTTCATTGCCTACGACTTGTATATCTTTACAATTGCCTGTTCCTAGTAGTTTCTGCCCATCCATTAAGCCCAGAAAGAGAGGACTTTATACAAATCCTCTTCTCTGACATAGTGAGATGTGCTGGATCCATGGAGGATAGACTTCTATCCTCCTTGTTTCTCCTGGTCTCTAGAACAAGATTCCCCCAAATGTTTGGTCAACGATTATGCTCCTAAGTTTTTTTAAAAGATCTATTCATCTCTGTCTCTTTCTTAGTTCTTTCAGAGTGTCTTTAGAACTTGGTATGTTATAGAATCATAGATTTATAAGGTTGGAAGGGACCTTGAAGGTCTTCTAGTCAGACCCCCTGCCCAAGGCAGAACTTATACAACCTGAAAAAAGGATTCTACAATCTCTTCTTGAAAATGTCCAGTGATGGAGTACCCACAAGGCAAGCTGTTCCAGTGATTAATTGTTCTGTCAGGAAATTTCTCCTTAGTTCCAGTTTATATTTCTCTTTAATGAGTTTACACACATTGCTTCTTGTCCTGCCCTCAGATGCTTTGGAAAATAAGTCTAGTTCTCTGTGACAGCTCCTTAAGTACTGGAAGACAGACAGCTACCATCTCACCCCTAATCTGTCTCTCTGTTCATCATACGGTTTAGCTTCCAGACCCCTTATACTTTTTATTGCTCTTCTGTGTCTCTAGGGCCTCAGCATCTTTTTTTTTTCTATTCCAGTGAACAGAACTGGACTCAGTATTGCAAGTGTTGTCCCCAAAACTGGGTCTTAGCTTGGTGTCGAAGCCAATTGAGCACCAAACACAAGATGTGGAACAAAAAAACCCTTTTATTTTGGTACCAAGATGAAAGTAGCCCTGGTTTTGAAAGCTACCAAGGCACCAATTACAGTTTTACAGCAGTTTTTATAATCAAAGGTGATTCACATATACCCCTTCGCCTTCCCAACACACCCCTTTGCCCTTCCCCTAATAATACATGCATAACACATAATATTGATTGGTTACCTGGAGTGCAGCCTCCTAAAGCTTTCTTGCTTGCTATGCAAAATAGCTAAATGTCATGCCACCTATTGCCCACCTCAGGTCACGGGTATCTTGCAACGCTTCTAGTTTCCTGTGCCAGCTATGTGGTTTTGGGTTTTCTTGTAAGTGAGCTATTCATGTACCCAACATCCTGGCTAAGTGGTTTCTGACAGATGAATCTGTGAATCTGTCTTGCTTCATTGCTCCTGTAGCCCCTCTCCCTCACCCCCCCACAGCCCCCCTCGCAATGCTCTCAAGTATGTCAACTGTTAACAAGCTTGTACTGCAAATCCCCTATGAACAGAAATAAAAAGTTGTTTAATTGTCTAAAAGTAAATATTTCTCTCACAATTCATCTTCCTCACTCTCATGTCCATCACACTCACACCTGGGTCCTATCTCCACATATGACCCTTCTTCTGATCCCCAGGGCCTCATCTGCACATATATTCTTTCATCTGACCCTTCACAAGTGTGGACTCACTAATGCAATGTAGAGCAATACTATTGCTTTTCATGTTGCTATCCCTCTGTTGATGCAGCCTAGGATAGCATTGGATTTGGGGGAAGTTGCAACATGCTGCTGGCTCATACTTAACTGGTGATCTACTAGGACAACAACATCCCATTCACAGTTACTACAGTTGAGCCAGGTATCGCCTATTCTATACATTTGCATTTGGTTTTTCCTACCTAAGTGTAGGACCTTACTTTTCTCACTATTGAACTGCATCTTTTGGATATTCTGTTCCTCTTTGTAGCAAAAAAATGTACTTGAATTGTTTGCTAACCTATATTATCTGTATATTGATCCAATACATTAATTCTTATGCATTGTTTGACTGCTGTATTAAGCATATACATTTTTCAGCCTCTACTATAATTGGAACAATCCGTAGGCCAAGTAATAACTAAAGCAGACATGTCAAACTGCCGGCCTACAGGCCAGATGTGTCACGCTGAAACCACGCCCAACCCATTGCCGGCAATGGGGAAAAAGTCCCGATACATCGCGCAACATCATGTGACATCATGAGTTTGACATGCCTGAACTAAAGCATACACTGTAGGCAAGCTATGTGCTAAATCTGTATCCAATATCAAACAAGCATTTAGAGAGAAAGCCCAAGACATCAACTAACAACACAATATTCACATATGTGCATAAGACTAGCTCTATTATCCCCATACTGAAACTCTATGAGCAGCCTATCTAAGCAGTAAGTCTTTCATGTTGTCAGGAAAATATCTCTACCCCATAGCCATGCCTCTAATAGCAATTCCTAGTGAATTTGCTTGCATTGTTTGGAGAGAAGGTTGGATTTTTATTATCTCTGTGAACATGTCAAGAGAAAAATACTATGGCTGGATTCCCTCTGTATGCATGCAGTCTAATTTTGCAGGATTAATATGCAAGTAAAGTTCAGACCCTGGCAAGTATTCAAAACTTCAACCTACCTCATAAAGTCTCAGGTCTTTTTCTTGAACAAGCTTTTTTACAAAAGCTGCAATGAAAAGTATCCAAGCAGCCATTAATGTAAATGGAAGAGAGTAGGTCACACTAGTCAGAAACCTGTAAAAGGCAAAGTAATTATTTAGGTAAAGGCAAAATAGTTTTCCTTTGTGAATTATAATTAAAATAATTTTCAAAGTATTGTAAAAGCCTTTGAACAGTAAAAATATTTTCTCTTACACACAGTCTATAATTAAAAGGTATTTGATCATTTTAAGAACAGAAATATATTTTGCTATATACAACTTTGACAAATATCTCATCTCTTCCCTCAATGTCTAATCACACTGGTACAGAGATATGAATTTTTGCACTACAAAACATTGCATAATACAATATATATAGCTACTTTGCATGACTTCTGATCACTGATTTGATTTTTACATCCCCGCAACATGAAACAAAGAAATAAATAAATAATCCCTAACAACTTTTAATAAGCCATGCAATGTTTAAATTAAAAGTAATACAAACTATGTTTGGGAGGAGCTGAATTGTCAAAACACATCTGAGATACTGCTAAGAACTATATATGATTAGGCAATAAGATTTTGCACAATTATTTTGAAGTAAATCCTACTGAAGCCACTGAAAAACTGTTATTTTATGTTAAGTGTGAACATTCTTGCAGTGATTTGCTTATATGCCCAAAACTGAATGGCATTAATGCAAAGAAAATAAATAAAAAAGAATGGAATGTAAAAAGACAATAATGTCTTTGTCTAGAGAAGTTACATAGGCACTATGTCTGTGGGAATTAATAAAGACAATATTTTCCCAATGGTAGGCTATGTACAAATGCATGTGCAGATGATTTTTGTGTGCAAACATACTAAAATTTTAGAAATAGCTGATGTAAGATGGTCCACAAAAGCCAAAGTCTATTGTTTTATATTTCAATACTCTCCCTAAAATTCAATATCTAGTTTTATGGTCAAAAATCAGCCTATTAATGCTGAATTTCATTAAAGATTCCAGAGCAGTGCACAATGAAATCATCAAGCTACAGTGATGTAATACAGTAATATACAGTGAATGCAATCAAGAAAAACATTAAACCCAAATCAATTCAATGATTATTACATATAGCTGGCACTGATAGAATGATGGCAATAACCAGATAGAACTCTTTCATTTTTGGCTGAATCACTTCATCTTATAATATTTCTCATCATAACGGAGAGATCATTCCATATACTGGGGTTTTGCAACAACACATGTTCTCATATACCTATGCAAAGCTTCCTATGCAGAACATAATGAATCAATAGATCTTACATGAAAGACAAGTGAGGAGGCATATGATAACACTCTTCAAATACCTGACAGAAAAAGGCTATATCCTGCTCTCTGCCATCACGAACTGCAGAGCATGGAATAGTGGATTTAAGTTAGAAGAAGGCAGGGAAAAAATAATAAAAGTAAAGATATAAAGATTAATTTTAACAGTAAAGACAATTATTAAAGGGGTGATGAGCTGAATTCAATCAAACAGAAGCTAGATGACCATCTGTCAAAAATTCATGCAACTAAGCATGAGGTCACATTCATACCTAAACACAGTGGTGAGTAAAAATTATTCATCATAATTGCTGTTAATGGAACATAAAGCAAATTTTATTCCAACTCTCATTGTTTAAAAATCAATACATATCGGTAGCTAAGAAATTTAAAAAATGATCATTGTTAAAATAAGACATAGAACAATTTAATTTATAGGGTTTAACTCAAAAAATCAACCATTGGTGGCGTTTTGGAGTGAGAAGAATATATATTTTAATTTTTTATTTAGCTACATTATTGCAGTCTATTACATAATAAAGCAATCTATGAAAGAATGGAAGGACTGAATAGAAGCTCAATGCATTAAAATATTTCATTGTCTATGATTTAGATTATGCTAAGGATTGTCATTATAGCCAAGCCAATTGCTATCTGAATGAACTTTCTTATGCATTATTGCACATCACAGTTTGGAAGTCTCACTTATTCATAATTTGCAAGTTCAGTTGCAATAGAGTTTTGATTAAAAAACAAATCAACATGTATTCTGTTAATGGAATCTCATATAATTAATATGTTTTAGCTATTATTTTCCTGGTAAGATATTAAATATTCTGTCAATCATCATAGACTTACATGTCTTTATTGTAACAAGGATATGGTGTGGCCTGAACTTGGACAGCTATTTCTTCTGTACTTTTCCCAGTCTGTAGTTCAATTATTGCTCTATCAATGCTATCTTGGATGTACACAAATGCTCGACTGTAGATTTGGCTTTGCGAGGCTGAATTATGTGGTCCCACTGTCCAAATTTTTTCTCGTATTCTTTTTGTTGTTTGGGAAATCTTGCTGCTCATTCGTATGGTATAATTGACTAATGGTGGAAGGGAAAGTCCACTAGATGTTATGTGTTTTCTTTTCCCACTTGAAGGTAACTTGAAAATCACACCTTTAATAAAGAGGGAGAAACATTTGCAATTATCAAATACTTAGTATGTTTATATCTGAGCCCAAAAGAAGCTACACACATCCTTAATGATCTATCAACTGAGAGATAATAAAATAAAAATGAATAGTATCAGCTATGTTGGTGTAATTTACACCTGACTTCTGTAACTACTACTGTGGTTTCATTCAACCCAAATCCTATACCTGTTCTTATGAAACAGAAGTATTTCCAGAGGGCTGCAGTGAAATGATGTAGTGTGCTGGTTTTTGCACATATGCATTCCAGGATAGTTTATCTGTTGTAAAATAATTTAATTCGTTCAAAATGAAAAACATGTCACATGTGCATTAGTTTGATCATATGAGTACTTTGAAATTATGGGCATGGCAGGTTAGCTTAAATAATATGTCTGATCTTGATATTTCTTTAAAAGTTCCAGTGGAAAAACATCTAAATCCATACAATGTTACTTACTTGCCAAAAGTTCATTTCTTAGAAACAGATCTTTTGCCATCATCTCCATTTCTTCTACAGTTCTGCCTGGCTGAATGCGATTAAGCAGCACACATGAAGAGACATTTATTGATAGTCTTGCTAAAATGATAAGTTGATTTATTATGTCAGTGCTATTCTGTAGTTCCAAACGTATATCATCTGAAATAAAAGAAATCAAGCAACAAAATTTTAATCTTCAAATTATGTCTTTAATTTAACCCTCTTTAAAAATTCAACCCCCCCCCAAATTATCAGAAATTAATTTAATAAATTTAGATATGAAACTCCTACAGCTTTAAACACTCTACTCTTTGTCAATAACGTGTTCTCATAAAATGTTACTACTATTAATAATAATAAATGAAATAAATAAGATGTGATCTGCAGATACGATCTGTCTCAAATTGTAGATACGGAACTTTTCTATAATGTTCATCCTTTCCTTACTACCTGTATGCATTTTTTTTCTTCACCCAGCTTTCTATAGATATGTATACAGTGTACATATAGTATATATACACTCACACAAACACACACATAAGTATACTCCTGCATATACACCAGGGGTCTTCAAACTTGGCCCTTTTATGACTTGTGGACTTCAACTCCTAGAATTCCTCAGCCAGGCATGCTGATTTCCACCCTATTCCTTTCTTTTGGTCTCTTTTTTATTTTCATTTTTGTATAGTACACAGGTCGGCAACCTGCGGCTCTGGAGCCGCATGCAGCTCTTTGAGCCTTCCCCTGTGGCTCCCAGCCTGCCATTTGCAGAGAGAGACAGAGACAGAGAGAGGCAATTGCGCTTCCCTGCTTTTCTCTCTCTCTCTCTCTCTCTCTCTCTCTCTCTCTCTCTCTCTCTCTCTCTGTGTGTGTGTGTGTAAAAGAGAGTGCACTCACATGTTCTCCAAGGAGCTGAAAAGCTTATTAGGCGGGGGTCCTCCCTTTGCTGCATCTCTGCAGGAAGCAGGAAGGGCAGGAGAGAGCTAGCTAGCCCAGCCATGCTGACTCAGGAATTCTAGGAGTTGAAGTCCATGAGTCATAAAAGAGCCGAGGTTGCCTACCTCTGAACTTGTTGGAGAACAGCTTGAAGCCAGCTTGCCAGGTGAGCAGCAGATAGGAGAGAGGGAGAGAGGGGGGGAGAGAAAGAGAGAGAGAGAGGAAAGAGAGAGAGAGAAAGAAAGAGTGGGGGAAGAGGACTGGCAAACCAAGGGCAGATAGAGAGAGAGGGAGGGAGAGAGAGACACACACAGAGAGAGCCTTTTGACATCTAAAATGAAGATAACACTGTATATATCCTTTTTTATACACACACACACACACACAGAGAGAGAGAGAGAGAGAGAGAGAGAGACAGATCTATATTAAAGGTAAAAAAGGATATATGCAGTGTTATCTTCATTTTAGATATCAAAAGGGTTTTGCGGCTCCCGGTGTTTTTTTTTTTCGGTGGGAAACAGGTCCAAGTGGCTCTTTGAGTGTTTTGGGTTGCCTACCCCTGGTATAGTAGCTAATATAAGCAGGAAAGATGTACAGCTTTATAACTATAGCTATTACTACCACAATTGCAATAATGGCAAATACAAAAACATTTCCAGCTTGATTTCTATTCTCTTATAAGGATGAGAGTAAATTGGAAAGCTCAGGCTTAGACATACGAATTCATCAAAAGATTCTACTACAGAGAGGAACATAAAAAGAAATATATAGTTTCTTTTGTGGGATAACTTGTTTCATTGAGAATGTTAATATAATATTATACATGTCAATGTTAATATAATATTATATAGGTAGTCCTCAATTTACAATCACTTATGAGACCAAAATTTCTGTTGCTAAACTTGACAGTTGTTAACTGAATTTTGCCCCATTTCACAATCTTTCTTGCCACAGTGGTTAAGTGAATCACTGTAATTGTTAAGCTAATAAAAAGGTTGTTAAGTGAATCTGGCTTCCCAATTGACTTTGCTTGTCATAAGGTCACAAAAGATGATCACATGGCATCGAGACACAGCAACCACCTTAAATATGAAGCAGTTGTCAACCATCCAAATTTTGATCACATGACAATGGGGATGCTGCAGTGGTCATAACTATGAAAAATGATCATAAGTACCATTTTTTCAGTCCCGTTGTAACTTTGCACAGTCGCTAAACAAATAGTTGCAAGTCGAGGACTACCTACCGTATTTTCCGGCGTATAAGGCAACTCGGCATATAAGACAACCTCCGACTTCGGCACCGATTTCCACGCTTTAGAAAGTCGTGTTATACGCTGGAAAATACGGTATATATACTTGTTTTCTAAATTCCCTCAAAATCTGGCAATGTCACAGAGCCTGAAAGTTCCAGGGAACTGCTAATCTAATCTAATCTATTGTGTGCCTTATACTTTTTAAACGTATAAAATAATTGCTTTTAAAAATATTTATTGTTTTATATCTTTTTGTACACCAGTCAGAATCACTTCCTGTGAATAGACAGCCATATAAATTTGTTATATAAATAATACACTTAATATGAAAACCATTTATAAGAACTATTCAATTATTTTCAGCCCTTCAAGTAACTCGTTACATTATTACATACTCCAGTGGCTAGAAAAGATTAAGACACTATATAGCAGATGCTTCACTTAACATATAGAATTTTCATGCACTCCCAAATGAAACAGATTCTGAGCATTAAGGGGAACAAAAAGAGGCAATGCAGAATAGGGGACAGGGTGGAGGATCCCTAGACAGTAAAGAGAATGAAACTGTGCCATAATAGAAGAAAAATGGAAGAGTAGTAGGTATCTTGCTAATGGAGAATTGAAAGAAAATAACTGAAATAGAATTTCAATTTGTCAGGAATAAAGGTGTGAGAGGAAAAACTTCTGCCAAAGATACAGTAGCAAATGGTACTACAAAAACATTTACCATTGTATCTCCATGGCTTTTGAAAATCACAACAGAAAGCTTAAGACCTAAGATTCAGGTGGTATCCATCTTTACAATCCAACAAAGATGACCCAGGGGAAAACAATATATTATAGGATAATGAAAAGTTAGTCAGTAGGAAATTCTGGTTTTCTGAACCCTGGTCTGAATTGTCTAGACAATAGATTGCTGATACAAGATGGTTATAGTTTACAAGCTTTGGTAAAAATGTGTTTGTGTCTTTAAAGTGAATGCTGAAGGGGTGGACATGAAGTAAAGTCTCAGTTAAAGAATAGAAACTGTAAGTATTTTTGAAATTGGTTCAGTGCACTATTATTATGATTATTATTTATTTATTTTAGATCCCACATTTTTATAAACAACTAAAGGCAGCAAACATATCTAATATGCCTTCTTCCTCCCGTTTTTCCCACAAGAGCAACCCTGTGAGGTGACTTAAGCTGAGAGGTAATGACTCGCCCAAGGTCACCCAGCTAGCTTTCATGCCTAAGGTGGGACTAGAACTCACAAGTCTCCCGGTTTCAAGCCTGATGCTTTAACTATTAAATCAAACTAGAGACCCTGAGTTACAGAATACAGAATATTTAATAGAGTTGGGAGGGGCCTTGGAGATTTTCTAGTCAAATCCCCTGCTCAACCAGGAGACTCTATATGATTTCAGCAAAATGGCTGTCCAATATCTTCTTAAAAACCTCTAATGATGGAGCAGCCACTACTTCTAGAGGCAGGCTGTTCCACTGGTTAATTGTTCTCACTGTCAGGAAATTTCTCCTTAATTCTCAGTTGGTTTTCTCCTTGATTTGTTTCCATCCATTGCTTCTTGTCCTTCCTTCAGGAGGAGGAGGAGGAGGAGGAGGAGGAGGAGACAACTATATATTTTTTTTTTTTTTTTTTTTATTGAAATTTTTCAAAAGTTTTACAAATTTCCGACTTCCCAGAACTGAATATAGGATTATTTAACAAATATTTTAAAAATAACATTTGCAATTTATAAAATAATTAATAATAATAATAAAAATCCATAACATAAACCTATACAGAAGAAAGTAGACGAAGAATAAAGCATATATATATATAAAAAAAAAATATATATGAATAATAATACATAAAAAATGTATATATATAAAAAAAAAAAAAGAAGAAAGAAAGAAAGAAAAAACAATCATTACAAATTATAAAAAGGCTAAATAATATTTTTCCATATCCAAATTATGTTGTATAAAATTTATCCATTTTTCCCATACCGCAAGAGACAACTATATATTAACAATGATCATTCATATGTCAAAAATATTTCTGTTCAGAAATTCAAAGGAATTAATTTAGCAATGGCATTTTTGAGGGGCATCTACTATCAATAACAGAAACAGAGGGTTTTTGTGATTTGTTCAAAATACAAAGAAAGAAAAGAATCAATATATTAGAAGAATCAGTATATTAGAAGAATCGGTATATTACAGCTCAGTGAAGAGAAGAAAGGAAACAAAAGAAAGGGAAACCTATTCAACTTCCATTTGATCCATTTTCTCCAACAAAAATCTATCTAGCAAATTGATTAAATAGTGTTGTAGCTTGAGACTGGTAGAAACATGGTTGGGGACCAACCCTTTACTTTAAATGAATTTAAATTTACAGGATCAGATAAATGTCACCCCAAGCTACAGAAGGAAGTAGCTGGTGGTGTATTTGCTACTTTAAAAACTAATATATACATGAAGCAGAACTGGACTTAAATAACTACTTTAGCTCATTTGACATCACTATCCTGAAAAGATAGTCATTCTAATGCAATAATATGAAATTGAAAACTATGACCCAAAGTATAATTTGTTATTTTGTTATCTCAGTGCTTAGAATTCCCAGATTAGTCACTTAAGAAAAACCCCTCTGCTCATTTGTTCTAAATTTATTTTCAGTTTTTCAAGTTTTATGAAGAATAAACTTTATAGGCTCACACTCCTCATATTCTTATTTTTCACATTCATCATATACTACAGTACCATCACTATTCAGACTGTACCTGATTGGTAAAATGAAGGTATGCAGTAACTTACCCAGTTCATTAATTTGGTTTAACAGTTCAACAGCATCCAGCTTCACCATGACTCTGATGAAAACTTGTACAAAAGGATTCTGCAATGTATTCTGCCAAATGACAGGATGAGATTATTTAATATTTAACTTCAAATACATTAAGCTATTTTTTAAAATTGTGGTTTAAATGATTCACCTCAAATAAAAAGTTTTATATTTCCCAATAAATTGTCCTTTCAACTTAAGAATCAGGGCCCAAACTTTAAGAATTAAAATTATGGTTGTTCGTACAGTCAGCCAGATGTTTAGACTGGATTTGGCATTTTATCCACCTTAGCTATCTTTAGAGACAAGGACCCAAAATTGGCAAATAGTGTTGTTTAATAGTGTTAAAGGTATCATCACAGGATGTAAGCTGTTCCAAATAAAGCTGCATTTTGCAGTTGACCAATGGAGATTTTGTTAATGCCGATGGTATTCAAGTGGTGTTCCAGATGTTTTGGGATTGCACCCAAGGTACCTATTACTATTGGCACTATTGTTATCTTGTTTGTAATAACAATTATTACTGGAAGGAAGGAAAGGAGGAAGAAAGCTCAGACTAATTAGGAGCTGAAAGCAAATCATGCGATTAGCTATTCTTATGTAGATTACTTCAGAATTAATCTTATTTTGTTATATACCACAAATAAAATAAAAATTTGTGGTGGTTATCAAGCTACATTCACATGCAAAATTATAGAGAAAAGCTCTCTGCAGGCATTAGTGACCATAATTGGGACCAGCAACTTGGTCGTTAAACAAAGCAGTTTCTAAGTAAAACATCATGATTTTACTATCTTACTTCAGCTTTCCCTTGCTTTACAGACCCGTGAAAGTCATAAATGTGAGGACTACTGGTCATTAAAAAAACCATGCAATTGGTTGCTAAATGAGGGACTTATTAAATGAGGACTACCTGTATTTCTGACACAATATTTCCTCATAAGATTTGTTTCTCTATATGTTTTGCAGGTGTTGATTCAGTGGAATCAAGTGCACTCACATAAATAAAACTCTCTCCATAAATAAGTTTTTAATTAAGTGCAAGTATAATATATGATATCAAATATGAGATATGATATGCTATATATCAGTGATGGCGAACCTTTTAGAGACCGAGTGCCCAAAACCCACTTATGCATCGTCGGGTGCTAGGTGGGTGTGTCCTATTGGCTGGGTGTGACCCATTGGGTGGGCGTGGCTGCAGTGGTAACGGCAGACTGAGTGGGACTAAAAAGTTCAATCAATCAATTCCAACTTTTCAAGATCTTTTTTTTTCCGCAAGAAGTTGAAATTGACTGATTGAACCTTTTTTTTTTTTTTTTGCACACGGTGGCGGAGGCCTAAAGTGAAAAGGTTTTATAAAACGCAGCTGAAGGCCTAGGATTGGGACGATGGCACGCTTTCCCACAGAGAGGGCTCTGAGTGCTGCCTCTGGCACCCATGCCATAGGTTCGCCACCACTGATATATATGATATCTAAACCAGGGTGAAATCCACAGAAATGCTGTCATGAAACAATTATAAAAATAATTTCTTTCAAAAACAGGAAGGAATTCACTTTCCTAATACTCTGTTCCTAATAGCTTTACAAGCAACAGTTTTGTGAAATTTTCTAAGAGGCATTATTTGGAACAAAAACATTAGTATTGCTTCATTCAGCCATAAAGACAACTTGCATTTTTCTGCCAGATAATTCTCACAATCCTAAAACACTGGAAGATTATATATCAGCCTTATTATATTGAATGTGCTTTATTAACTATCATGAATTTCATCCACTACTATTTTATGAAAAAAGATAGCAAGATTGATTGCAAATTCATAGTAAATATGATGAGGTACCCTAAGAAAATAGAAGCCATAGCTATATTTTTGGGATTAAACACTGATTTATATAAAAAATATTTCTGAATTTTACATTTTGAATTCAGACATATTGTGATTTATAGTACAGAAATATTTCAGTTCTCTTATTTCTCATATCATAGTAGTTAGAAAAGAGAATATAGTCCAGCAATAGGTTTGTAAAATCTCACTAATTTGTGGAGGAAATGAAACCTTTAGATTGCACTCTTTTCCATAAAATAATATAGCATAAATTGATGTAAAATGTTATGCTAAACAATTACATATTAAAATTAACTAAGTTCAAGAACGGTGCAAAATAATTAAACAGTTTGGTAAGAACTCCATTTAAAACAAAACTAAGAATCTTAGCTATTTAACTAGAGTTGTTTATTAGGAAATGAACCACAACGAACTCAGTTCCAGCTGGTGTCAGATAGTGCAGGTTCCATGTTTTCAGAGATTGTGCCTTATAAAATCCAACAGTAGCAAAATTTTTGCATTATGTATACTTATCCTAATAACTTAAATTTGAAGTAAATCATGGCAGGCATAACAAAAAAACTTAAAGTGATAAATCACTATTTACTCTGATTGCTTTCAGCATCTCTTGAAAATATATCAGTGCAATATCTCATTGTCATCATTATGCCGATACCCTGGATCTGGGTGAGGACATTTCAATAGCTATGCAATAGGATCTCAGTGGTGCATCATTTTAGGTTCCAGATTTGTTTCTTTTGCTTAATCCCCCCACACTTTCCTCTATCTTTCTATCCAGGGCTTTTTTTCTCATAGAACGCCTAGAATGGATGGAACCTTGTAGAGTAGGCAAGGTGGGTTGTATGACGTGTGTGAGTTCTGGCACTTTTTTTTTTTTTTTAGAAAAAAAGCACTGTTTCTATCTAGTTGTATACAAGAGAGAGAGAGAGAGAGAGAGAGAGAGAGAGAGAGAGAGAGAGAGAGAGAGAGAGAGAGAGAGAGACTGACTTATAGAAATAAAGGCTCATTTGCTTACCCTAAGTTATTTTTGGCTCATTTCCATCCATGAGTGTAATGTTGGAAGTAAAGATAATTGGAGGTAAAAGAGACAGTTCCTGTCGCCCAGGGTGTGAGTGCTGTGGGGGAGAATGCCAAGGGCTACCCATATCTCTCTCCCCCCCTTGCAGGAGTCCCAGACCAACTGCAGGAGCTCATGCTGCCTCACTTATTCCCCAGCTGTGGTGATGTCAAGCCCTGTATCCCAACCAAGCCTGCTGCCGCGGCCTTGGGTTACCAGTCCAGAAGCTCGGCCAAGGAAAATCAGGAGGGTGATTGGACCACATCCTCAGGACCAACAAGCAGCTCAGCAGCAAGAGCAGGTGGCCCCGCCACAATTTGAGCCGCCTCCCATCAAACCCACCTTTGATGGGGACCTGAGAAGCTATCCTTCCTGAATCAAGTGTGGGCTCACTATGCTTATGCCTACTTAGATGATGCTCAGATGGTGAATGCTGTGGCAGCCAATTTGGAGGGGGAAGTGGCTGATTGGGTGACCAACCTCCATGATGAAGGGGCTCCTGAGCTGCAGAATGCTAACCTGTTCATGGAGCAACCTAGAGATTGTTTTGAAGACGAATCCTAAGCCCTGTTGGTTGAGAAAGAAATCCATCGTCTGAAGCAAAAAGGCTGCCCCACTAAGGAATACGTTCATGAACTCATGAGAGTTGCTGGTCGGCTAGGACAGTGGCCAGAACGATTGTTGATCAACTACTTCAAGCTGGGGCTAGACTGCGACCTACTCCAAGTCTGCATCATTAAAGGCTTTCCTAACCAACTGCATGAGTGTTATAGCATGGCAGTGATGCTGGACATTGAATTGGATTGCCCCAGAAAACCAGGCACAGCCGAACCCAAGCTGCTTCGTGCCCAGGAGAAGCGCCTTTTTGGTCGCCATTCCCAAGCCACCAGCCCCCCCAGGCACAAGTTAGAGCTCCAATCAAATGCTACCAATGCTGCCAAATGGGCCACCATGCTGTGGAGTCAGTGGTGGGATTCAGCCAGTTCATACCAGTTCAGCAGAACTGGTAGATAATTTTTTGTTGCTCAGGCCCAGAATGGACTTCTGGAAGTGGCATCCACATAGAGAACCGGTTGTTCATATATTTGAATCCCACCACTGTGTGGAGTGCCAGCATCCAACCCCCAGGCCAGAAGCACACCAGCTGCCTCCACTAAACCATGAAAAGCCCCCAGGGAGGAAGGGATCCAATGGTAAGTCAACCCATTCCACCTTTTCCATCCCCGCCAATAGTACCCAAAACCGGGGCCCAAATGGACTTAAATGTGTTAATAGACTCAGGTTGCACCGGTGCCTAATTAGTTTACCCACAATGCTCAAGCTGGGGATTCGGGTAAAGCTATTACCTCTAGCTACAAGATTTGAACAAGATGACTGGTCCCTAATTGGCGATGCACCTGCCACACACCTGACAGAACCAGTGCGGTTGGAAATGGGCCAGCACTGGGAAATCATTTGTTTTGTGATGGTTCCAAAAATGACTGAAGCTGTAATTTTGGGTCTGCTCTGATTCTACAAGTGGCACCTGACCATCTGGTGGGAGAATGGAGTAAGGAATTTTAAATTGTGGGTAGGTCCCTTCCCCCTGCCACCCCTCGTGATACAAAGGACGATACCATAAATGAGGCTCAGGAAGAACACCCTGAAACACTAAAGTTTGTTGTAGAGAAGCTGCCAGGAATCCAACTTGTCTCAACCAAATACTGCAATTTAGCTGAAGCTTTTAGTGAGAAAGAATGCGACATCCTCCCCCCTCACTAGGCTACAGACTGTGCCATCGAAATCTTACCCGGGGCCAAGTTCCCGAAGCCAAGAATGTACTCAATGATGCCCAGAGAAATGAAAGAGTTAAGGGAGTACATTGATAAGAACCTGGCCTGGGGCTTCATCCAACCAGTAAAATCTTGTGTAGCAGCCCCTGTATTGTTCAAAGAAAAGATGAGTTGCTGAGATTATGTGTAGATTTTAAAAGATTGAACGCTGTCAGCCTAGAGAACATGTACCCCCTCCCCTTAATGAAGGACATGTTAGCCCACCTGGCAAAGGAAGAGGACGAATGGAAAACCGCCTTCAATTATTCCCTGGGAAGCTTCCAATTTAAAGTGATGCCTTTTGGACTACAAGGAGTTCCTGCTGTATTTTTGCAGCTAATCAACCAGGTGCTCCATGGTCATCTGTATAAGGGATTTTTGGTTTATCTTGGTGACATTCTGATTTACACTGAGACTATGGAAGAGCACATTAAATTGGTCTGTGAAGTGCTGAGGAAACGGAAGGCTAAACTGTATGCAAAGCTTTCTAAATGTGAGTTTCACCAGACATGCCTTGAGTATCTAGGGTACCGAATTTCAAATAAGTGGATATAAATGGATCTTGCAAAAGTGAAAGCTGTATTGGAATGGCAACCTCTTCGCACCCATAAAGCTTTCTGGGATTTGCTAACTTTTACCGCCAATTTATTCCCCTCTTAGGAAATGCGCAGATGTTGTGTTCTTGTGTTCTCACAGATATTTTCAATCTCTCATTGCAGCAGGCAGTGGTCCCATTGTGTTTTAAGATGGCCATCATTTTGCCAGTGCCCAAAACTCCACAATTACAAGCCTCAATGATTACCATCCATTTGCACTGACATCCATCATTATGAAATGTTTTGAGAAACTGATAAAGGAGATTACTGTATCTAGCCTCCCGCCAGCATCTGACCCACTTCAGTTTGCTTACTGACCAAATCACTCTATGGAGGATGCTATTTCTCCATCTGAGCTTGAAGCACTTAGAGCAGTGGTGGTGAACCTATGGCACACATGCCAAAGGTGGCACTCGGAGCCCTCTCTGTGGGTATGCATTCCATTGCCCCAGCCCCACCTCTCCCCACAGCCCCCTCCTCACCAGCAACCCCCCTGAAGGAGAGTCTCCCCCAGGCACAGCCCATGCAGAGCAGCGCAGCCAAGGACATGGCAGCCGGGCAATAGGGACAAGACTCCACCTTTGCACCCCATCGCGTACAGATGCTGCTGCGGGGTGATGGCATAGGGCATGGCTGCCATGGCACTGCAAGGCCACCTGGGCAATCTGCTGCAATGGGCCATGGAGGGGGTGAGTGGCCCTGCAGATGGGTGGGGCAGGGGTGGAGGGCGGGCTGGGGCGGTTTTTGGGCACTCGGTCTCTAAAAGGTTTGCCATCACTGACTTAGCAGAAAGAAATACTCATGTGTTTGTTGTTTGTCGACTTCATCATTTAACACAATCATTCCCTAGCATCTAGTAGAGTCTTTTAGGCTTAAACACTCTTTTGTGCAACTGGATTCTTGATTTTCTTACTAACAGGCCCCAATATGTGCGAGCTGGAACAAATATTTCTAACACCATTTTCTTGAGCATAGATTCTCCTCAGGCTGCGCCCTAAGTCCGTTGCTGTTCACCCTGTTGACTCATAACTGTTGTGCTAGGTTTGCCACCAACCATATTGTGAAGTTTGCAGATGACACAAGAGTAGTGGGCCTTATTCATGATGACAATGAAGGTGCTTACCACAAAGAGGTTGAGGGTTTGGTGAACTGGTATAAGGAAAACAGTCTAGTTTTAAATACTGGAAAAACCAAAGAGATCATTGTTGATTTCAGAAAAGGCAGGCACAGCCACACTTCTCTGTGTATTAATGGTTCACCTTTGGAGATGGTTACCAGCATCAAATTCCTGAATGTGCAGTTAACAAGTAGGCTGGCTTGGTCGCTGAACAGCGAGATACTGGTGAAATGGGCACAGCAGCGCCTGCATTTTCTGCATTGCATGAGAAAAGCACATCTTCCTTCCCCTATCCTTACCACTTTCTACAGAGGGTTGATCGAGAGCATCCTGTCATACAGCATCACAGTCTGGTTTAGAAGCATCACTGCTTCAGACAGGAAGGTGGTGCAGAGAGTCGTAAGGATAGCTGAAAAGATTATTGGCAGTTCCCTCCCTTCCATCCAGGACATAGCACATAAGCATTGCTTGAGCAGGGTCCATAAGATTGTCTGGGACACTACACATCCTCTTCACGACCTGTTTTCCTTATTACCTTTTGGGAGGAGGCTCCGTGGTATCCAAAGCAGAATATCCAGATTTAGTCACAGTTTTGTTCCATATAGTATTAATCTTGTGAACTCTAAAGCTTCCTCATTCCGTTATGTATTCTAGATGGATAGTGATTAATATTTATATGTTGCTTTTATGTAAGGTCTAAACATATGGTTGTATATAGTATGTTTAAATGTGTGTTATGTATGTGTACACTTTGAGAGCAAGCAACTAAATTTCATTTTTAATGTGTGCCATTGTACCCATAGTAAAAAATGACAATAAAAGTTATCTATCTATCTATCTATCTATCTATCTATCTATCTATCTATCTATCTATCTATCTATCTACCTACCTACCTACCTACCTACCTACCTACCTACCTATCGCAAATCTAGCCATGCCAATAACCAATTTATTGAAAACGGGGAGGGGGGAGAAAACCCGACCTTGTCAGCCATTGCCATGTCAAGCAGAATTCAAGAAACTAAAAAGACTCTTTGCAGCCGATCCTGTTCTCAAGCACCCTAATCCTGAAAAGCAATTCATCATTCAAGCCAATGCAAGTGACATGGCTGTGGGTGCTGTTCTTTTACAAAAAAAATGACTGGGGGGAGTTACAATCCTGTGTTTACACTTCCCAGAGCTAACCAACACAGAGAGGAGGTGGGCCATTTGGGAGAAGGAGGCTTTTGAAATACGATGGGCATTACTAACATAGCATCATTTTTGGAAGGGGGGGAGATACATTTTGAAGTATGGACTGATCATAAAAATTTGGAAGCTCTGGAAACCCCCCCCCCTAATTATTCCCAAAACAGGTCTGGTGGGCTCAATACTTCAATAGTTTTAACTTCACCCTAAAGTATTTCCCAGGGGGTAAGAATTTTTTGGCTGACACCTTGTCTAGAATGCCCCAGTTCAAAAGTCACTGGGAGGAAGTAATTAACTCCATTATTCCCCTGCTGCAATCTGCTTCTCAAATAACAACTAGATCACAAACACAAGGATCACCTGCTGATCTTGATGATTGCTTACTGAAGGAACTTATGGAGCAATTAGAGACTGACACCTGGTTCAAAGACAACAAATCTATTTTAACCCTTAGGGGAGGACTAGCCTGGAAGTTATACCTCCCATATGGCTTCAGACTCTAAGCCCTTCAGCAGAGTCATGATGCAAAGTAGGTGGGTCATTTTGTATTCCTGAAAACACTGCATTTAGTGCAGAGGCAATTCTGGTGGTCAGGAATGAAAAGAGACGTTGAGAGTTATGTGAGGTGCTATGCTACCTGTGCTACAATGAAAAGACGTCCTGGGAAGCCCCGTAATATGGACTGTAATTGAGCTATTTTCCAAAGAAGTGTATTTCATCCCTTGCTCAGGACTTCCCTCTGCCCAAAAGCTAACCAAGATGTTTTTGAAACACATATATAGGCTCCATTGAGCCCCAAAGTGGATTATTTCTGACAAGGGGGTCCAGTTTACTGCAAAGTTCTGGAGACAGTTCGTTAAACTGATTGGGTCAACTCAGGGGCTTTCATCAGCTTTTCATCCAAGTACAAATGGAGTGGCTGAAAAAGCTAACACAATGGTGGAACAGTACCTCAGATGCTACATTAATTACCAGCAGACTAATTGGGCTGACCTCCTGCCTTTCGCAGAGGTAGCCTACAACAATACTGTGCACAATAGCACTGGATTCACCCCATTTAAAATAGTAACGGGTCAAGATTTTGTACCTATGCTTGAGTATCCCCAGGAGCCTCCTACTTCCCACACTTTGGATTAACGGGTGACATCTTTCCAGGAGGTTTGAGTGAATGTGAAGAAAGCAATGACCAAGGTTACCAAAGTTTACAAGGAGCAGGCAGACAAATGACGTTCCCTCAAATCCTTTTTTATGTTGGGCAATTGGTTTATCTTTCAATAAAATATTTAAGGTTAAAGTTACCCAGTGGAAAATTGGGGGCAAAGTTCCTTCATCCTTTTCCCATCACAAAAATCATAAAACCTGTTACAGTGCAATTGAAACTTCCACGACTGTTGGGAAAAATCCACCCTGTGTTTCATTGTAGTCTGTTGAAACACCTATTCCAAAGAAGCCGCTGGGTCTGGTGGTGGGAGGGGGAGACACATTATGAAATAAAATGAATTCTTGATTCTAGGTTGTACAAAGGAAAGTTACAGTACCTCATTCAGTGGAAAGGGTATCCCCTGTCAGAAGCTACATGGGTGAAATGTACCAATGTGAAAGTGGATAGATTAATAAAACAATTTTATGATAAATATCCTCTCAAGCCTCAAGGAAAAGCTTAACCTACTTTTTGTTTCCCCTACAGGAGACTCTTTCTTTTTGAGAGGGGCCGACTGTCTACTCTACAAATGAGTATGGCTGCAGCAATTTTTTCTTCTCATTCTAGGTTGCCACATAGAACAGAGGGAGGGGGTTGCCCAGGTGCTTCATTAATCAAAATAATCTTCTGTCTCATGGGAACCAAGGTCATCGGCTGCTCCCAAGACTTGGGACTGGGCATTGCATAAAAAGCCCACCAAATAATCTTATTAGGGAACATAGTTGCTTGCATAGTTTTTTTAAGTGGGACATTTAACTTTGTATTGGGAAATTGTTACTTGTATATTCAGACTTGGTTTCACTTTTGACCGTGCCAATACTTTGTAACTAATAAACCTGTTCTTTGAGGAATTCTCAAGCCTTGGAGTTTTGCTTTATTCATCTCTGTTGGAACCATGATATAATTATTTTCATATATCTCAATATTTCACCATATAATTTACTGCATTTTCTGGATATGATCTGCACACTGAATTTGTAGAATAATAATTAAACCAAACTATTGTTATAAAAAAGAGAGCAACAAGTTAACCATAGTCAATATATGAAATGATGCTTCATACCTTCACCATTGGAAGAGTGTCATTTAATATAGTTAGTGAATCCATGAGCAACGGTGAACGGTCCAACCACTCCTGTGCTTTTTGTGTTAAATCAGCCATCAGTTTCAATGTTGCATTGGACTTATAGAATTGAAACAAACAAATCAAACATTAATATATTTTGTAGGTAGGCAAAGAAGTTATTTTAAAGATTAAAGCTTTTAGCACAAAGTTTTGTTTTCGTGTTATCATAAAAGCAAGGGACTATTGCTAATAAGATAACAATACTCCGAAGACAAATGTGCTAGTATAAATGTTCCTAATTTAAAACTTAGAAAATTTAGTTTATTCCCCAATTAAGTTCCTCTCTCATTTCATTTAAAAGCAATCTCTGAGTTGCTGCTTTTGTAAAACCCACCAAGTTACATATTCTAGAAACTAATAGAATTTTTCACGAATCAAGTCTTCAAAACAGTTTCTGCTAATTTATCAAGAATATTCTAATAATAGTGAATTGTTAATTTTATTTAATATGGCATTACCTTTTCCATGATTGCACGTGTTTCAGGAGTATCTGGAGAATACAGAATCTGCCCACGCAACATGGGCTTTAAGAAAGACCAAATTAAAGCTCCAGAAGGTGTCTTAACTAAGTCCAGAAACAATGATAAGCAGAACGGTGCTACAGAAGAGACAAGAAAAATATTGGACCAACCAACTGAAACATACCTAATTCAGTGAAATACACTGGTCTGTTAGGATCCTGATGAATCCTCTCATAACCTTGTGGTTATGATGTAATTCTTTTGACAAAACTACCCTCCTCAAAGATCTCCATTTGCTTAACTCAGCCAGAAAGACTTAATGTTTAGGAAAAGTCTTTCCTAAGACTTTTCTTAAAGTTAAAATTAAATGAAAATTTGGAAGGACTACCTGCCAGTACATTGTCAGTTTTTCCTTGCATCTATATAGCATTTTGCTGTGCCAAAGACTGCTCTCACAGTCATGCAAAACTATCACAGTGAGTGAGACTATTAGCCCATCAAAGTCAGTGTCTGACAGCAAAGTTCTCCATGGCCGTAGTGATAGATTTAATTCTGCTTCCTACTTGAAGCTCTCTTCATTTCACTCGACTGTCTTTATATATCCAAGTAGGAGTAAGACACAAAACAAGGGTTAATTTTTATTTCAGTGTTCTTAGTGAAATCTTGTCCACATAATTATTTTTAAACAAGAAAAAAACACAGCACATATTAATTATGAAGTCAGAATAATATTTGAACTGACATTTTTCATCCTACATTGTAGGAGTTTGGAAAATGGTAGGAAGTTATAAAGTCTTTGCAAATTAATTATATTGAAAAAAGGATCCTGATATCTTTGCTGTATTTTACAGCAATCCACAGAACAATAAGATCTAATAAATAAGAAGAGAACTTGGTTTTGTGTAGTTTTAATTGTGCTGATTATATTGTGCGGTTGAAAACAATATAATGAAGTAAAATGGAATTATCCCACACTCTCACTAACATTGTTTCTGCTTGGTTACACTGAAAGGATCCCATTAGATTTTGCTTCAACTGCCAAACTTACTAGTATCAGATGGAATACTATATTTCTTCATAATATGTTGAATATGTTCATCTTCATCTGCAGAAGAATGGTGAACATTCTGCTCCTCAAAATCAGGTAGCAGAGATTCAAAAAACAAGGGAGTGATTTCATGGTTGCAGAAAGTTTTGGATATAGTTTTCAACATTCTGCTATTTATTGTTAAATTGCTAGCCTCAAACAAAGCCTGTGAAAATAAACAGACAACACAATGATAGCAAAGAAAGCAAGTCAAGGGTGATGATTAATTAATTGAACCTTGGAATGGGTTTCTAACTGAGATCTAGAGAACTCCCTAATGTCATTCAGGAAGGCATTATAATCTGGCCGTTTTCCCAGGCTCCTTAATGTAGGATGGATGGAATACCTTGTTAGATGTGTTTATCATATGTGCATATTTTGATGCTAGTGGTACTGATTTTCCATTTTATTTACTTCCTTTATTGAATTTTTTCATTTATCTATTTGTATTTGTCATTTACACTATGGGTCACTCAGAATCAGTTGGGAGTCATGCAGTACCAAGGTAAAAATAGAGACATTAAGATTTAGAATACAATACTTATATGGTATCTTCTAACATTAGAAGCCAAAATGGGTTGAAAATGGAAATTCACATAAAAATGACTTTGAATCAAATCCTAATCTATTACACAAAGGATATATATGGATAAAGAATACAAGAATAACAGAGCAAGTTCTATAATGAAACAATAGATATTTTTTTAATAAATGTAACCAAGACAGGATAAATATTTCAGTGAAAATGCACTAAGTACCACTGGAGTAAATCTTTATAAATATAAAATGAAATGTTATCTTGTAAAGTGTCCTCTATATTCAGTTACACGAGGCATTCTTACTGAATCCCCCACTTAAGGTAACAACTGTTCATCCTAGTAAGTTGTGTCAATTTATCACTATCAAAATAACTGTCTTTTAATCAGCACTATTTTGTGAACAGTCATTTTGCACAATGTAATTTTCACAGTTGACTGGCTTTGCATTTCATCTTTTTCTTATATTGTTATTTTACAACATTTACCTTCTGCTAAACAGAATAACTGTTCATATGTCAGACAAAATTGATTTTATCCCATTGGACATTATGCCACAATAATTATGTCAGCTGTTAAAATGCTAAAAAAAGTTAGTTATTTCCTGCTACTTTCAATGGAAAAAGTTATATTTATTTGATGGTATATATTATTACAAACTCTATACTACTATTTTTGGAAAAGTCATCGTTGTATTATAAAAATACAAAGCTGAAAACATTGCAACAAATGCCTAAATCATTGCAACTCACTGTGAAACCAGCAGCCTTTGTAGAAGTTTCAAAATTGGCAACATGAAAATAAGAATGCTGTAGTGCAAACTACGCCCCTTTTGTGCACATGTCAATGTTGCATGCATGTTCAAAAGGAGTAAGTTTGTATTGTGGTATTCCATCCAACATCTTGTTGATTTTGATACACAAACCCCCACTCTATGAAACCACCAAAAACTGAAATAATAAAATATAATATATTAAATGTACTGCAATTTCAAATTAAAGGGAGAGCTAACAAGAAATTGGCAGCAGACTTTAACAGGCACAGAAAACAAGAGAGGAAATGGAATGATGAACTGTTTCACTCAGTTAATGATAATCAGAATTACAATTAACCAAAAATCAACTATTCTTAATCCCCTTGTTTTGTTAAGGGAGCTGCTTTAGTAAGATCACATTTGGAATACTCCATTCAATTTTGGTCATCACAATACAAAATAGATGTTGAGATTCTAGAAACAGTGCAGAGAAGAGCGAGCAACAAAGATGATTAAGGGCTGGAGCCTAAAATATGTTGAACGATTGCAGGAACTGGATATGTCTAATCTAATAAAGAGAAGGACTAGGGTTGACATGATAGTAGTCTTCCAATATTTGAGAGACTGTTATAGAGAAGAGGGGAGTCGACCTACTCTCCAAAGCACCTGAAGGCAGAATAAGAACCAATGGATGGAAACTTATCAAGGAAAGATCCAACCTAGAGCTAAGGAGAAACAATTAACATTTGTTAAAAATTAACAATTAACAGCCTGCCTTCAGAAGTTCTGGCTGCTCCATCACTGTAGGTTTTTAAGAAGAGATTGGACAACCTTTGACTGGAATTATATAGGATCCCCTGCTTGTGCAGGGGTTGGACTAGAAAACCTCCAAGTCCCTTCCAACTCTGTTATTCTGTTCTGTAATACTAGATATTGGCATAGATTTGTCAAGAGCCTATTTTACCAGACCAGACTTCAGTTTGTTTTTTTTCTGAATCAACTTTCTTGCTCAGTATACTATGGAAATGCTGTATAGATATAATATATCTTGATTTCAACAAAGCATTTCACAAAGTACTAACATGATTCTGATTTGCAAGCTTGTTAAAGTATAGGCCAGATGGCTGCTTTGAAAACAGCAAATATTCATCAAAATGGAAGCAGCACTGGGTGCTACAAGTTTCATTCCCAAGACTTCTACTTTTCAGTATTTTTATTAATTTTGATGAGGAGGTGGAGGAAATTTGCAGATGACTTAAATTGGGTGGGAGAACTAATGTCTTGGAAGACAGAAACTGAATTTTAAACAAAATAAGCCAAAAATAACAAAATGAAATTTTACAGAGATAAATGCCAAGCTCATCATTTAAGTAATAGAAGGCACAAGTAAAATGTAAGAGATGCTTAGAGGGCAACAGAACCTGTGCAAAGTAACTTGGAATTATTGATCATTACAAAACTTTGATATGATGCAATTGAAGTAGCATTATGATGTGTGACTGCAGAAAAGGCAAATATGGATGTATTCTTCAAGAGAAGAATCTATATATCATTAAAATTCTTATATTTGTAACCATTAAGCGGGTGAAACAATGCATCACAGGGTAACAGTTTTTGAACCAAGGTACCTCAAAATGGAGTAACTTACAAAATGCATCCAAAATTTGGAACCTATGACTCCCATGGAATTGAAATTTGGCAAATTTTTGGTTGCTTCAGGGCTGCCACAGACACATTTATGTTTAGTAGACCAGTCTTGCTCTAGCCCTCTAGAAGCTGAGTAGACTAGACCCTCCATTGGCTGCTGGTCCCACCCTAGCCATCCAGAGGTCAAGTGAAGTCGTCCCACTATCAGCTGCCAGAAGATGATAACAGGCACCAAGAATTGATAAAGACATGTGGAGTTACTTCTGAACAATTTTTTTTCCTTCACTTAAGACAAAAATCTTGCCAAACTAAAGCAACTACTTATTTATTTATTAAATTTAGATGCTGCCCATCTTGCTTAGAAGTTACTCTAGGCAGTGGTGGGATTCAGCTGGTTCCCACCACTTCGACAGAACCAGTAGCTAATTTTTTGTTGCCCAGGCCCAGAATAGACTTCCAGAAGTGGCATCCATACAGAGAACCGGTTGTTCACATATTTGAATTGCACCACTGACCCTAGGTGGCTTACAGACACAGTAATGTAATAAATAAGACAGACAAATAAATAAGACAAACAAATAAGACAGGATAAAATAAAATGTACCGTAAATGCCGGCGTACAAGGCGACCCAGCGTATAAGACGACCCCCATCTTTATAGCCGGGCCGCATTCCTAGAACGTTGTCTTATACGCTGGAAACTACTAGTATTTCCGGCGTATAAGACGACTCGGCGTATAAGACGACCCCCGTCTTTGGCGCCGATTTCAGCGCTCGCGGAAGTCGCCTTATACGCCGGCATTTACGGTAAATTAAAAAAGCAAAAATTGTCAATATTTCTTCTCTAAAATGCTGAAATTTATTTGTTCTCCTTCACTGTGACATTGCAGCTTCTAATCTCCTAATAAGAATCCTTCCCATAATATGTTGCAACTGATAATTTGACTTCTATGCAAATCACACACTTTCTAGACTTCTGATATTTTTCTTTATATATATATATATATATATATATATATATATATATATATATATATATATATATATATAATTCTAGCTTCTAAGAATTAACACATTTTAAAACAAACCTTAGAAAGTGGTGCATGTCTTGTCATCCTCAGCTTTTTCAGGGAATGAATTGCATCTAAGAGTGGATGAACATTGGATACAAGCTGCATCCTCAAGTGATCCATGTTTTTCAGAAATTCTAATGCCTTATCCACAGGAATTTGAAATTCTTTAGGGAAAAGCATCTAGAGAAGCCCACAAAGAGCAACATCATAATCCAAACTAAACATATATGTGATATATTTTATTCAACTAATACCAAATAAAGCATTTAAAGTTTAATTAATTTTCTTGCTCAAATCACAATATATTTAGACCTTCTTTGACTGAATTGGGCTTCAAAGATTATATCCTAAAGGCCACATTCTCAAAAGATCAAAGTTCATATATTTGAGGGAGAGAACGGAACTATGGAAAGCAGTCTATTTTCTGTTAAGTTCAATAAGAATTGTTATTATTCCAGTATTTTCCAGTCCATGCAACGTTCATCACGCTTCACTCTGCTGCATCCTTTAAAATCAGTATTTCATTATTATTATCATTTGTTAGTTCCACAACTTACCATTCCTGTCTCTACCCCTTGCCAAGAAGTCAATAATTATAGTACAGTATTCATAATTTCAAGGTTCTACTTGCTGAATTTAAGTACATAAATTTTGGAGATCTTATTAGTCTATTACTATGTGGAGGCATCCTTGTGAATCAAATAATATTAAGTTACAACTGAACAAATGGCTAATGTCTTTTCAGATTTCTTATCTGGTAAGTAATAATATCCCTTTTGAATAAATCCACCCTGTCCGTGAAACACAGTATGTTTAGATTTTGCACTGAGATTTAGGGATGTTAATTTGAGCATTGCATCCTGCTGGATAAATACAATCTCTACTTAAATTTTCAATTTAAATATTCATATCTCCAAATATTTCAATGAATTCTATAGAATCACTCATTTAAATACAATAGTCCTCTAGTTACAAGTGTAATGGAACCTGCACATTTCGCTCTTAACTCAGAAAACTCGTAGGAGTGAATCTCATACCTCGAACGAGATCACTCCCTTGCTCATTAAAATGCACGCAGTTCATTAAGTGCACATGAGGTATCTCAGGGTGGGGAAGGCCATGGGGGGCCTAGAGATGGAACAGGCCCCCAAGGCCTCCCCAACCCAGTAATATACCTCATGCTTCCCCCTCCCTTCTTGCTGCACTGGACTCACTTACCTTGAAAAGATCTGTCTCCTCTCTGCTGCGGTTCCTTCTTTTGAGGGACAGGGGAGTCGATGGAAGCCCCTGGATTCCATAATATCACGCAAGTTCAGGCACCGATCCTCTTTCACAGAGAATGGGTGCCTGAATTCTCATGCTGTTTGCAGTGCCTGCCTCCTGCTTCCCCTCAACTCTGGAGCCATGCAGCTGCTGCCTCTGGAACAGAGATCAGGGGAGGCTTCTGCATGCCTCTGGAGGTTGTATCCAGGCCTCAGATGACTGCTCCAAGCTGCTGCCGCTCAGAACAGAGCTTCCAGAGGTTGGATCCAGGCCTTGGAAGGGTCCTCCAAACCATTTGTGCCTAGAACAGAGATCGGGGGGTGATTCTGCATGCCTCCGGAGGTTGGATCCAGCCCTCAGAGGGTTCCTCCAAGCTGCTGCCATCCTTAACAGAGCTTCCGAAGATTGGATCCCGGCCTTGGAAGGCTCCTCCAAGCCATTTACACCCAGAATGAAGATCAGAGAGAGGCTTCTGCATGCCTCCGGAGGTTAGACCCAGGCCTTGTAAGCTCCATTCCGGGCGGCAGCAGCTTGAAGCAGTCATCCGAGGCCTGGATCCAACCTCTTGATCCAGAGGCATGCAGAAGGCCCCCCCATCTCTATTCCAGGCACAAACAGCTTGGAGGATGCCTCCAAGGCCTGGATCCAACCTCTGGAAGCTCTGTTCCGGGCGGCAGCAGCTTGGAGCAGTCCTCTGAGACCTGGATCCAACCTCTGGAGGCATGCAGAAGCCTCCCCCGGCCTCTGTTCCAGGTGGCTAGGAGGAGGTCTCTGAGGCTCTGGGGACAATGGAGTCACTTTCTCCCCCAGTGCAGCGAGCTCTGGTGGGCTGGATGTAGGTGCAAGTGGCCTGGCTTTCTCCCTCAGTTGAAGGCTTCAGGCCTACCCTCAGGCTGAAAGGAGTTGGGGGTAGGAGCAGGAGACAGGCACCTTTTGCATAGAGAATGAAAGTTTCTGACATCAGTGATTTGGCAAACTTCAAACACTCGCGCAAGATCACAGACTCCAGATCCATGGACTCTCTGTGTGAAAAGCATTTGCAAGCTGACTCTCCTGTCCCTCAAAGGGAAAGAAACTGTGGCAAAGAGGATTTTCGCAAGATAAGTGAGTCCAGTGCAGCAGGAAGGGAGGGGGAAGCAGTTATTAGGAGTGGGGTGGAATAGGGTGAATGTTGCAGTGCCACTGAAGTCGCTCGTAAGGGTGAACAATTGCCATGATGCTGCAATATTTGTAATTTTGGGACTTGCTCATAAATACTAGGGAGCACTGACCATGTAACTTTGAACGAGCCTTAAATGAACGCTCATAACTTGGGGATTACCTGTATCTTCTACAAAGGAGTATATATACTGTCCAATTATAGTCTTGGAAGTACAGCAATAATTAATAGTGACAATAGTTACACTAAGACTTTGAGCAAAATCATAAACTAAATTTATTTAGGATATTCTTTTTAAATGATTTTTTGAAATACATTACAGTTGTTTTTTCTATTATTCTTATTTCCCTGGAAGATGAAAAAAAATCAGAAAACCTCCCCACCTCCATAGAGTCTCAGTTCATTCTTTCAGGGATTGCTTCGGAGATGAAGTGAAGAGATTTAACTCTTCCATTCACTACCAAAGCAATCACTGAAGAGAAATAAGCTTGGAGGCAGCACCTCATACTACTATGTCCTCATCTTTTAAAATCTTCAGTGGTAAAATGTAGTTAACTTCTTCATTTGTTGCACACCTCTGCTCAGGTAGATGAAGGGAGATCAGTGCCAGCATATAGAAGAATGAGGGAACTAAGCACAGTCCTCCTTAGTGAAATCCTGCTCCTGATGACTACAAGGACATATCCATAAGATTTTTTTTAGCAAAATATGGAAATGATTCGCCACTGCCTTCTTTCAACATGTTTTCTCAACTTCTCAGTCTAAGTAATAGCTCTGAGATTTCCCAATGACCTCTCAGGGAAGTCTTCATCAGATTTAAATCAGTTTAACTTTTTGTGATTAGTCAAAGTCCACTAGGTATTGCCACCTGCAATAGCATAAGGGGGGAAATCCAGGCTTAAATAGGCTTAATAGAACCCTTTTAAAGCAAAATGCATTTGTATGCGTGTAACAGTGTGACATTGAGGCCACTTTATGTATTTCATAAGTATAAATAATCTGCTTTCTTCCCTCTGCTATATGAAACATACATATTTTGCTGATGATCATATAAAGAAATACTATGTATGTTCATGTATTATAAATGCTACTATTATTAACACCTTACTTTTCACTTATAGATATCAGCAGTTTATATGAATTGTGCTCCATAATTCTGTCTGGTATCTATGTATTGGATAGTTCCTTCCTTCCAAATAAACATGCTAAAGAGTCATCTCTACTCGTATTCATAATATTTTAGTTTCAATCATGTTGGACCACAAAGTTGCCCAAGTCACATCTGGTCCCATTAAATTTATGTATCCACCACCCATTAAAATGGACTGTTTATCCTATGCATTTTTTTCTCCATTATGCATAGAATGGCAAAGAAAAGCAAACACATGAAACAAACCTTATAGATGAATTTGTAGACATCTAAGTAACGCAGAAATGTGATCCCCAAAAGATAAGATTTGTAAGTCCTTTCTGCAAAGGAGAACTTGCAGAATTGTTTTGCTATAATTTCCAGCTTAGCATCACCAGTATCAGTATTACAGGACTCTAGCTGTAGTATTTGAAATATCAGCTGTATTGGCATGAAAAAAAGCAAAATAGTAAATACTAGACTCTCACTAAAAAGGTTAAATTAAGTAGCTCTCTTTAAAACCACTGACCTAGACCACTTTAACAAAGCAGCAGATACAGTAGATACCAGTTGTTATATCAGGCAGTTTCTTAACTTCTTGTAAACAAAAACAGGTTCTTGGGCTTTAACTATTCATATATTAATTTTGTATCTTGCTATTTTATGATCAAGAACAAGAACTTATTGATGAAGTGCAAGCATATGCTATATTCATGTTTCCAATATTGTTGCCTGCCGTAATACTTCCTTAGTTTGGTATGGCTTAATATAGACTTTCTTTCCTCTAGGGAACACATATATGTCTATTTTTTATTGCATGGTGAAACAGATTATATATGTTTCCCAATTTAAAAACTTGCCCTGTATACTTTCCAAAAGTAAAATCAGAAACAAATACCCTGATCTACTCAACCCACATTTAAGGTAATGTGGTTTTTTTATAAACCTTATTCAAACAGATTGATAAAAAAATGTGAAAAGCAGAATTAAACATTTTGGAAGGCCTCTGCTTGTTCTCTATGTGTAACTGTCATTTTGGGATATTAACTGACATTCAGCCAGTTTATTTTTTAATGACCCTTTCTCTCAACAATTATCTTTGTATCAAAAGCACTGGGATTTAATTTTTTTTCATCTATGTATCAGCATCACCTTTTGCCCACTGAATAGAATGTCAGACTATCATAGGCTGAAATATTATGATTTGATTTAGAAGTGAACCTATATTATTAGACAGATACATCACTGAAAAAGATGAGTTACCCACTGGTATCAACCATTCAGTCACACCTGATTTTTTACACAGATGAGCATGTATAATATAATCTCTAAAAAGTCATCTTAGCTTATAGTTATTATTCCTAAAAAACTTACCTGTGTTTTGTTTTCTGAAAGAGGCATTTCTGTAAAAGCATTGATACTTTTGGTAGACAATCCTACAATATTTCTGAGATCATTCTTGAGGCCATCAGCATTTCGGAACAGATCTATGATCATATCTTTAAAACATCACAGAACAAAAGTTTAAAATTAAAAGGTCTGTTTTACTCCAGTTTTCAGAAAATACTATAAACAGAACACTTAAAAGATGGTTTGCAAAAGAAAAGAGCTTTATGCTATAAAGTAATAACCTGAATAAGAAAATATTTAAAATGTTTATTCTCCTATTTAAAATTAATTTGTATTTTTATTTCAAAGAGGAACTTGAGCAAGCATATATATTTGATATTCACATTTAGGTAGCATTTTAAAAATAAAAATAAAAAAAATAAACCATATCTGTTTATAAAAAAATTAAGCCTATTTTCATACTTCTTCAATTTCACCTGACTCTTTCATTTCAAAAGCCTAAGAAATAGATCTTTTTAAATGAATGTTAATTTCCCTTCTTGTTTAAATTATATCAGATGAATATATTTGGTGATCAACATATTCTATTTATTTTTTTACCAGTTCCCTCTGAAAAAAATTAGTATTGCTGTAATTAATTAAAATTCAAAACTTAAAAAAATGTTATTTTATCATCAACAAGTTGAGCAATCCCTAATAATGCAGAGGATATTATTAGTCAGTAACTGTGTTTTCTGAATAGATATGGACAGCTCATTTAATTCTCTTTAGAACAGCACTTGATTTCTTTTATTTTGGGTGGGGGAGGAGGTTACCCTCAAGTCAGCCTTGACTCCTGGTGACTACACTGACACTCCATGCAGGGTTTTTTTTGGCAACATTTTAGTACTGCAAATGGTTTGCCTTCTTCAACTTTGTGTTTAAGGCAGGACTAGTCCCACAGTTTCGTTGATTGCAAAATAAATATAAGTCAGCAGCGTGTTATGACTGTAAAACAGGCAAGTATAGTTGCATCAATAAGCAAAATTTCCAATTTTCGAGAATGAAGCATTTTAAATAGATATTGGATTCAGTTAGACCTCACCTGGACTTTTGTGTCCAGTTTGAGGCATGACAATTTAAGAAGGATTCAGAGAAATTAGAGCAGGTTCAAATAAGGGCAATTGAGATAATCCTATGAATACAGATTGAAGGATCTGCATATGGCCAGCTTTGGGAAAAGGCAGTTTGAGAAGAGAGATATGACATTACATAGATAGCCATACCATCCATTGTTTGTAGCATTTGTTGGAACACTGCGGCTATTTACACAACACATTGTTAACTCAGTTATTTGTTTGGTCTTACTTCTGGGTGGCCTTAAGAGTATCATATTATTCTCAAGTCAGATTTGTAAGCATTTCATAGAAAAACAGGTGGAAGGGACCTTCTAGTACAACTTAGTATAGAAATCATGGGGGCTCCATCACTGGAGATTTTTAAGAAGAGGCTAGACAATCATTTGTCTGAGATGGTATAGGTCCTCCTGCTTGAGGAGAGGGCTGGACTAGAAGACCTCCAAGGTCCCTTCCAGTTCTATTCTATTCTAACCTTCTGCTGAAGCAGGAGACCTTATACAATTCCAGACAAATGTTTGTCCAATCTCTTCTTGAAAACTTCCAGTAACAGAACACCCACAACTTCTGGAGGCAAAGTGTTCCACTGACTAATTGTTCTCATAGTCAAGAAATTTATCCTTAATTCTAGGATGGATTTCTCTTTGATGATCTTCCACCCATTACTTCTTGTTCTGCCCTCAGTTGCTTTGATGAAGAGGACAACCTCCTCTTCTCTGTGAAAGTCCCTCAAGTATTGGAAGACTGCTTGTAAGGACCCACCCCACTTTGCATCTTAAGAAGACAGAACTCTTGGAATAATTCTTCCAACAGGAATCCTTTATTAAGAGAAAATGGTTGCAGGCATGCTAGACAGGACTTGGGGTTCAAGCTCTTCCATTCAAGGTTTTAAGGGGTTCCCCAGTAGTCCCACCCAATCAACCCCCCTTCCAGTGATAGTTTCAAGTATCACAATTCCACCCCCTTTCTTCTTTCTTCCGTCTGAATGGAGACTTCAGGTAACTACATGAAAGGCAAGTACCCTGCTTTGTTATGATAAGGTTCTCTAGTGCTAATGCTTTGATGTTACAATAAACACACATTCAGCATTCAGCTCTTTGAAGTGTACTGAAGGAAGTGAGGGCCATAAAGCCCCTTTGTTCTCCCCCTTCTCTCCCTCTTATGGCAGAATCCAAAGAAGGCAGAATTGGGAGTTTCTATATTTGATAATTAAAGATGAAATATGATTGGATTCTGACATCCGGCCCCTCTTAAAAATAAGAGAGATCCACCTGAAAGAAAACACAAGTATAAAATTTAGTTAGGCTTGTTAGGATACTCTGTGTGAAACTTCTTCAATAGCTTCGGGGCTCTGACATGACGTTTATGGACCCACTCATTTTGTGAGGGAGGGAGGTGTTTCCAGGCAACTAGGTACTGAGTTGCTCCATGATATCTCCTAGAGTCAAGGACTTCCTTTATTTCGAAGTGTTGTTCACCCTCCACCATGATTGGAGGTGGTGGTGGGGGGGGGATTTTTGGCCGTAGAGGTGACTGATGCTCTCTTTTCAGCAAGCTGCAATGAAAAATTGGGTGTATTTGCCTGAGATTTTTGGGTAATTCTAATTCTACTGTTACTGGATTTATGATTCTTTTAATTGGAAAAGGTCCTATATATTTTGGTCCAAGTTTTTTACAGGGCTGTAGGGACTTTAGGTATTTTGTAGATAAGTACACCATTTCTCCTATAATGAATGGTGTAGGCTCAACCCTTTTTTTATCGGCTTGTGTTTTATATGCCTGCCTAGCTTCATCTAGTGCTTTTCTGACTATTGGCCAGGTGTTTTGTAATTTCTCCATCCATTCTTTCAGCGAGGGGATCGTTGGTTCGTTTGGGGTTAATTCTGGCATGGGGTTGAAACTTTGACCGGTGGCTATTTGAAAAGGAGTGTAACCTGTGCTGGAGTGGACTGCATTATTGTAGGCAACTTCTGCAAAAGGGAGTAAGTCCGCCCACTCGGTCTGCTGGAAACTAAGAAAACATCTTAAATATTGCTTAAGTACGGAGTTCATTTTTTCAGCCCCCCCATTTCCTTGAGGGTGGTGGCTAGATGTCAGTCCCTGAGTGGTTCCTAAGAGGGATAAAAATTCCTTCCAAAATGCAGACGTAAATTGCACCCCCCTGTCAGAGATGATGCGTTGGGGTGCCCCATGCAATCTGTAAATGTGTTGGATGAAAAGTTTTGCTAAGGCTTTTGCAGTGGGAATCTTTTGGCAAGGGATAAAGTGCACCTGTTTGGAAAACAAGTCCGTGACCGTCCAGACCACAGTATTCCCATTGCTTTCTGGCAATTCCACTATAAAATCCATGGCTATTTCTCTCCAGGGGGCTGAGGGACTTGCCACTGTTTGCAATAGTCCTGGCACTTTCCCTTGCAACCTCTTTGCCGTGGCACATTTTGGACAACTGGCTATATAACTTTCAATGTCCTTTTTCATGGATGGCCACCAAAATTGCCGTTTAATTAAATGTAAAGTTTTTACAAATCCAAAATGCCCTGCTGATTTTGTGTCATGGCAAAGGTGCATGAAAGTTACTCTTTGAGTTGTTGGTATATATAACTTTTCCCCTACCCAAGGCAACCCGTCTCTCATTGTGCACACATTTTTGTTTTTCTGGAACCATTCATCTGTTTCCAAGCTTTTTCTGAATTCAATCCCAGTTTGGCTGTCCAGTTGTGGTTTTATTTTGGCTTGGGTTCTTGTGGTTACTGGTGCTGCCAGTTGTGACTCTGCCATTATTGGTCTAGAGTCTGTGGTTCGTGCGCTGTTATATTGGGGCATGCGAGATAGAGCATCTGCCAGGAAGTTCTTTCTTCCTGGTAAATGTTTGAGCTTAAATTGGAATTGGTGAAAATGCTGGGACCAGCGGGCTTGTTTGGGATTGAGTTTCCTGGAAGTTTTCAGGGCTTCTAAATTTTTGTGATCAGTCCACACCTGGAAGGGGATTTTGTTGCCTTCCAGGAACTGTCGCCACGTGAGTAATGCCCAACGTATCCCATAAGCCTCCTTCTCCCATACGGGCCAGCGCTGTTCTGTTTCCGTGAGTTTCTTGGATGTATATGCACAGGGTTGCAATACTGCATCATCATTTTCTTGTAATAGCACAGCCCCCACTGCCACATCACTTGCATCTGCCTGTATTACGAAGGGCTTGTCCATGTCTGGGTGCCTTAGTATTGGTTCGGCAGAAAAAAGTCTCTTTAGTCTCTCAAACGCTGCTTGGCACTCCATTGTCCATGTTAGTGGCTGGCTAGGTTTTACTGAGGATGCTCCCTTCGTTTTTAGTAAGTTAGTGAGGGGCAAGGCTATCTGGGCAAATGAGAGGATGAATTGGTGGTAAAAGTTTGCAAAGCCCAGGAAACTTTGTAGTTGCTTTCTTGTGCGGGGTGGTGCCCAATTTAGTACTGCTTTGACCTTCTCTGGGTCCATTTCAATGCCCTGTGGGGATATGCGATAGCCTAGGTAGTCTATCCTTTCCTGGTGGAATTCGCATTTTGAGAGTTTGGCATATAGGTGAGCGGCTCGCAGCTTCTTTAAAACCGCTCTGACAAGTTTGACGTGTTCTTCTTTTGTTTCAGTAAAGATAAGAATGTCGTCCAAGTAAACAAGGACCCCCTTAAACAGGTGCTCCCTTAGAACGTCATTGATTAATTGCATAAAGACTGCAGGGCCCCCTTGTAATCCAAATGGCAAGACTTTGAATTGATAGCACCCCATGGGGCAGTTAAATGCAGTCTTCCATTCGTCCCCTTCCTTGATTCTCACGCGATAGTAAGCTTCCCTTAAGTCTAGTTTAGAAAAAATTTTCCCTTTCGATAGGTGTGACAGCATGTCTTTCATGAGGGGCAGCGGGTATAGGTTGCTTTCACTGATTGTATTCAGGGCCCTATAATCCACGCATAAACGTAAAGAGCCATCCTTCTTCTCTCTAAAAAGGACCGGGGCAGCCACTTTAGGCTTGGCTGGCTCAATGAAACCTCTCTCCAGGTTTTTTTTTATAAATCTTTCCATTTCCTCCTTCTCCTTTGGGCTCATGGAGTATAATCTGGGCTTCGGGAGTTTTGCCCCAGGCTTGAATTCAATGGTACAGTCTGTGGGTCGGTGGGGGGGAAGCTCATTCGCCCTCTCCTCACTGAAGACTTCAGCAAGGTCCCTATATTCCTCTGGTATTTCTGTTAATCTTTTTTCCTCTCCTATGGATGCTTTTTCTATTCTTGATTCTGGTAGCCTCCCTTGGGGTTTTAAGTCCATAGGGTCCCCCTTCGGGAATTTGATTTCTGTCGTCCTCCAATTTACCCAGGGGTTCCATTTTTTCAACCATTCCATCCCTAGAATCATTGGGCATTCCATACCTGGGGTCACCACAAACGTTAAGTCCTCTTCATGGTTGCCCAGGGAGAGATGTATTGGCAAAGTGGCTAGGGTAGCTGGCACCCCCCCTGCTATGGATCCATCTAGCTGGCCAAATGAGATTGGTTGTTCCAGTCTCCTGGATGGGATGCCCAGATTCCCCACTAGTGTTGGGCTAATGAGGCAGCGGGTACAGCCAGAGTCTATTAAGGCTTTCACCTTCACAGCTTCGGGCATGGGGGGGATTAATATAGTCACTGTTTTGAAGATGGGTGTGATGCATCCACTTACCAGGGGTTCGCCCTCCGAGCTGTCATCTGAGGCATCCACCGGCCCTGTGGTGTAGGCTGGAGTCCTTTCCCCTTGGTGAGCAGAGGTGGGGGTTTCTGCAATTTCCATCATTCTCATGGCGTTTCTTTTGGCTTAGCTGAATACTTTCCGGGTTTGTTGATTGGGGATCTGTCTGGGTTGTGCTGGGGGGCCTTTGAGCGGCATTCTACAGCTCGATGCCCTTCTCTTCCGCACTTGAAACATCCCATTTGCTTCTTGGCTGTATCCGATGATTTCACCGGTTGGTGTGTCAGCTCAGGCGGGGGGCGGCTCCATTGTTTTCCTCGGCGGTGCCTCTTCAATATGTCGATCTCTGCTTCCTCTGCCAAGACGTACCATTCCTCAAGTCGATGTGGGTCCCCTCGGGGCAGGCAAGCATCATATAGATCATAGTTTAGTCCGTCTTTGAAATGGCCAAGGAGGATGTCTTCTGGCCAATTCAGTTTGCTGGCAATGGCCCGGAATTCTTGTGTATACTCGGCCACTGGGCGTTTGCCCTGCCTCATCGTTGTTATTCTTTCACGGGCTTTGCGATCAGCCAGGGGGTCTTCAAATCGTCTTCTCAAAGAGGACATGAAACGGTTGAAGTTACTGAGTTCTGGGGCATTGGAGTCATGCAAGTTCACTACCCAATCCGCAGCTGGTCCATCCAGGGCAGATTGCACGATCCGGATGCGGGCTTTGTCGCTGGGAATATCCTGCCCATATTCCTCCATGTAGCTGAGGACTTGGGTTAGGAAAAACCCCAAGCGTGTTGGCTCCCCTTTGAATTTCACTTCCAACGGTGGACGTCTTGGAATGGATCGGTGCCTCTGTTGTGGGTGGTAGTGCCTTCCGTCCAGATTGCCATCTGTGGTCCGGTAGGGGGTGGGAGCTCCTGGATCAGTAGATGTCCCTGGGGTTGCAGGTTCCATGTCCCCCTCGGTGTCTCTCCCTTTGCGGCTCCAGGAACTGGGGCGGCCGTAGGGTTCAGTATTCTCCTCTCCTAGGGAGCTGAGAGTTCTCTTCATCAGGTCAATAGCTTTCTCTAGGATCCAGTCTGAGTACGGTGCCCAGCTTCCTCCCTCTTCACTTGCGTGCAGGGATTTCTCCATCTCCTGCTTCCATTCTGGTTGCTTGGTCCCCCGTCTCAGGGTCACCTTTCTTGATTCCTTTCCCCACTCACTTTTCTTTCCAACGCCCATCGACCAGCGAGGCTTGTGGTCCTGTGTCTCCACCACTTCTTCTCCTGAGGAATCTGGCCTCTCGGATCCCAACATCTGGCAAGGTTCCAACTGGGTCAGCGGCTCTCTTTCCAGGGAGTTTTCCCCCTCTCTTGCTCCATTGTCTGACATGGTAAATTTTTGCAAAATCCCCCGGCAAGGGTCTTCCTTCCAGGTGGATTAATTTTGCAAGTCCTGTCTAATGTAAGGACCCACCCCACTTTGCATCTTAAGAAGACAGAACTCTTGGAATAATTCTTCCAACAGGAATCCTTTATTAAGAGAAAATGGTTGCAGGCATGCTAGACAGGACTTGGGGTTCAAGCTCTTCCATTCAAGGTTTTAAGGGGTTCCCCAGTAGTCCCACCCAATCAACCCCCCTTCCAGTGATAGTTTCAAGTATCACAATTCCACCCCCTTTCTTCTTTCTTCTGTCTGAATGGAGACTTCAGGTAACTACATGAAAGGCAAGTACCCTGCTTTGTTATGATAAGGTTCTCTAGTGCTAATGCTTTGATGTTACAATAAACACACATTCAGCATTCAGCTCTTTGAAGTGTACTGAAGGAAGTGAGGGCCATAAAGCCCCTTTGTTCTCCCCCTTCTCTCCCTCTTATGGCAGAATCCAAAGAAGGCAGAATTGGGAGTTTCTATATTTGATAATTAAAGATGAAATATGATTGGATTCTGACACTGCTATCATGTCACCCCTAGTCTTTCACTTCACTAGATTAGATATGACCTTGTTCCCTTAACCATCCATCGTACCATTCAGCCTCCAGACTTGTTATCATCTTTGTTGCTTTTCTCTCTTCTCTTTCTAGGACCTCAGCATCTTTTTTGTATTGTGGTGACAAGAACTAAGCACAGTATACCAACAGTTACCTTACTAGTCCTGTATTGATAGCAATAGTACTTAGATTTACATATAGTTCTTTTACAGCCCTCTCTAAGCAGTTTACATCTGGGTCCCCATTTTACTGACCTCAGAAGGATGGAAGGCTGAGTCAACCTTGAGCTGGTGAGAATCGAACTGCTGAACTGCTGGCAGCCAGCAGTCAGCAGAAGTAGCCCGCAGCATGGCATTCTAACCACTGCACCACCAGGACTCTAATACTAAAAAGGTACTATCCCTCTATTGATGCTTCCTAAGACTGCACCTGCAGCACATTGTTGGCTCATACATAAGTGGTGATCCATTAGAACACCTAAATCCCTCTCAGTTACCAGGTACCACCTATTCTATACTTGTGCATTTGATTTTTCTTGCCTAGGTGTAAGACCTTACTTTTCTCACCACTGATCTGCATCTTATTGGATGAGATCCAATGCTCAAGTCGGTCAAGATCCTTCTGAATACTGAGTATGTCTTCTAAAGTGTTGGCTATTCCTCTTTGTGAAGTGTCATCTGCAAATTTGATGACCCGTCTATCTCCTTGTCTAAATCATTGTACCCCACTGCATACTTCCCTCCATGTAAATGTACAATAGTTCCATTGAGGACTGCATTTTGAATGCTGTTGGTCTAGTTGTGATTCCATCTAGTGGTGATGTGGTCTATCCCACATTTTTCTCTCTTATAAAGAAGTAGGTTGTGATCTGTTTTTCCAAATGCTTTTCTGAAACTTAAGTAAATTATGTAAGTAAACAACATTGTCAGAGGGTTACTTAATTTGGCTGATTTTAACTTTCCACAAATGACTTAAATGGCTCAATTGCACTCTTCAATTTGCATCTGTTTAATTGTAATAAGGATGTGTTTTTATGTCTCTGAAGAGGAAACATTTTTTTCTCCCAACAAAAGTGCTGAAACATATCCATTGCACAATTAACATTTAAAAACAGAGAAGATATGGGAATAGAATTTCCTATAGGTAGTTTGGGCCTAACTCATGTGTGGTTTTATGGTTTTTTTTAACCTTTAAATCACCCCCCATACACACACACAGAAATACCACAGCCCAGTAAACATCCAAGGATGTTGCTAGAAGTTTGGAGAAACACCACTAACCATCTGGGATACTGCATTTTGCCCCGGCTCTACTTCCTGGATCACGTTGTAGTCATTTCCTTTTCCTTCTCCTCCCCACTCATTAAGCTGGCATTGGCAACAGGGCTTTTGGTCCATTGTGTTATGCTGACATTTGGGGAGCTAAGGATTCCTAGGATGTCTTAGCTCCCCAAATGCCAGTGTAACACAACAGGGGTTTTGATCCATTACAATACTTACCTCCCGGACCTGCCAGTTTAAAGCTGCTTTGCTGAGTTACTCCTAAAAGCATGAATATTTCCTCCTCATGCTGGATAGAAAGGCCTGTGTTTTGTAAACTGACCTGGTTGTGCTGACACTGAGAACAATGAAGCTACTTTGCCCAGTATACTGTAGCAGCTCTGGTGTCACAACAGGCTAAAAAGGAATTCTTTTTCTAAAAAGGAAGCTTTCTCCTTCCCAGCCTCCTAGGTTCTGCTAATCTTCAAAAGATAAGCGCAGGATTGTGAGAGGTGGAAGAGAGCTATTTGTAATCTGGTTGGAAACAAAGCAGGTCCAGTGCCTTTGGGGACCCGGCAGGGCAGGATGGAGGGGAGAATAGATATATGGACATGCTGCAGCATCTCTGCAAAGTTAAGAATTCTACAGAACCTATCCAGTCATTCTTACAGGCAAATGACCGTGTGGGTTCATAGAAATCATAACTTTGAAACAGAATTGTATATAGGGTTTTTTTTGGGGGGGGAGGGAGGTCTGTTGTAACTTTGAATAGTCATTAAATGATCTGTCGTACTTTCATGATTGCCTGTATACAGTTTTGTAGAGAAAAGTCAGATGGTCTTTCCTGTCCATGACTGATTTTTAGCCCCCACTTTACAATTTTTCATCCTAGATTGGAGGTTAGTAACTCAATGCACTGCCAGGCCTATTCTCTTTGTCGCTAATGTACTCTCAGAGAACCCTGGCAATTTTTGGTGATTGAGTTTTTGGTATTTCACCCATGCTAAATGAAATCTACTATTTACAATCCCCACCAAATTAAAAAAAACACTGTCTTTTAAATACTGTCATTTTGTTACTGACACCACCCACCACCACAACCATTCAAGATAAAAAAGTAGGGTGTGTTTATGATTATAAATCAAAAAACAAAATTCATAAGACTTAATCTACCTATCTTACCACATTTATTTCAATCTAAGTTCTCTAAAAAACATTATTTTAAAACTTCAGAAAAATGTTAAAGGAAATGGGCAGAAAACTAAAATAAAGAAAAATCTATCCATACATAATTGTTGAAAGCAAAGATTACCTTGTTTTCTGGAATGTGGTGTAATCTTAGTGATATTCATTATAGAATTCAAGGCAGAAATATGCTTAGAGTTATCACGGAAATATTTAAGTTGGGAGACATTTTCTTGTAACCTTTTTGAAGAAAAGAAAAGGAGTAAGTATTGGCCCTCTGAAATAGATACTAATTGCTACATATTATATGCAAAGAATCTTACCACTTAATTTGTTGCAGAAGCTTTTGGGGATTGCCAACAATTATTTCCTGAAATTCTTGGAAGAGTTTTCTGTGGCTAATTAAATTGGTCAGTGCATGATCACTTTGGTTTCTACCACGAAGAAGCTTCTTGTGGAATTCACTTTGACTGCACAGCTCAGCAAAACTAACATCAGGGAGCTGGCATGTTTGCTGCAGCCATCTAATACTCTCGAAATCACAAAGGAGTGATGTTAGGTTTTGCAGATGGGTTAGCTTTAAATAATCAAAACAGAGACAAAATTAATCACAAATAAATAATAAAAAGCAATGAAAGAAGCCTAACCAATATTGAAGGGAAATACTATTTTATGACAATGATGGAAGCCTTTGCACATAATCAGGATTGGATTCTAGGTCTAAGTAAGTAAGGCAGTTGCCCAGGGTTCCAAATTTTAGGAGACACTAAAATTGAAAAGACTTCCAAAATACACAATACGAGTATAAAATATAATAACCTTACCTTGTTGCTTTGGAACTGTTTCTTTCTACGCTTTTTGAAATACATATTCACAAAGTCACTGGAGTAGTAGTGAGCAGCACTAACCAGATGTTGCAAATCATGAAAAATATATATAATTATAGCTATGGACCTCAGAAAGCTGATAATATTACCTGGAAGATCCTGAGCAAATGAATTGTGTGATTATCAGCTTATCAAAGTTAGAAGAGGTAACAGCATATTTGTGAACCAGTACACCTACATAAGGATTAAATATATTTATGCAGAATTATTGCCTTATGACAATGGGAACTAATGTAATTAAAATTACTTACTGTTTAAATAGGATTTAAATGTCCGAGAAAAAAATGTCCATGGCTGAAAATCATAACAGTAAAGCTAAAAAACTCAAAGGAAAAAAGGAACACAAGAATGCTTTTTTAAATTTCTAACAAAATTGGAACATGAGCCAAAAAATAGGGGTGTCAGAATATGATTTTATCTATTACCTAATGACTAGAGCTGGTCCTGATAAAATATAGGGTGAAAAACTGGTTTCTTCTAGCTTTGAAAAGAAAGTTTAGCCCCTTTTCAGTTCTACTCCGAACTGCACTCAATGCAGGATTTCAGATGCATAATTGAAAAAACAAGGAGAGAGAAAAATTTGGAGCAGAGAAGCAGCAGGTAGGGTACACTTCTTTGTCTATTTCCCTAACAATGGTATTCTACAAAAACAGCCAGCTGAGCTTCAAAAACTTGCTAAGCATGCACTTTCATATTATCATTGGTATTTTTCACATCCAAATGATACGTTTACTTACTTTTAACATTAGAACCTCTGGAACTGTGGCATAAGTATTTTGAGAATTAAAAAGGACTCCTTTTAGTTCTCTTATTTTTGGAGGAAGAGTACAATTTCCTGTAAGAAACAACATCATCTTGTCTTTTGTAATACATTGTTTTTATAATTTCCACTATCACTAATAAACTCTGCAGGCATTTTGAAAACAAACGAAAACAATGTTGTTCCAGCAAGCATTTGCCTCTTAGATTAGTTTTACTGAATGGCAACTGAGATATATTTGAATTCTATTGTTGTAAGTGAAAGAGTTTTTGTACCCAGAATTTGGGGGAAAAATACATTTAACCATCATGAGCTGAATCATGCTTTAAAAGAAGGAAGTAGGAATCAAACCTTCATGCATAATAAACAATACTGTAGAACACTCTTTTCTTTATTACTGCATTTTGTGTTTCAGCTCTTTTCAAGCACATAGAAAAAATTGACTATTCATTCCAAAGAACATTTTAAAGTTTATCCGGGGAATAAACTTTCTAAACTAGTGGTGGCGAACCAATGGCACATATGCCAGAACCTTCTCTGTGGGCACACATGCTGTCGCCCCAGCCCCGCCTCCCCCTGCAGCCCCCTTCCTCACCAGCAACCGCCCGGAGAGTTGACCCCGGGTGTGACCTGTGTGGAGCAGCACAGGCAAGGACATGGCAGCCAGGCAGAAGGGACAAGACTCTGCCTTCGTGCCCCATCACGCTCAGTTGATGCTGGGGGGCGTGAGTGGAAGGTGTGGCCACCATGGCACTGCAGGGCTGTCTGGGCAATCTGCTGTGGGCTGTGGAGACGGTGGGTGGCCCTGCAGGTGGGTGGGGTGGCGGGTGGGGCAGGAGAGCAGAGTGGGGGCTGAACGGGGGCAGTTTTCAGGCACTCAGTTTCTAAAAGGTTCACCATCACTGTTCTAAACTATGAAATATTTTTATCAACTTTAGGATGTTATTTGTTTCATCAAATAGCTTTTCCTTTGAATGAATATCAGAACATATTTTCTTTTTTTAGGTTTAAGCTGGAATCACTATCACAAAATAAAATGACTGAATGTAAAGCATTGCAAATCTATCTGTGTTAAAACCAAAATGAAGAAGGTTTCTCTTTGTAAGTTTTTAATTCATCAAATTCTAGTGCCACTGCAGTTCTTTTCTTAAGACAAGTACCCAACAATTTTTTTATGAAATAATATAGGCATCACAGTTACATTAAGCCATGTGCTACTATTGGTTCTAATGAAGTGATTCTTGTTGATCAGGCTTCTTGGCTTTTATCTGGGTATGAACTGCCATCAATGTCACCATAAAGCACCCAGTTGCCATTAAACTCTTTCACAAGAAGAAGATTTAAAAATAAATATATTGTATGCTATTATGAAAATATGTGTTACCTGACAATTCATTGTCTGGCTCTTGAAACACATTCATTATGCAAATGAAATATGATGAGAAGTTACTATTATGAGATGTTTTTAGGAAGACATGTACAAATTCTGAAAACAGAAACCTGGGAAAAAAACAGAACAAAACAGTCTCATGTGAAGTCACACACATTAAAGAATGTTTTGCAATTAAAGACTTTTTAAAAAGTTTTCAATTTACCTAGAGTGGCACTAAGCCAATTTCATTCAGAAAATGTACCAAAATGTTGCTTTATAGTAGTTAACAGATCTTAAAGAAGAAGAGTTCTACTTCTATCAGTTGACTTATATCACTGAATACTTCAGAGATAATTAACAAAATACCAGGATGATCTGTCATTTTCTAAATTTTAAACTAGATTTGAGCTCAAAAAAACAAACAAACAACAAGATTCTCCCACATCTTTCCAAATGAGTATCTTAAACTTTAGTTTAACAAAACGTTTACAATTTTAATGAACAAACCAAATGAACAGATTTGAAAACCCACTGAGAGCTGTGCAATATAACCCTACAGAGATTGGTTCTTATTAGATTGGATTTTCTTCAGAGTGAGAAACTTGATTTTTTTTCTAAGTTTAAAATTGAAGATTAATCCTGAAGTTATTGAGACTTGCTAAATAAATGTTTAAGACTGGACTGTTGCAATTATTTTAACTGGAATTAAGAAAATTAATTAATTACTTTAATTAATTACTTTGATTTTAATTGGAACTAAAATGCCAGGTGCACGGTAGTGTAGTGCCAGGTGCACGGTAGTGTAGTGTGATATCTCCCTTGGGCAACTCCCCAGATTCCTCCTCAAATGTTAGCTCGGGGGAGGTTGAGCCCATTCCTGGCATGTCAGGAACTGGGTTGCTTGATGGCTCTGAACAACTGTCCGAAAGAGATTTGGAGGAGGCTTCAGCTGGGGAAAGTTTGCAGTGGCAGACTGCCAATGAAGAGGAAGAGGAACTGCCTTCGGCATGTGATCCGAGAACACACAGGGCAGACAAAAGGCAGGAGCAGCAGAGGTCAACCAGTCTAATCAAGAGGAGAACACCCTGCCCATCTGATGGGCTGCATCAGAAAGCTGACTATGGTGGCATTGCTTGGAACAGCATGTTGGTTTTCTAGCTGTTTGTTTGATCGTTGTCATCCCTGCTTCACTCTGAACTGACATTGTTTGGAGTTGTGCCTTGAAGATGCTGAACTTTTCTTGCCATGTGAGCTCTCTTGTCAGTGGTGGGATTCAAATACATTGCATGGGCAACAAAAAATTAACTACCGGTTCTGCCGAAGTGGTGCGAAATGGCTGAATCCCACCACTGTCTCTTGTATTTGGATTTAAGTTTTGCCTGGTGGAGTTATTTTGTTTGAGCAACTTTCAATTGCTTTGTGGACTATTAGCCATTGCTCTGTGGACTAAATTTGGTCTGCTTGTGGCTGGACTTAACTGGGATAGTTCTGAGTTTTTGATGAAGGGAATTGCTGGGGAATATTAATAAACTCACTAAATCACAGTTACATCTGTGTGTGTGAGTGGCGCAGCACATGTAGGCTATGCAGATGCACACAGTGGAAATCTACATACTAGAGGGGGCACATTCTATTGAGGAACATGTGAACAAACAAATCAATAATAAAGACAAAGTCACAGCAGCAATGGAGAATCCCAGTTTGCAGGAGACTGTGAACCAGGGTGGGCTGGAGCTTGACTGACTTGAACTATAGCTGGTACCTTTGCATCAACTTCTTTATAACATTATCTTGAATTTAATACTAAAAATTATTTGTACCACTTATTTTTAAAGCAGAGGTGGGGAACAATGGCTTCTTTATAACTTGTGGACTTCACCTCCAAGGATTCCTGAGCCATTATTCCCCACCCTTTTTAAAGCATCATTTGAAAGCATCCAATAAAACATACAAAGAATGGTTACAAGAAGGGGGTCAAGTTATTTTCCAAAGCACCAAAAGGCAAGAAAAGAAACAATGGCTGGAAACTAACCAAGGAGAGAAGCAACCTAGAACTAAAGAAAAATTTCCTAATGATGAGAGCAATCAACCAATGGAATTGCTTTGCCTTCAGAAGTTATGGATGCTCCATCACTGGAAGCTTTCAAAAAGAGATTGAACAACCATTTGTCTGAAATGGTATAGGGTCTCCTGCTAGAAGACCTCCAAGGTCTCTTCCAACTCTATTATTCTTTGTTCTACATTCAATTACCTGAAAACAAGAGTGATCAGACCTGAACAATCTCAGATGAACTATAAAGAACAAAAAGTTAATATTCTCTTTATGTTTCTAAATATGAATAATTTTTATTGCCAATTTATGCAGAACAGATTGGCAAACTATTTGTCTGGAATGGTATACAGTCTCCTGCTAGAGCAGGGGATTGGACAACAGGTAGTAATAATAAACAAACTGGGAAATAAAGAAGATTTGAGATAAAACTTTCACATCGGAGAATGATGACTCATGAAAGGGGGCCAACAATACTGCGCTTTATTGGTACTTCATCCCCTGTAGCTATAAAGGGGAGGAGCAACTTGTGGCTGGAGTGGGGATGGTGGGATTCAGTTGTGTCAACATGACTTAAAGAGACTGGCAAGTTTCACTGGCAAGGAAATAACCCTCTTACCTCCACTAGAGAAAGGGTCTACCTTACAGAGCTGAGGGGAAGAAAAGTAGACTCTAAGCCACAGGTCGGCAACCTGCAGCTCCGGAGCCGCATGTGGCTCTTTGAGCCTTCCCCTGTGGCTCTCAGCCTCCTCTGCCTTTGCAGAGAGAGACAGAGACAGAGAGAGGCAATTGCGCTTCCCTGCTTCTCTCTCTCTCTCTCTCTCTCTCTCTCTCTCTCTCTCTCTCTCTCTCTCTCTCTCTCTCCCTGTGTGTGTGTGTGTTTGTGTGTGTGTGTGTGTGTGTATGTGTGTAAAAGAGAGTGCACTCACAGTGTTCTCCGAGGAGCTGAAAAGCTTACTGAGCGGAGCTCCTCCCTTTGCTGCGTCTCTGCAGGAAGCAGGAAGCAGGAAGGGCAGGAGAGAGCTAGCTAGCACAGCTAGGCTGACTCAGGAATTCTGGGAGTTGAAGTCCATGAGTCATAAAAGAGCCAAGGTTGCTTACCCCTGAATTTGTTGGACAACAGCTTGAAGCTTGCCAGGTGAGCAGCAGATAGGAGGGGGGGGGAGAAAGAGAGAGAGAGAAAGAGAGAGAGAGGGAGGGGGAGAGAGAGAGAGAGAAAGAAAGAGAGTGGGGGAAGAGGAGTGGCAGACCAAGGGCAGATAGAGAGGGAGAGAGACAGAGAGAGAGAGACCCTTTTGACATCTAAAAAGAAGATAACACTGCATATATCCTTTTTTTACCTGCCTGTGTATGTAATTTTATTCTCTTAAAGCATTCTCTTGGTGATCATTGTTTTAATAGTATGGATATTCCCAAGAGTCATATTTTTACTTTTATTTTTAATGTGTGTGTGTGTGTGTGTGTGTGTGTGTGTGTGTATTATACACACACACACACACACATACACATATACACACACAAACACACACACACCTATAATAAAGGTAAAAAAGGATATAGGCAGTGTTATCTTCATTTTAGATATCAAAAGGGTTTTGCGGCTCCCGGTGTTTTGTTTTTGGTGGGAAACGGGTCCAAGTGGCTCTTTGAGTGTTTTAGGTTGCCTGCCCCTGCTCTAAGCAGATGGAAGGAAGGATGGAGGAGCTGCAAGACAGATGCAGCAGCAAGAAGGAAAATAAGAGAAATTGCTACATGGGGCTTTTGTAAAGGTAATTGTGTTTGAGAGATAATTGGTTTGATTCCAATAGGCACTCTCTGACCTACTGTTTCTTTGGTCCCCCTTTGCTCACTCAAGATTCTCTTGTGCTCCCATCCAACATCTAGAATTCTCCTGAATAGTTCTCCATATATAGTACTCCATACTATTTTTATGCTAGCTGAATAGCAATTCTTTTCACAGTACCAAATGCCATGGGACATTTCCATTGTAGGGAGTTAAAGCATTTACCAAAGTAAACCACAGCCTACTTCTTGGTAAGCTAGAAAAATGTGGGATAGATAGCATCACCACCAGATGGATTCATAATTGGCTGACAAATCCCCATTCAGCAGGTAGTCTTCAATGGAACTACATCTACATGGAGGGAAGCATGTAGTGGGCCTTTTTGATATCTTCATAAATTATTTATATTGGGATAGAAGGGGAACTCATCAAATTTGCAGGTGACATCAAACTGGGGGAAATTGCTAACACTTTGGAAGATAGGCTCAAGAGCCAGAATGATTTTGACAGACCAGGAACACTGAACCCTATCCAACAAAATGCAATTCAGTGGTGAGAAAAGTAAGGCTTTACACTGAGGCAAGAAAAACCAAATGCACAAATATAAGATAAGTGGCTCAACAACAATAACAGTAAAAGAGATCTAGGTGACAATGGACAGCCACTTAAGTATGAGCCAGCAGTGTGCTGCAGCTGCCAAAAAAAAAAAGCAAATGTAGTCCTAATATGCATCAACAAAAGAATACTATCAAGATCATGTGAAGTGTTAGTACTGCTTTACATGGTAAGATCACACTTGGAATACTATGTCCAGTTCTGGTCACCACAATATAAAAAAGATGCTGAAGCCCTAGAAAGAATGCAAAATAATTAGGGGTCTGGAGCTAAACCCTATGATGAACTGGGTATGTCTAGTCTAATAAAGAGAAGAATTAGGAGTGGCATGATAGCAGTCTTCCAATACCTTGAGGGGCTGTCACAGAGAAGAGGGGGTTGACTATTTTACAAAGCAGTTGAAGGCAGGACAAGAAGTGGTGGGTGAAAGATCTTTAAAGAGAGATCCAACCTAGAACTAAGGAGAAATTTCCTGACAGTGAGAACAATTAATCAGTGGAACAGCCTGCCTCCAGAAGTAGTGGCTGCTCCATCATTAGTGGTTTTTAAGAAGATATAGGACAGCCATTTGGCTGAAATGGTGTAGGGAAGACATGTCAAACTTGCGACTTCACGTGACATTGCACACCGTATCGGAGCTTTTTTGCCATTGCCGGCAATGAAGTGGGCATGGTTTCCTGATGATGCGTCCGGCCCACGGGCCGGCAGTTTGACACCTCTGGTGTAGGGTGTCAGAATCCAATTATATTTCATCTCTAGTTATCAACTATAGAACACCCCATTTCTGCCTTCCCTGGATTCTGTCATACGATGAAGGGAAGGGGGTGAACAAAGGGGCTTTATGGCTCTCACTTCCTTCAGTATACTTCAAAGAGACTGAATGTAGATAGCACCAAAAAGGCCTAATCGTAACAAAGGGGGCTATTAGCTTTCATGTAGTTTTCTCTGAAGTCTCCATCCAGCCGGCAGTAAGAAAAAGGGGGTGGGAATGTAATGGCTGAGACTGTCGCTGGAAGTAGGAGGTGATTGGGTGGGGCTACTGGGAAACCCCTTAAAACCTTGAATGGGAGAGCTTGGACCCCAAGTCCTGTCTAGAACGCCTGCAACCATTTTCTCTTAATAAAGGATGCCTGTTGGAAGAATTATTCCAAGAGTTCTGTCTTCTTAAGATGCAAAGTGGGGATTTGACTAGAAGGCCTCCAAGATACCTTCCAACTCTGTCATTCTATGTTCTAACTCAACATAAAGAGAAAATAGAACAATTCCTATTTAATCAGAAAATGAATTTTGGCAATCACATGAGGTTACAAAAAGATACTCAAGTGTACCGGTACACATTAACACTCTCTCTGCTCTGTAGAAAAGTCAACCTGTCAATTATGCATAAATACACATTTTTTAAAAGAACTATGAACCAGACATCAGTAATTCTGCATCATTCCGCACACTTTATACAATATTATTTCAACTCAAAACTATTTCTTTTCTGCTGAAAAGAGAATGAATTTCTCTTAATTCAACTAATTATGAAACACATTACTTACTGTGCAATCAAATTGCTTGGAGATTGTGCTTGAACCCATTCCTTCCAAAATGTCTTGTTTAGAAGTGTTTCTGCAACCATGAGAAAAGGGTGCCTTATATGATCAAATTTATATTGCAGCTCAGTTCTTTTTGATAGCAAATTTGGATCTGAATTTGCTTTAAGCTCCTTTAGTAAATTCAAATGATTTAAAGTAGAAATATTGATATTAAATATTTCTGGATCTGATTTGTTGTGATCCAAAACTTTTCCCATAATTTCCAACCCATATCTTGCATTCTCAGTTTCTGTGTGGTACCATTTTGACAACATAATCCAAATCTGTGAAAAATTACTTGTAGATGGAATAGAGCTTTCTTCTTTATTTCTTTGTGTGGCTTCATTCACTGGAATGTTCACATGTGCAAAATCTCGAAGCAGCTTGGAGAATATTGCTAACTCACTCCAGTTTATTAATTTGTCAATGAAATTTTGTATATAATATTCTGTTTCATTACCTGACAACAGCAAGGGATTTGTTGAAGGGTTATAAGTAACATCATTTATACCATCAAGAACTGGGATGAAACAAGTTGAATTAATTGATGGTAATTGTTTAGAAATTTTTGCTAAAGTTGCATACATCTCATGTATCCAAGGATGTTGGAAATCAAAAAGTATATCCATTTTCAAAAGCAAGCCAGAAGAAAATTGTAGTGATTTGATGATGCATAACAAATCATTTGAAAAATGCACGTTATTTTTTTTGTAAAGATTTGTTAAATTTGTGTGCTGAAAATTTCTTATGGAGAAAAGGAAGAAGTCAATAAATGTTTGATTTGTTCTCTTTTCAAAATCCATGGAAGAGAAAAGCAGTTCACAATGGTTTTGGTTATGTACTTCAGAGAGAGTGATATTTTTAAATAGCATTTGAAAAATTATGTGAATTATATCTTGGGCATTGCAATTATGTGGCGCTCCCATTTTGTTGGTCCAACTATGTAATAATGGACTTAGAGTTAAATATAAGATATCCACTGTTTTTGTTTCAACTAAATTTCTATCCCCCAAGAAAAATTCACTGAATTTCTTTTGAAACAGAAATTGTGAAAAACCATACAAGATAGTAATTTTTCTTTTATCAGTTTCTTCCAATTTGCTGTCAGACAGTATCATTGCTCCTTGAGTCAGTATGTCATAAATATTTTCAAAGATTTTGTGGCTATTATTAGACAATGGGGGGATGGCTTCTAATTGACTGTTGTTAAATTGATGCCCAAACCTTTGCTGAAATAACAGCTTCCTAACAGCAATATGAATTTGTTCTGAAGTGTTAATATGTGGGTTTTCTTCATTATATTTTGATAGTACATGGGATAAAAGTTGAGTTAACCCTTGCAGTTCTGAGTTAAAATGAAGGTTAGAAGCATTATTCAGTAAAGAAAGATGTTTATATAATATACTTAAAAAAAGTGAGCTATGCATTACAGATTGTAGTTCTTTATGAATATTTATAAAAGCCTCCAACTCATGTGACCAAGACTTTTTAGTAGTATTTTGGATTCTTTGTAGTAATTGTGAAAGATAAGTAATCAGATTTACATTTCTTTTACTATGATAGTTATTCTGAGGGGTCAGGATTGGCTTCAGAATGGCTTTCATTACTGAAGATTTAAGAAAAAAATCTGAAGAAGTCAAAGGATTTTTTTCTCTTGAATCAAAAGCCCATGGTATGTCCTGTAGAGATTGGGTAATTGCTACAGACATTATCTTCTGGATAGTTTTCCATATCATTTTAAGTTTTAAGTTGATCCTATTTAAAAACAAATCATTTGATATTCTTGCAGTTTTGTTTAATCTGTGTTTGATTTGTTCTTGAGGATTAATGTAGAAAAGTCTTTGAAAAAGACCATCAATAGGTGATAAAAAAGTATTAATATTTTTTCTAATATAAGTTTTGTAATTTATGTCAGAATTGGAATTTAGGAACAATCTTAACACATCTAATACCTCTTCCAAAGAGGAAACTTTCATGCCCCAGCTTAAAGTTTCAAGAAGCTTATATGTTTCTTTTTCCTTGTTGGCTAATCCAATGACAACAAGAATTAGTGCTTTTCTGGACATTTCTAGCAGTTGAATATACTGCTTTGTATTTGTCACATTCTGTTTCGAGTTCAATATTTCTGCAACCTCATTCAAGATCTCTGAAAAATTATTCCATTTTAATTGATGAACATTTTTGCTTATTTGTAAAATCTTTGATATAATCTTTTGATGTTTATTATGTAGCAAAAAAGAAGGCCCAAATGTTTGATTCCAAACTGATGGATTATCCAGGATATTTTGAATATCTGCTATTGTTCCATTCAAAATAAAAGAACTCTGAATGTCTAAAGCAGAAATTTTGTCAATGATATTGCTAAGTAATGGTTCTCTGCAAGTCAGTTTATGCTGAGACAGATCAAGAGAAAAAGTGCTTAGATTTTTATGAATCTTTTCTATCCAGGAATTCTGGTATTTATGGAGCCCAATTAATTTGGACAGAAAACTGGATGAAACTTCTAATAATTTGACGATACACTGAAATTCACCTGGGAAGTGTTTCTTTTTGTTCCCCTGGACTGTTTCAAAAAGTGATGTTGATTTGAGATTTTTTATTGTAAGCTGAAACAATTGGGTAAACATATAGTGATAGGTTGTTCGGTTTTCAAAATCCAGAGAAGAGAAAAGAAAATTACATTTGCTTTCTCTTAAGGCTTCCTTTAGTGTGGCATTATTGAAAAACACTTCAATTGCAATGAGATGGAAGTCTTTGACAGTGCAGTCTGAGAAGCTGTTGTCGGCCTGAATGTTTCTCATTTGAAGAAGGCTTGGTGCTAAATACAAGAGTTGCAACACTTTTGCTTGTATTGAAGAATTATGCCACACTGGAGTTATATATAAATCCAGGAAAGGTAATGCTTGTGAAAATGCTTCTATCTGACTGGGATCAGAAAGTATCTCTATACCCTTCTTAATTGTCTGAAATAATTTCTGTACACTTTTATAGTTGGTATTCATTAGGGGATTAACAATAATGAATTCACTGATGTACTTTTTCTCCAGGTCCTCTAACACTTGTAAACTTTTCAAAATAGTATTTAAAACCATTGAAACATTTGTTCCCTTGATGCTCCCTGCATCATACTTTTTCAATAAATGATTTACAAATTTAATCATTTGCTCAAGTTCTATTTTCAAAGGAAGTCCAAAGTTATCATGATTGACATACAGATTGTCATGTAATATGTCTAAAATCTGTCTGTACATAAGGATGTCTGTATCACTCCATTTTGCAGACCTCAGTTTTTCAACAATATGCCAGTAAGTGTTGAATTCATTCCACTGAGATTCATTAATGGAACTTTGAATTTTCTGCATCAAGTTAGTCAAGGAAGAGATCAATAGGTAGTTATGATTAGTCCTGCTATTTGTTATGATACTAAAGATTTTCTGAAGTACCAGGAGCTTCTCAGGAAAATTGTCAGTTGTTGCAGGTTTAAGCAGAAAATTTAATAACAATGATGGCACTTCTTCCACTGAAGTTAAGTATCTTCTATATTTTTCAGGCAGGAAAGAGAATTTGTGGACAGTTCTCATTTTAACAGTTTGCCATGCCTTTCTGGCTTTAAAAATAATATTATTTAAAAACATGATATCCCTGATGCTCCTATTTAAATTGTGGATATTTTCTTTTAAGTCGAATAATGGCATTTTCTTCAAGCTATTCTGAGATTTTGTATTTCTTTTATAATCTTTTGAAAAATAGCCAGTCTTAAAATCTTCATAAGCAAAATCAAGAGCTAAAAGATTCCTGTAATAAAAAGATATAAAATGCATCACTTATAACAGAACAAAGATAATGAAAATGCCATGAAATTTGTTTCCCCTTTCAAAGTTTACAAAACAACTATCTAGTTATCAATTTTTTGCCTTTTTGCAAGAGTGTTTTTATAGCTTGTCTTCCCACCTACCTCCTCCTTACACCTTGCTTGCTTCTATTTTTAATAAATCGTATTTTGCCATGAAACATAAGATTTATTTTTATGACTGGTCTTAAATAAGATTCCAATCAACCACAAAGAATGCCAGATATGGTCTCTCATGGTTCCTGAGTTTTTTGTCTTCTTCCAAGGCACTGCCACTTTTTTAGTTCCCATATTCCTCTTTTCTACCCAATCCTCTCTTTGAACTATAAACATTTAAAAACTCTGTTAATAGCTTTTATTAATGTCAGTGAATGTTTCTTAAATGCTTACAATACTGTACCGCAAAAGATATATGATTGCTGATCTATAGGAAAGAGATAATCTGCTCCTTCCTACTACTTCAATCAAGGTAAAATATAGTAGCTTTTGCTGACACATGGGAGCATTTTCAGCAGAGGTACTCATGAAGCAGCTCTACATTCAATTAAAATGTGGCATTTCAAAGTTCATGTATATTCCGCTGAATTATATTTTTATAAAGTGTATAGTCATATGCTGAAGTCATACATAAATTTAGTTTATAAATAAAAAAAATCCATTAAAAACATGGCATTCATTTTGGGGTAGACATGCATAATTATGTTGATCTTATGTGAATACTAGCTTTTACATGTGTATACAGGTATTGTAATCCTCAAAATACAATATAGATCATTTACTGTCCGTTCAAAGTTACAACAGCCCCCCCCCGCCAAAAAACCTATATACAACTCTGTTTCAAAGTTACAAATTCTACAGAACCAACCTGGTCATTCACCTTACAAATGACTGGGTGTGTGTGTGTGTGTAGAATTCTTAACCTTGCAGAGACACTGCAGCACACCCACATATCTAATCACCATGTATCCTGCCGTACCAGGTCCCCAAAAGCACTGGGCCTGCTCTGTTCCCCACCAGATTCCAAACGTTTCTCTTCCACCCTTCACAAATCCACACTTACCTTCTGAAGATTTGCAGAACTCAGGATGCTGGGAAGGAGGAGGTCACATGGGAGGATTCCTGCAGCCTCCCTTTCAGCCTGTTGTGAAGCATGAGCTGCTGTACTGTGCAAAGAAGCTGCATTGTTCTCAGCCAGATTACAAAATGCAGGCTTTTGTATCCAGCATGAGGAGGAAATGTTTATGCTTTGAGGAGTAACTCAGCAAAACAGCTTCTTTCTTTCAAAGGGGTAGAGCGTTACACTGATGTTCAGGGAGCTAAGGATTGCAACAGACAAAAAAAAAAAAAAAACACCCTGTTGCATTAGTCTAGTGTTCAGGGAGCTAAAGTATTCTAGGAATCCCTAGTTCCCTAAACAACAGCGTAACACAATGGGGCTTTTGGTCCAGCACAATCCTTAGCTTCCAAATGCCAGCATAATGCAATGGAGCTAAGGATTGCAAAATTGCGGTTGCGAATGCCAATGTAACACAATGAAGCTAAGAACTGCAATGGATCCAAAGCCCCATTGCATTACACTGGCATTCAGGAAACTTAGAAGAAATTGTGCTGATTTACACTGGCTGGGGAGGAAAGAATTGTGAGGGAAGCAAAACTAGTAAGATTTCTTCTTGATTGTGCTACATGGCCCTGCAACTGCCCAGCAAGGGATCATCCTTCTCTACTCCAACTTCCCAGACTCTGGATATCTTCAAAAGGTAAGTATGCAATAGAGATGGAGTGGGGTAGGTCCTAAGGGCTTTGGGGAACCCAGGGGGAAGAGCATGGGATATCTCAGAGGGAGGGGGAGACGTCCTTGTGCGTTTGTGCTTGGACTAGGCCTCCCATGTTTTCCCCCATCCGAGTCACCTTACAGTATGCTCTACCTAATGACCCATGCATTTGTTTAACGAATGCATTGGGGAAAGCAGGGACAGGGAGGTGGTTAAGTATGCATTTCATTTAATGTAGTTCTTGATTTCCAATATGAATAGCCAGACTCTATTACTATTGTATTTTGAGGACTACCCGTATTTCAGTTAAATGCTAATACACTTTTATGCCTGCTTTCTTAACAATATAAGAGGAATTAAAGAAATACTCAAATGATTGGACGAAAACAGATAGTTTCTGGAAAATTCTCCTTTCCTTTTGAAGTAACATTTTACAGCAGCACAAAGAATAACTTTGACTCAGAACTCACCTTAAAACTTCTTTCATTTTAGCAAATAAAATCAGATTTTTTTTCCAGGAAACGGGTTGTTCACAAATGTAATTTATTGCTAAATTATTTTTATCTACAAAAACAAGCCAACAAATAAACAAGTTAAACTACTAATTTTAATTATTATCTTTCAATTGTGTGAGAGGAATATTTTATTACATAAAATGTATGTGCCACCTCTCTGCCTGTAATAATAGCATTGGAATAAATCTCATAAATGCCTCTGAGATTTTTTGTATGATTTTCCAAAGAGTTTAAAGCATGTTTTCCACCATTGGGTAGGCAACCTTGGCTCTTTTATGACTCGTGGACTTCAACTCCCAGAATTCCTGAGCCAGCCATGCTGAGAGGAAAGAGAGAGGTTTCTAAGCTGAGCCATACTGGCTCAAGAATTCTGGGAGTTGAAGTCCACGAGTCATAAAAGAGCCAAGGTTGCCTACCCCTGAGCTAGATAATATTTGTCTTCAGGGTTGTTTCACATCATTATGTAGTATCTGCTTATTGAGAAATCTAGTTAGACAAATTGGGACTGACACATCACTGCCAGGGTTCATCAGGAAGAATGAATGAAGAGAACTGTTTTTAAATTTAATAGAGTAATATTTAAAATTAGAATCTTACATATTGGCTTCAATGCTGTATAGCAATGTAGCATTTCTTTTCCTGAATACTGTATTGGAGGAGAATATTCACCATATTCAGTTAACTATGTAAGAGACCTGAAGCAAGAACATGGTTTAGTACCAGCCTGTAATACAAGGATTTGGATCTACCTTCAGGAGTTTCCATTTCATTTCACTAACCGATTGCTATACAGGCAGGGAAGATATGTTGTGGACCCCATCAGTTAAAGAATTTCGACTGGTGGGGTCTAAGAAGAGAGCCTTTTCTGCCATTGTTCCCTGCCCTGTGGAACACCTTGCCCTGGAGACTAGAAAGGCCTCCATTTTCCTAGCCTTTTAGAAGAGCTTCAAGGCTTGGCTCTGCCAACTAGCATGGGAACAGTGGTGGGATACAGCCAGTTCACACCGGTTTGGTAGAACCGGTAGTTAAATTTTGTTGAGTTCGGAGAACCAGCTGAATCCATGCTGCTTCTGGAAGTCCGTTCTAGGCTTCGGGGGCCTGGAGGAGTCTCCCAGTCCTAAAACGGCCCACTGGAAGTGTGTGGATGTCACTTCCGGACGTCCATTCTAGGCCTGGTGGAGGCCTCCCAGGCCTAGAACGGCTCGCCGGAAGTGCATAGATGTAACTTCCAGAAGTCTATTCTAGGCCTCAGAGGCCCAGGCCTGCATCCACGCAGAGAACCTGGAGGTTCTCTGGTTTGAATCCCACCACTGCATAGGATCTATCATTCAGTCATGGGGGGGGGGGATGTTGCTGGGTTAAAGGCACTCCCTCTGCCTTTTGACATTTCAATTGTTCCATTTATCTCTGTTTCAATTCAGTTTTTAATTTTGTTTTTAACTATGGCTTTTATATGATGTTTTATTTGCAATCCATTCAGAGTTAACCAAGTGTGAGGGGTGATACAGAAATTTGATAATTAAAATAAATAAATAAATTAGCCAGTTTTGCATCATAGGGACACGGCCGAGGGATTGCGGGGCTCCACACTCCCCATGGCTGATTTTGCCCTGCCAGGGGACCCTAAATGGGTCTAAAGTCGCCCTGGAGAGGCAATAAAGGAGGAGCCTCCCCTGGATCACAGAAAGATGGTGGTTGATCCATTTGATCCAGGGGAAGCCCTCCAAATTGATAGGAGAAAGGCTAGTTGCACCTTGGTGACTAGCCCAAGCTACTGGCAGCCAAAGCCCCAAAGCACCAACTAGAACAACTGTAAACAGCATGTTTGAAACTGGGTGAGAATATTGATATTTTTTCTTCTGTTTTGCAACTAATTTCCTGGGAAAGATCTCCAAGAAGCAAAAATCCTCTGAAAGTGAGAAGGAAGGGGATCGCAGCTCTAATTTTTATGGGGAACAGAAACATATTGAAATGGAATTTAATATAAAACTATAGTCTGGATAAATCTGAAAACTGTGGAAATTGTTCTTCCCTTTGAAAGAATATTGATGAAATTACAAGAAAATATTTTTTGTTTTAAAAGTGGGAAAATGAACAGTTACTGACACCTAGTGGTGGATTAGAGCATAAAATTATAGCTGCCTTGACTCAGAAACTTGCAAGACGCCCAGAAACAGATAACAACCTGTCCCTTTGATCCTCAGTAACTCTCAGCTAAACAGAGAACAGCTGGGAACAGAGGAGAGAAAATACATTGGGCTATCTAATACAGAGTGACATCTACAATTGTTGCAAAAATTGCTGACCTTCTTGGATTATAAACACTTACTGAGTTGTGATTTTTTAGGCTCAAGAATTGTTTGCAGAGAAAGAAAAGGCTTGACTTTTGGCTACTCTCCTAAGGGAGAAGCTACTGAATTGCTCTTGGGTGGTTAAACATTTTGGACTGCAAATTTTGGTTGATTAATAATTGTAAGACCCCTGAGCAGAGAAACCATTATAAAACATTGCTCTTAGTGGTAGATTGACAATTGGAAACACATTGGACTATAAAGACCACACATAAAGATAAGAACTATACAGGAATTTGTTGTTTGGACCTTAAGATTGGTTGGCTGGATAAAACTAATATATGGGGATTGTGGTACTTGTGAAAGATTATTTGGAGGGGGGAGATAAAATGGATGTTGCGTACGTAAGTAAAAGTGGTACGAAACTATACCTAAGTTTTTTTCTGAAGCTCCCAGCCTGGAATATCGGAAATCTGCAGGAGTAATACTTCAAGACAAGGCAAATATCTTCCAGAAGGAAATGCATGCAATGCTGCAACTGTTGTTTCAAATCATGATGAGATTAAAAATAATTTTGATAACATAAATGAGCACATCTTTAACCTACGCTCACAACTAAAAATCCCTCAGAAAATGATGATAAAGAATGAACAAATAAATCAGACAATAGAATACAAATCAGAGGAAAGTGACCCAAAGATGGAGGCTACAAACAAAAGGAAGTACAACTTAGCACAGGCAAAGAAAAATCTGTAAGATTCTGTTATAATATTGGAAAAGGAAAAGGCATTTTATCTTTCAGGACTTCAAAATAAACTAGAGGATAAGAAAAAAGATCTGACAAAATGGATTATAGAGACACCAGGAGTACTACTAGAGTTTGGGAGACAAAAAATGAAAAGAGAAATCGAAGGAGAAGGAAAGTGGAAGCTCTTTAATGAATATAAAGGGGCAAAACTCCCCCTCAAAAGTATTCCATCTAATCTGTCTTCCCCAGCTCTAATTACATTTATAAAAATACACAAATAATTCTCTGGCAAACTGAATACACTGACTCAGAAAGTTGTCTGGCAAAAGAAGGCTAAAGTTAGATTCAAGAGATCAGATGATTTGACTTACCAGATGGAATACTATATAACTAAACATTTGTTTGAATATGGCTAAAAGAATAGATAGATTTTGGATATAAATGGGTTCTATAGTAAGAGGGATGTGATTTATAATAATACCTTTTTACATTATGAGAAATATAAAAATACTGGGATGGCTTATGTGAGCAGAATGTCTGGACATTTAAATGTAATTAATTTTGAGAAAATTATAATTGATAAGAATGTTTTGAATATTGAGGGGAAACTAAGCTTAAATAAGAACGTTGAAAACAGGATCTATGGTGATTTAATAAAATGACTTTTCACAAATACAATTGAAACATAAGCTGATTAGAAAAGATGTTATACACTGATGTTAAAGTTAATGTATAAACAGTAGAAAAATATTTACATTTAACTTTGTATGTGTTGAAAGTACTAAGAATTGTATTTACTCAATGTTAGCAAAAGGAAAATACTATTGGAAGAAGAGAAGATCAAGGAAATGTATCACTAGCTAGTATGTTGATTATGGAATCATAGAAATTACCTATTATTAATTGTTATTAAATATATGACCCCAGACCACACATTTACTAAGCATTAAAGATTATTATTGTAAAAAAATAATAAAAAATATTAAAAAATAAATAAATAAATTAGCATTACTTAGGTCTCTGATAAAGCACAACAAACAGACTAGTCTCACCTTGTTCTGAACAGCTCAAAGTAGATAGCCAGCTAGTCATATTTAGGATCATTTGGGGACTATTTTCCCTCTTCATAAATAACCTTTAAAACAAGAAAAGAAAAATCCTGAGTATGATCATGCAATGAAATCAGGCATGAGCCAATCCTGGCTCATAGCACAGTTTTCCAAGTAAGGGACATGCACTATGATATGCACTTTTTAAAGTCTCTGAAAAAATCCTGAAAGAACTAGAATTCATAGCCACAGGAAAAAAACACATTAAATCACAGGTGTCAAACTCGCGATGTCATGTGATGTGTCATGACGTATCGCAACTTCTTTCCCATTGCCAGCAATGGGGTGGGCACAGTTTTAGCATGACACATCCGGCCCATGGGCCGGCAGTTTGACAACCCTGCATTAAATTTACAGTCAGTCCCTTGCTCCACTTCTAACCTTTTTCAGCTGTAAAAAAATTTTTTATGGTACCATGAAAGACCCAGAAGGGATTGGTTTAAAAGCAGCTTTCTCACCTGTGCCTTTCTCATATAATGCAACACCAGTGTAATTGTATAAGAAGAGGCCTTTGGGAAAATGTTACAGTATGTATTAATTAGTTTCTCATTTTTATTTCCATGATTCCCTCCCACATACTTTTTTCTTCTTTTCCCCACTGCAGGTGGGGGAGGGAGTCCCTAACTGCAAGGACCTCTCAGGCAGTTGCAGGATTCAATACTGATTTGGAGATGTGGTTGCTTGGATGCAACCTATTTTCATGTTTGGACTTGTAAAGTTATTAAAGCCTTCTGGATTATGATTGGTGGAACATTCAAAAGGTTTTTAAAAGGAAGATTAAGTTTACTCCCCAACTGTTTCTTTTGGGAATTTTTGTGGATTTTAATGTTAAAGAAACTATTTTAATGTTGAATTTAATAACAGCAGCAAGATTACTGGTGGGTCAATATTGGAAGAAGGATACTCTGCCTTCTTTAGAAGAATGGGTATTTAAGGTTTCTAATTTAGCAGAAATGGTTAAAATTTCTGCTTATTTAAAGGACCATTCACAAGAGAGATATTTTAACGTATGGAGAAGATGGATAGAATATGTTCAGAAGAAATATGGAACTACAAAGTTTCACTTATTCTGTGAGCAATGATTTTGTTTATAAATTTATGATGTTAAAGTTTGAAGAGAGTTAAGGGTTTTTATGATTTTGTTTATTGTATAATTAGTAAACTTAAATAGATTATGTTTAATATGTTTGTATAATCTTGTATTTTGCTCTGGGAAGTCGGGGGGAAGGGGGTGGGGGTGGATGGATTGAAGTTTAAGTAGTTCAGATAAAGTAGAAATAGTTTTATTGTATATAATATTAATGTTTTAATTTTGAGAGAGGAACTGCTCGGGCATTTCCCCTGGATCGCATCAAGAGGGAGAAGAAGAAGGTGAGAAGTAAGTAGGAAGGTGGAGGTGAAGGAGGAGAGGGGGTGAGTGAAGAAAAAGAGGGAAAGAAGTAAGTTGGTTTGAGGTGGGATGTGGTTTGGGGGCAAATGGGCGGGCAAGACCGAATGTGGTGTGCATCAATTTGTTTTGTTTTTTATCTGAAGTATTTGTAAGACCGTTATGTATTGTAAAATTGAAAATAAAAAATTTTACAAGAAAAAATACTGATTTGAATGCAAAAAAAAAAAAAGGAATTTGATGGTATGGGAGCTGTCGAAGAAATATATTTCTTCTAACCCATGCCTGAGGCATTTCAGGAAGAGAAAACAGCAGCTGCCAAGAGACAGCCACTAGTGAAACCATGCCACCAAAAGCAAACAAGAAAAATGGGATAATGAAAACAAAATCAACTGCACTCATTTGGTTCAATGTTCTGTTCATTATAAAGTGGAGGCATATTTCTTCATAAATGTAATAATACAGGCCTTTTTTGCTGCCAAATTTAATTTCACCATGCATAAAAAAATCGTAGTGCTTGTGTATAAATTCACTATAAAATGATCACATTTTCCTACCTTATTTTAATTTCATATGGAAGTAATCACCATTCATTGTGGAATAATTGGACACAAATTGATATTTTTTTTAAAAGCCCTTAAATTATCTCAGTTCATCAAAACTGGGTTCATTTGTGTAACAGTCAAAAATACTGTGCACAACAGTTTTGAGCTTCCATCTCTTTTACCTTTTCCTGTTGTGAAGGGTATCAACCATATCTCTTACTGTAGTGGCACCATTAATGATATCTGGAGCCATCAGGAAGAGGTTCCATATAGAAGTTTCATTCTGCACTTGGGAGATGAGTGATAAAAATGTTCCAGCTTCCTGGACAAAAGCCATCTGATAAGAAGGATCCTTCTGTAACTAGAAAGAGAAACGAAAGAACATCTTCTAAAATATGAGTATAGGTAATCCTCGAGTTAAGACTGGTCACTTAATGACTGTTTGATGGACCTCCCCCTCCCCAGAGCTACTTATGATGTTTGTGGACTTCTGACAACTGCACAACCCTCATCACATGATCGCATTTTGGCCATTTGGCAACCAGTTCACCTTTACAGCAATTTGTACATTCCATCATCACCTGACTCCAATTTGTTACATTTTTTGACTGTCCAGTATTTATTTCCAGTTTCCAGCAAAAAATGCCAATTGGAAAAAATGACTTCTCTTGATGATCCTGGCATTCACTTATCATCCACCACATAGATCATTCTCAGGTTACATCCATTCATTCAGTGACCATTCAAAGCTATTAGAGTGCTGAACAAGGGGGACTTAAGGCCAATTCTCAAAGATGCAGCCACTGCAGCAGCCCTAGTCACGTGATTGCAACTCAAGTGCTTGGTAACTGGTTCACTGGCTACCTTCATCTTATCCCCACTCCCAGAATGAGACAGCTGTAAGTTGCCACAATTATTGCCACAATAGCTTTGTATCTGTGTTTTCCTCTCTAAGCTAAAATATCAATCACAAGGCATACAAAATAACTGATACTGTTAGCATCTATTGCGTCAGGTGACTAGGGATGTATAAGATCAGAATATGGCTTTTTGACTGTTGCAGCTTTATCCAAACACTATTTCCCCCCTCCTCATCTGCCACCACTCTACAATTGCAATACAGCAGCACTGTGCTGTGGGCCCATAGTGCTAGATTGCTCATCTATTAATACTGTAAATCCAGTGGTGGGATTGATCCGGTTCGCTCCACTTCAGCAGAACCAGTAGCTAATTTTTTTGTTGCCCAGGCCCAGAATGGACTTCTAGAAGCAACATCCAGACAAAGAACTGGTTGTTCACATATTTGAATCCCACTACTGTGTAAATCCTTTGTAGGGTATAGCAAAAGGCTTAACTAGTGAAGCAGTGAAGTTATGGGATCAAAATCCCATTTCACTCTTTGACTTATTTAAGTCAAGAATGATGGATGAGCAGAGCCCTGCAGCCAGTCCAATCCCAATTTAACTGATGCCCTGTAATTGATATGTGTTTTTTTCCCTACAAGCTGGTTACATATGAAGGAGGAAGATGGTTAAATCTGAGGAATGGATTTATCACCTTGCTTATCATTCTCTGCATAAGTACCATCAGGACAATATTGCTCAGCAGTGAGTCAGAACACAGTCAGTGGAGAATAGGAATTCACAATAAGGGCAGCAGATTTCACTCTAGCATAGTTTTCTGTTGACTTAAGAATGACTCCAGAATAACAAATGGTCCATACTAAAATATTTCTCAAGAATACAGACTTCCGGTGGATCAGCGCGGGCAATGGCGGCTACCTTGTAGCCGTCCTCCTGGGTAAGTGTATTGAATCGCTATGAACAGCGGACACCAGCTGTTCAGCGGTTCAAAATCCCCCTCCCGGGCAAGGGGGGGGAAGAGGGTTGTCTGAATAGTGGTAGAGCCTCTTACGCACCCCCAATAATTTTTGGGGGTGTGTGAAAGGAGTGCTCCCACGGAGTTCAGACTGTCTCCGCTTCCCAGCTGCTTTTGTCCCTAGGGACAAAACAAGCCGTTGCAACCACCTCTGCGATTAAAGAGACCTGGTGAGTTTTTCTTAGAAGCGGACAGAGTTGACTAGAGGATTTAGCTTTTGCTTTCTTTGACTTTACTTGGATTTTAAGTTTAAAGATTTATTTTTACGTTTATATTCCCTCTTTTTACTTTTTATTTTTTGCTGAAAGGGAAAGTAAAATGGCGATCGGCATGCTTTTCGGCGTTTTTTTTTTCCTTTTCTTTTTTCCCTTTGGGAAGGTAGAATAGCGATCGGTAGGCTTTTTGGGGTTTTTCCTTCCCTTTCTGTTTTTTTTTTCTTTTTGATGATTGGAATGGATGTTTTATTTTTCCTTTTTTTTGTTGAAAGGGAAAATAAAATGGCGATCGGCTTTTTTGGATTTTAGATGCATTATTATTTTTGTTTAACTTTTTCGTTTTGTCTTTTGTATTTTTTAAAAAAAATGGAATGGATTTTTTTTTAATTCCCTTTGATTTTATTTGGATTTTTAGCTTAAAGATTTATTTTTATTTTTATATTCCTTTTTTTATTTTTTTTCCCTTTTGTTGAAAGGGAAAGTAAAATGGTGATCGGCAAGCCTTTTGGTGTTTTCCTCTATCCTTTTCCCCTTTTTTTCTTTTTTTTAACGAGTGGAATGATTATTATTTTTGTTTAACTACTTTTCTATTTCATTATTTTTTCTCCTTCTTCCACCCTTTGTCTTTTAACTCCCTTTTTTATTATATGATTTCTTTTTGAAGGATTTTTTGATTTTTTTTGGAGTTAATCTCTTTTTTTCTTTTGTTTAATTTTTGTAACTTTTAATTTTAGAAGTATTATTATTTTTGTTTAATTTCTTTGTTTTGTTTTTTGTATTTTTTTAAAAAAAATGGAGTGGATTTTTTTTTAATTCTCCATTTCATTATTTTTTTTCTTCTTTCCCCTTTTGTTTTTTTACATGATCTCTTTTTGAAGGATTTTTTGCTTTTCTGGAGTTAATCTCTCTTTTTCTTTTTCTTAATTTTTGTAGTATTTTTTTAAGAAAGATTCTTTTTTTAAGATGGCTCCAAAGCATCCAGGGATTCCTACAGCTCCTAAAATGGTTTCTTCTCCGGTGTTATCATCAGTGCAACAATCTAAATCAATAGCTTCACCCTCTTCCTCGGTCCAGCCAATAATTGTGAAGGATTTGCAAGATATGATGGGAAATGTTATATCCCAAATTAGGGCAGAAATGAAAGAGATTTTAGAGGAAAATAATAAGATTTTGAGGCAAGATATAGTTTTGGCTTTAAAAGGAGTTGCCTCTGTTCTTGAAAAGCTGAATTCCCGTGTGGAAGAGGTAGAAGAAAAAGTGGAATTGATGGAGGGAAAATTTGAAAGCATGGAAAAAGAAATGGAAAATGAGATTCTTATGCTTCAATATGGACAAATGGAATACGCTCTAAGAATCAGAGGCTTGGGAGAATCTTTGCAAGGAGATCTGAAAGAGATGGTTGCAAAGGACTTTGCTGTGATTTTGAATAAAGAAAAAGAGGAAATACTTAGTGAAATTGAAAAATTATTTAGAATTAATTCTGTGGTGGCAGTGCAAAAGAATTTGCCAAGAGATGTGGTAATTTACTTTGGGAAAAGATCCCTGCGCAAGAAATTATACAAGCTTTTTATAAGAAGAGATTTCAAATTGCTTCACAAGATGTTATAATTCTAAAGGAGATCCCATCTAAAATTTTAAGAAGAAGAAAGGAGTTTGCTTTTTTAGCAGATGAACTTAAAAAGAGACGAATCTCGTTCAGATGGGATGTTCCGATTGGTATGGTGGTGAATTACCTGGGGATATGTTATAGACTTAATACTGTTTCTCAAGCAAAAGATTTTTATACTTCGGTCCTGGGGGTATGTTCATCGCCATCTATTAAGCTTAAAGCCTTGGAAGAAAAGAAGGTAGAATTACAGTCTGAAGAGCCTATACTTATGAAAATTGGGAAACCTCAGTTTGAGGGGCCTCAACAAGTCGAGATGGGGGAGCAGAAGATAACCTGTGTAACATATAACTGTAAAGAAAAGCAGCAACAGAAGAAGGTTAAGGAAGCCTCACAACTATTGGTTTCTGAACCTGCGGGAGAAGTAGGATTTACAAATTTTTTGGAGCAACCTTCAAGGGTAGAATTGCTGTCTGAAGAAATGAAAAATGGGAAATCTCAGTTTGAGGGGCTTCAACAAGTTGAGAGGAAGGAGCAGAGGTCAACTCGTGCAGCATATAACTGTAAAGAAAAAGACCAACAGAAGAAGGAGTTTAAGGAACCCTCACATGTATTGGCTTCTGAGTTGGCGGGAGAATCAGGATTTATAATTTCGGAGCAATCTTTAAGGGCAGATCTCAAAGCATTTCTTTCGAGCTTTATGGATAAGAGAGACTGATAAGGATGGAGATCGAATGAAAATTCTATATGGACAATTGAGACTGATAAGGACTGTGTTTCTTGTGGGTGGATGGAATTTGTTATAAAGAATGTTGGATAATAATATAAGTATGATATGAAAAGGTTCAGAGTATATTATAATGTGTTTAATGTTTGGAGTTTTTTATTATTATGATTATTATTATTTTCAAGATGGAATTTGTTATTGGTAAAGACTTAAATGCGTACAAGGGGATTTTAATGTTTTAAGTTTTAAGTAATGTTCAAATTTGTGTCTTGGAGGGAGTTTATAAAGAATGATGGATAATAATATAAGTATGATATGAAAAGGTTTAGAGTATATTACAATGTGTTTAATGATTGGGTTTTTTAAAATTATTATTATCATTATTATTAAGTATTTAGTTTAAGTATTCAAAGAGTATTTTGTTTTAATGGTATAATGAAGATTTATATGTTTTGTTTTGTTTTTTGTTCTAGGATAAAGAAAGAGGGAGAGATTAGATTTTATATTGTAGGTATAGATGTTCAAAGAAAGTAATGTTTAAATTTGTGTTCTGGAGGGAGTTTATATAGAATGATGGATAATATTATAAGTATGATATTAGAAAATGTTTAAGTATATTATAATGTGTTTAAGGATTGCAATTATTATTTTTTAGAGAAATAACCTATTTAATTTAAGGTATTTAGATTTGTTTAGGATTTATATGTGTTTTAAGTTTTTCTTTTCTTTTTTTGAAAAATGTTAATTAAGCCTGTACTCAACTCTGGGAAGGTTGGGGGAGGGTTGGGAGGTTTGGGGAGGGGGGGAAGGGTATGGGAGGGTGGGGGGGTTCGGGGAGGGGATTTGTTTTTTAAAATTTAAAAAAAATTCAATAAAAAAAAAGAAAAACAAGAATACAGAGCTTTCTCTCTTTGAATTTTTCCTCTCTGCTGAGGATCTTTTATTAATGTAAGAACCAAGAAACACATACAAGAGATGGCAGACAGTAGAACTCTTCCGATGACTACTGCACTTATACTTGTCTTCCTTACTTCCTATGAATTCCTACCCTGAAATTGAATCAGTGAACAAAATGACCCCTTCCAGCTCAATTTTAGGATTTTGACTCAGCTCATATTGATTATCTAAATCAACTGAATTTCAGGTAAGCTAATCATAGGAAAAGGAAAACTCAGATTACCTTGTTTATGTAATGTGCTAGCTAACATAGTGGACTACACCTACCCACCCCTTTTTCTCAATAACAGAGCAGATCAATATTTAAATACCCATATCCAGTGCTTTTTTTGTCAGAGAATGCACCGGAATGGAATTCCGGCACCTTTTTTCGACAGATTTTCCAAGTTTTAAAAATAACTTTTGAAAATTTAATGTTTGGTCCATATGGACTTGAATCACCCTGTCAAGCATAGCAGGTTAGTGGCAAAATCATTGCATGCAGGCTGCTTGTGTGTCGAGTCTGATTCATGAGTACCTCATCTGCGCTGCTTGTGATGGCGCTGCTTGGCTTGCGGCACAGCTCAGCTTATGATTGGTTGTGTGGTCGGGCTCTGAGTGCTTACTGCAGGTAGCGACCGTTATGTTTTGTTACACAACTGATGTGTGGGTGTGTGTACAGTGATTGACTACATGCAAAAGGTAAATAATTTCTTTATTTTAAAAATTTGTTGGTGAATTGAAAATCTTTTTTGAATTTTTAGTGTAAAATTTACTATGAACATTTGCCTTAAATACAATAAATTAAATTTATGTTAAGAACTGAATATATATATATATATATATATATATATATATATATATATATATATATATATATAAAATAATATATTAATAAAATTAATAAAAAATAAACAAGATGCGAGTTCCGGCACCTTTTTTCTTACAAAAAAAGCACTGCCCATATCTATTATCATCATATGGGCAGGCTTCTATTTTAACAACTATTTCCAATATTTTTCATTGTCTGCTTTTGTTCTTGAACTGAAAGAAGTGTCTCTTCCTGTTTTCAGACAGATAAGTGCCACTCTTTCATCCATGACTCTTTCATATTTTTTTCTTTTACAAAATAACCAGCTTCAAGGCTGTACACGCAAAGTGACCAAATAGAGAGTGAAAAAACTGTTAGATAAAAAAAAATGGATGAAGGGAGCTCTTTTCTAAGCAGTTTAAGAAAGTTATATGTAGTAAGAAGAGAAGGAATGAGAGATGGGTGGATACTTACTTTTGAAATATGAGTTCTGAGTTCTTGAAAAAATGTCTCCAGAAGAGACATGTTGTTGAAGCAGAATGGCTGATAGATGTTTATTCCAAGAGTTTCCAAAAGGAGATTTTGCAAAGATGGATTCACTGATAGAACCTCACAGACAGCAACTTTAAGATTTGCTTGAGAAGAGTTTTGTCTCTGCATCCATATAGTAAAATTGCATATAAAAATAATGAAATAAAGTTATTTTGTTCAGTTTAACTAGATAAAGGTTTTTAAAATGAGTTCATTAAATGTTTGGAAAAACATGATACATAGTCCTTGATTTACAGCAGTTCATTTACTAACTGTTCAAAGTTACAACAGCACTGGGAAAAAATGACTTATGACCGTTTTTCACATGACTGTTGCAGCATCCCCATAGTCATATGATCAAAATTCAAACACTTGGCAACTGATTCTTTATGACAGTTGCAGTATCCCAGCGACCTTCTAACAAGGAAGCCAAATTCACTTAACAGTCGTGTCACTAACTTAACATCTGCAGTAATTCACTTAACAACTGTGGCAAGAAATGTAAAATGGGGCAAAATTCACTTAACAAATGTCTCACTTTGCAACAGAAATTTTGGGCTCAATTGTAGTTATAAGTCAAGGACTGCCAGTATTTGGTATAAAGATCAGAAAATAGGCTAACAATAGGATTTTAGAAGTAATAGGAAGCCTAAAATAATTCTATTCCCGCTCTAAAATGCTCTGAGGATGGGTCTAGCTAAGTGTTTGCAGAGGACATTACTACCCAGACTGGGTTCACTGTTTCTTTCTCCAAGACAGAAAATAATTCAGTGTCCCTCCCACTCACCAGGTCTATGAATCAGGTTTTCTTCATCTCTTTTTATATAAATGAAGGAAGCTACTTACTAGAATCCATCCCACAACCCAAAAAGTCCACAGGCACTCTGTGTGCTTGTTTACATGTAGTTATGCATATTTGTCTCTGTGTGCAAGGAAAGCTCATTTGAACAAAGTAAAAATACTGTATTTAGAAGTCTCAAAAGTCTTATAATCATTACTTCTATGCATGCCTCCAATAACCATAAAATTTCATAAAATGATTAGAATGTCATCCAGTGGAAAACAGGCCACACTTTGCAACTAGGGAATTTTTCTAAAATAACAACTACTTGGCATTGGAATAGTTCCTTGCTAAAAAAAAATTAATATTTGGTTTTTTTTAAAGCAGGGGTTTATTGGATTGTGACTTCAACAGTGCTGGAAAGATACTGAAACTTAAAGAAAAGATGGAGCACTCTATATGCCACCATGAGCTTCTGTACAAAAGGCTGGATATAAATCCAATCCAATCAATCATTTCTATTATTGGAAGAGAGAGAGGTAATAAATAGCTCTACGTATGGGATGGTTGTTGCATTATCAGTAAACCAGAGGTGGTGGACTTTCCTGGTGGATGTACACAATTGATACTTCTACTGTATAGAATACTCCCTATTCAGACATCCAACATTACAGATGCTATGGCTTCCAGGTGCAGACAGCCTTTTAGAAATACACACTTTTCTCTCTTATTTTATATTTCACTTCAAAACCAGCATGAAGCCTGAAGTTTGAAGCTACTAGATTTCAGATATTTTAAGTTTAAATAAAAATAACTTTGTTTCATACTGTACTATTTGCACCACTAATATAAATTATTTTGTTTTTATTTGCTGATCAGAATTATTATTTTTGCACTATCTATATTCAGCATATATAGGAGTATATTCATAGCATAAGCAAATGAAACTTGGGTACTTTTTAAAACTAGAATGTTTATTTTATTTCCTCATAAAATATTAAAATGTATATACCTATATTAATATTAGGTAAAAAGGTGGCATTTAAGATGACCCTTTATATATAGACAATTACCTCTGCTAAAGTGAGAATCTTGTTCAGCAAGTATATTCTGTCATAGGTGGTTGATGATGAAATATTTTCAATAAAAGCTTTCAGATTGAATGTTGAATCAGGTATCTCTGTAAATGAAAGAAAATATTTTACTTCACCATTAAAATATAAAACCTGGAATGAATTATAAAGAATTATAAAGAGGAAGAACTCAAATTGATCAAGCTGACTGAACATTTGAAAAAAAAATATGAATTTTACTGTAACAAGAAGTACTTCATGGCTCTGAGAGGAAATGGAATAACTAATAGAATAACATTATAGAATATCTCCTGAGTAAATCATTGTGTATTGCTATAGACTCAAAACAAATTATTACTATACAGAATATATGTAAAGAAAACAACTAAGTTTGTTCAACAATTTTAATAAATATCATGTAATGTGTCCTCCTATGTGATAAATGTATGCAGAATGGCACAATGATTACATTATACAGTATATTATATTAAATATACTATTATATAATATTACAATTAAAAGGACTGTTTAATTCAGTATGTAAAAATGAGAAATAAAAGATTTTAAATTGACATAATTTTGAAAATTTAAATATATCGATTACAAAAGAAGTTAAATACACATTTTAATTATAATGTGGAATGAAACCAGGTGAATATATATGAAGAACAATTTACTATTAAAAAAAATAATAGAGGTTATATTGATAAAAATACTTTTAAAAAAGAATTCGATAAACTTTGAAGACAAATAACTTTCTATGAGAATTGAAATTATTTTCTTTGTAGTTTGGGGGTGTTCAGAGCCATACTTCCAATTCAGCAAGATGGTACCACCTTTAATGTAGTATTCTATCTGCTTTTCCACCCTTTCCTCTATTTCTTTTTTTCTGTTTCCTATTGTTTTTTATTTTCTCCAAACTCTATAAAGAAAGAGATGATTGTATAGAGAAATCTGAACTTAAATTTAAATTTAAACTTAAATTCCATTCCGTTAATAGAAAGTTGTTTCTTTTCTTTTTTCTAAAAGCTCAGCAGAAATAAATGAAAAAGAAATATTTCCATTTTCAGAAGGTTCCTTTGAGAGATCTCCAGTTCCCTTCTTTATTTACATATAAAAAACCATGAAGTTGTCCAACATAATATACTTTCCAGAGTACTGTTTTCAAATATCTGTATCTCTGGATTATAATATATCAGGAGAAGGAAACATGTCTTGAAATCAATCAGATTCAAATACTTAAGTTTAAGTGCTGCTTTTTTTATGTCAGATGCCTATCTTCACTTTCTTTGACACTCGGTAGCAACTGCCATAACCAGGGGGAGGGGGCATTTGGGAGGGGAAGAGTGCTGGAGGTGTGAAAGAATACTGTGGGAATTTGGGGGAGTATGGATACTAACAGGAACCAGAGGTGTCAAACCAAGCCATCTTCCTTTTTTCAAGGACGCAGGCCCTGGGAAAGGAATTTACAGTGGCGCCTGAGGCACCAGGTTCCCAAAACATCAGAACAAAGCCTGAACGTACTACTCTCGGGCAGGGGGGGGGGAGATTTTGGACATTGGGGATTGTTTTCAATATATGCTTTTCACACGGTTTTTCTTTAGAGCTTGTCAAGCTCATGCTGCACTCTAGTAAAAGTATCTTTTCTCTAACATTTCCAGAGTCAAGAGTTCTTTCATAGGGAGTAGTCTGTGGCCAGTCTGACATTATTTATTAAATTAAATGTTTCCTTTGCTTAAAAACAAGATAGATTTAGATTTTTCTTGGCTGCTTCTAAATCTATCTTGTTATTAATCAAAGAAAACATTTGATATCATGATTGCCAAATGACAGTATTAGCTCAAATCGGTTTCTTATTATAAGAGGATTTCAAACTTGACAGATATAATATGAAACCCCAATTTTGCATAATCAAAAACTTATGTTTTTGGACTGCTTATTCGGCAGTAAAGAAGATTCCTATTAGCGACTGTAAGTAATGGCATTAAAATCAGGCAACTATTTTTTTCCAAACGTATCTGTGAAAAGTGCCTTTTAATATTGACTAAAGCTAATTTTATGCAAATGAATTTGATTTAATGTTTTTAGCTGGCAAATGTTTATTTAGCATGTTTTTCTGAGATGTGAATTAAACTGTGGTTTTACAGCGGCAAAAAGTAACATTTATTTTTACACACACACACACACACACACACACACAAACCTGACTCCAAAAACTGTGAATGCTCCAACACTGGAAGTTTTTAAGAAGAGACTGAACAGCCATTTGTCTGAAATAGTATAGGGTTTCCTGTCTGAGCAGGGGGTTGAACTAGATGACCTTCAATATTATTATTATTATTAAATTTGTTTGCCACCCATCTCATCACATCACTCTGTCTCCTTGTATTTCGCTGTTGCTAAATTACCATTTATTAAATGAAGTTTTTACACATGATCCAATCCATTATTGTGCTGATATAATTATTAAAAACAACCACTCTTGTTTTATTATAGGAACTTACAAAAGTTTATCTACACAGAACTCTTCATTCATTATCATTTATTAATGATAGTAAATTAAATAACCTACCCAAAGGACTATTCCTATTTTGGAGGATATCAGCATTCCAGGATGATGGGCTGCTCTGCTCTGCCTGGTTAGCAGACCTTCTCTGTCTTCAGTTAAGAAAAGAAGCAAGAAGAAACATATATCGTACTTTGTATTTAATTTCCTACTGCTTTTATATGTAAATTGAGCATAATAATAATAATAATATAGTAATAATAATAAACTTAGTTTGTATCAGAAATGAATTTTTATTTAAATACAAACTAGATTGAAGATGATAGATAGATAGATAGATAGATAGATAGATAGATAGATAGATAGATAGATAGATAGATGGATAGGTAATGTGCCATCAAATTGATGTCCTTAGTGACCACATAGACTTCTTAAATACACACACAGAGACAGAGAACTTCATCTTAGCCAAAAGGCCAACAAGCAAACAAGCAAGCAATCTCTCTCTCTGATAAATTGAAAGTATATAAAAAAGAATAATATCTTTTCATAGTAAAATATATTCAGACACTTTTGTCTTATATTAACTATTCCAAAAGTTTGTAAATTATAACAACTTTTATAAATTTATTATTGCTTGAATAGTTTTAACATCAAACAAAATAAATTAATTCTAAAATCAAAGTTAAACCCATATTTTACAATAGAGGACATATCTTTAGGCTTTTTTCACTGTGCAAGAATTATTTTAGCAGTCTTAATAGAATTAACAAATTGCAAATGTGCATATTCTACAAAATTTTCTAATATTTCATATAAGAATAAGTTCAATGTTTACTAGTAACTGATATTCACTGAACAATTAAAATATACACATTATGAGAAAATAGGAACAAAATCTGTCTATAGGTCTGTAATATTTCCATGCTAATATTCATCAAAATCGACATTGTTATATTTAGTTTCAACTGCAATCTATCAATAACAATACAACATTCTGATTATCATGATTATGATTGTAGAAATCAATTTCTTTATTCAAAATTTAGTCAGTTTGGCAATTGTCCACATTTATTAAATTTGTTAAGTTTGAAATTTGAAAACTTGAATCCACTGAGCAGATATTCATACTTACATATTATAGTTCATCATATGAAATCTTATCAGGAACTAATATTAAATTCTCCCCAGCAACACCAAACTAAACATACTATTAGTTTTTGTATATACTTGTTTCTAATAAATCAGTTTGATATGCAAGTGTTAAGAAATGGAATAAAAAATTAAATGTTCCTATGTTGCATAGACAATAGGAGAATGTCTTAATTTCTATAGCAAGACAGTCAATGGATCTCAAGAAAAAATAATATTTTGAATTTATTGTTCTCCATTATGTTTATATAGAAAAGGATTGTCAAAAATGGCATTTTATTGGAGATGTAATAAGGATAATGCTTCTTTAAAACACACATTTTTGCAGTAACCTGTACTTAACCACATTTTGGGAGAAAGGAGTGGATTATATAAATAAGATTGTGTGACAAAAGATTGGTCCCTTGGTCATACCTATCAAATCTGCCATAATTTAAACCTCAGGATAGAAATGATCCTTGGTTCCAATTGTTGAGAAAGGTATAGTTTTATTAGAGGTCAAGTGTATTGAGGTAATGCAAAGCCCTTAACTGTCTCTCATTTTCCACCCCGGTGTAACCAACTGAGTTCAAGCAAGATATCAGTCCAAGCACAGCTTGGTATGCAGCTCCTTCCTTCTTCCAATTGGGTGACCTTGAAGCAGCATTTTGAGAAGTTACAGCACCTACTTTCGATTTCCCAAGCATTCCCCCCTTCATTCCTCCTCCTTATAGTTCATGGCAGTCTGTCACCACATTGCCGTGAAGCACAAGCAAGCTGATAGGCTTACATACACAGGATAAAATCTACAGTTAATTTAACTTAACATTAAGGAAAATAACATAAATATAGTTAGTATGATTAGTCCTTGCATTTCTTAATTTCCTCTTTCTATCAGTTTCTAATAATTTTGTGGAATAGACCCAAGATTCTGAAATCATATTGTCTTTAAAAAGAAAATGATTCTTTGCTTACAATTTATGAAACAAAACCATTTCATATTGATTTCATGTTAAATATTTGGTATTTTAGCTAATAGATAAATGAATGATATAATGGTGATTCCCTGCATACAGCAACATGGATTTCCAAAATCTCACCCAACACTTACATTCCATAATTTTGTACTGCATATTTTACATACTGTTTGTATGTAGGTTCTTTTTTGTAATAGAATGTATAAGAAAAGTCAGATGAAGTAAGATCTCATAAGGTTAATTGATTCAATCACAAAATATATTTTTCCTTGCTGCTTTAACTCATAAGTGTTCTCATACATGCCAGAGGCTACAGCAGCATATGAAAATATCAATTAGTCAAGCTCTCCCCAGTCAGTGAGTTAGACAGAACAAATCCACCTGAACATTGTCAGTGTTGATCCTTACTATGGGGAAAGGCCCCAAGAATTTAGGGCCCAATTTCTTGCTGGGCAATTTGAGGCATATCAAATATCACCCTTGAGTTGGAATAAAGAAGAACCTAAAGAATGGATGATATGCTCTATTATGGGACCTCACCCCAGCTGTAGATTATCTCAAATATCAGTTACCTACAAAATGGATTTCACCCAAAGCTCTGAATGCTTCAGGTAACATTTGAAATGTGAATATGAAAAAATATAACATTCAACATAGTATATTGCTATAAGGAAAATGAACATGTGAAGGGTTAGATGCCTGTTGGTAAAAATGATATCCAGCTCTATAACAAATGAGATGTAAACAGAGGAAGCACATCTGGGATACAGAGTGGCTAGAAGGTTCTCATTTTGGAAGTTCTGAATTCATTTTTCTGAGGTGGACCAGAGAGAAGCCTTCTTTACTGGCCCACCAATGACCATTCAAGGTCCTGAGTGGTTTCTGGCTCCCCACAGTATTCCATGCAGCCACAAAAAAAAAACCCTTGCAGAACACAGACCATGTTCAAGGCCAGAAGAGAAACAGTTCTCCATCTCCTTGCTCCTTATGCTTCCCAGAAATCAAATTCAAAAGAATCTCCAATTCAGTGGGGATAAAAGTATTTAATCTAATTTTGCAGTTTTTAAAAAAGACATGACGGGAAATAATAAGCCTTAGTAAGACCATGCTTAGAATACTGCATCCAATTTTGGTCACCATATTATAAAAAAAGATGTTGAGTCTCTGGAAAGAGTGCAGAAAAGAGCAACAAAGATGATTAGAGGGTTGGAGGCTAAAACAAATGAAGAATGGTTGCAGGAATTGGGTTTGTCTAATCAATAATAATAACAACAACAGCAACAACAATGTTGGAAGGGAGCTTGTAGGTCTTCTAGTCCAACCCCCTGCTCAGGCAAGAAACCCTATACCATTTCAGACAAATAGCTGTCCAGTCTCTTCTTAAAAGCTTCCAGTGCTGGAGCATTCACAACTTCTGGAGGCAGGTTGTTCTATTGATTAATTGTTCTAACTATCAGAAAATTTCTCCTTAGCTCTAGGTTGCTTCTCTCTTTGATTAGTTTCCATCAGTTGTTTCTTGTCCTGCCTTCAGGTGCTTTGGAGAATAGATTGACTCCCTCTTCTTTGTGGCAACCTCTGAGATATTGGAACACTGCTATCATGTCACCCCTAGTCCTTCTCATCATTAAACTAGACATACCCAATTCCAGCAACCGTTCCTTATATGTTTTAGCCTCCAGTCCCCTAATCATCTTTGTTGCTCTTCTCTGTACTCTTTCTAGAGTCTCAACATCTTTTTTTACATTGTGGTGACCAAAACTGGATGCAGTATTCTAAGTGTGGTCTTACCAAGGCATTATAAATTGGTATTAACACTTCACGTGATCTTGATTCTATCCCTCTGTTAATGCAGCCTAGCACTGTGTTAGCTTTTGGGGCAGCTGCAGCACACTGCTGACTCATATTTAAGTGATTGTCCACTAGGACTCCGAGATCCCTCTCACAGTTACCACTACTGAGCCAGGTAGCACCTATACTATATCTGTGCATTTGGTTTTTCTTGCCTAAATGTGGAACCTTACTTTTTCACAGCTGAATTTCATTTTGTTAGATAGTGCCCAATGTTCAAGTTTGTCAAGATCCTCCTGTATCTTAAGCCTATCTTCTGGAGTGTTGGCTATGCCTGCCAGCTTGGTGTCGTCTGCAAATTTGATGATTTCCCCATCTATCCCCTCATCCAAATCATTGATGAAGATGTTGAAGAGCACTAGGCCCAGAACAGAACCCTGGGGCACCCCACTACACACTTCCCTCCATGTAGATGCAGTTCCATTGAGGACCACACGCTGAGTATGTTCAGTCAGCCAGCTAAGAATCCATCTGGTGGTAATGCTGTCTAACCCACATTTTTCTATCTTATCAAGTAGTAGATTGTGGTCTATTTTATCAAATGCCTTATTAAAGTCCACGTAAATTATATCACCAGCATTCCTCTAGTCAAAGAATGCAATAAGCATGCTATAATATAGTGAAAAGAAGGACTAGGAACAGTGGTGGGATTCAAATATGTGAACAATCAGTTCTCTGTGTGGATGCTGCTTCTGGATGTCCATTCTGGGCCTGGGCAACAAAAAATTAGCTACCAGTTCTGCCGAAGTGGTGTGAACTGGCTGAATCCCACCACTGACTAGGAGTGACATGATAGTAGTCTTCCAATATTTAAGGGCTGCCACAAAGAAGAGGGGTCAACCTATTTTCCATAGCACCAGAAGTCAAGACAAGAAATGAGAATTTTCCTAGAACTAAGGAGAAACTTCCTAATGGTGACATCAATTAATCAGTGGAATGGCTTGCCTTCAGAAGTTGTGCATGCTCCATCACTGGAGGCTTTTAAGAAGAGACTAGACAGCCACTTGTCTGGACTGGTATGGGATCTCCTGCCTGAGCAGGGGGTTGGACTACAAGAACTCCAAGACCCCTATTCTGTTATTCTGAATTTCCCAATATTCCATGCCAAGGTAATGGCAGAATAAGACCCTTTTGCATCAGAGTGCACCCATACACACAACCATGTGCTCAGACAATATTATCTTTGCTATGCACATCCAACGTTATTCCATATTTCACTACTTTGGAAGAGTCCAAGTGGTCCATATTAACATTTTTAAAATCTCAACAAAGTTTTAAAGGGATAAAATCCTTAGTTGGGAATCTCCTCTGTGTTTGATCCTGCCTGGTTTCAAATTGCTCTGTGCTTTTAAGAGAATGTGGACCTCAAAAATCTTGGTCTAGATTTCTTTGACAGAGGGCACTTCTGAAAGAGCTCATGTAACTGAATGCTCCTACAGGAAGAAAATTTCTCTTAGAAAAGAGCATGTGAATCTGAGGTTAATCATCCAAGAGAGGATGATTCCCTCAGTGGGGACTAGGCCAGTGGTCTCCATGCTTCATCATTTTAATTAGCACAATCATATATAATATAGCACATGTAGGAAGCCGGAACATTTTTTACCTGTTTTTAAGTGAAATATTCAACTTGGGCAAAAGATCTTCAGGAGTATATGGTGCACTTTTGCATGTGGCATCAGAACTGCAAAGCACAGTTTGGAGAAATGGCAAGAATCCTGTGCTGGGAAGATTCCGAGGGGCCAGGTAACCTGAAAAAGATGAAATAAAAAGATACAGCCATGGGAATTAGTGAAAAAAATATTTATCTGTTTTTAAAAAAAATGGAAAGTTTTTTGGCAAAAAGAAATAAAACCATACACAAAAAGAAATGGTACAAATGAAGAACACTTTTTTTTTTTAAAGCAAAGACTCGTTCAGTGTAGAAATGAAATTTACAGGAAAACTGACCTGCTGCTGCAAAGGTACTTTTCACCATGGACTCCTGCTACAAATAATTCTAGTGCAAACATGAACTATTAGGTGCACATAAGTAATTAATAGTGCTATTAGGTTACATTGATTCAATTAATTAAATTAAAATTAATCCAACTTCATTAAAAACCATAGGTTGCCTCCAATATTTACAATGGATCCACTGGAATATAGGTCAGCCTCATCGAGTGACCATAATCGGGACCAGCAACTGAGTTAGAGTAGAATAGAATGGAATGGAACTGAGCTGAAAGTGACCTTGAAGGTCTTCTAGTCCAGCTCCCGGCTCAAGCAGGAGAACCTATACCCGTGGTGGCGAACCTATGGCACACGTGCTACAGGTGGCATGCAGAGCCCTCTCTGTGGGCATGTGCGCCATCGCCCTAGTCCTAGGCCTTCATCTGGGTTTTATAAAATCTTTTCACTTTAGGCCTCTGCCGCCATGTGCAAAAAAAAGAGGTTCAATCAATCAATTTCAACTTCTCACGGGGAAAAAAAGATCTTGCAAAATTGGAATTGATTAATTACACTTTTTAGTCCCACCCAATCTGCTGTTACAACCGCAGCCATGCCCACCCAATGGGCCACACCCACCCAATGGGCCATGCCCACACGGCACCTGATGATACATAAGTGGGTTTTCGGTTGCAGTTTGGGCACTCGGTCTCTAAAAGATTCACCATCACTGACCTATACCATCTCAGACAAGTGACTGTTTAGCCTCTTTTTAAAAATCTCCAGTGATGGAGCACCCACGATTTCTGGAGGCAAGCTGTTCCACTGGTTAATTGTCCTCACTGTCAGAAAGTTTCTCCTTAATTCCAGGTTGCTTCTCTCTTTGATCAGTTTCCAACCATTGTTTCTTGTCCTGCCCTCTGGTGCTGTGGAGAATAACATGACCCCCCTCTTCTTTGTGGCAGCCCCTCAAATACTGGAAACTGCTATCATGTCATCCCTATTTCTTCTTTTCTTTAGACTGGCCAAACCAAGTCCTGCAGCCGTTCTTTGTATGTTTTAGTCTCCAGGCCTTTGATCATCTTAGTTGCTCTTCTCTGAATTTTTTCTAAACTCTCAACATCTTTTTTGTGATATGGTGACCAAAATTGGCTATAGGTGTAGTCTTATTAGGGTTTTATAAAGCAGTACTAATACTTTGCATGATCTTGATTCTATGCCTCTGTTTATACATCCCAGGATTGTATTAGCTTTTTTGGCTACTGCTGCACACTGCTGGCTTATAGTCAAATGATCATCCACTAGGACTCCAAGGTCCCTCTCATAGTTACTGTTTTTAAGCCAGGTCTCACCCAGTCTGTAGTTGTACCTTTGATTTTTCCTGCCTAAATGTAAAACTTTGCTTTTCTCCACACTAAAAAACTCATTTTGTTGGATAGGGCCCATTGTTCAAGTTTGTCAAGAACTTCTTGGATCCTGAGTTTGTCTTCTGAGGTGTTGGATACTCCTGCCAGTTTAGTGTCGTCTGCAAATTTGATGAGTTCCCTTCAATTCCCTCATCTAAGTCATTAATAAAGATATTGAAGAGTACTGGGCCTAAGAGGGAACTTTGTGGTATCCTACTGCTTACTTCTCTCCATATGGATGTAATGCCATTGAGGATTACTCGTTGAGTTTGGTTTGTCAGCCAGCTACAGATCATTCTGGTGGTGATTTTGTCTATTCCACCTTTTTCTAGCTTACCAAGCAGTAAGTTGTGGTCTACTTTGTCAAATGCCTTACTGAAATCTAAGTATACTACGTCCAAAGCATTTTGCTGGTCTACTAGTTTAGTCACTATCATAGAATGAAATAAGTTTGGTTTGGCATGATATGTTTTTAACAAATCTGTGCTGGCTACTAGTTATGACTTTGTTGGCTTCTAGTTGTTCACAGACCTGTTTTTTTTATTATCTTTTCTAGGATCTTCCCAGGTATTGATGTTAAACTGATTGGTCTGTAGTTTCCTGGATCCATTTTTTTCTCTTTTTTGAAGATGGGAACATCAGCCCTTTTCCAATCCTCAGGTATTTCCCTGGCACTCCAAGATTTTTGAAACACATGGTGCAGTGGTTCTGAGATAATATCTGCCAGCTCTTCAGAACTCTGGGATGTAGTCTGTCGGATCCCGGTGATTTATATTCGTCAAGGTCAGATAGGTGTTCTCTTACCATTTTCCTGCTTATTTTAGTTTGTCTTTTACAATGGTTTTTTTTTGGGGGGGGTATGCTGGGCTGTAGTTTCTTTTTGTGTGAAAACTGATGCAAAGAATGAGTTAAGCAACTGTGCTTTCTCCCTGTTGTCTGTTATTTCCTTGCCATCCTCTATCTTTAGTGGACCTACAGTTTCCTTAACTTTTTTTCTTGTTGTTAATATGTTGGAAGAAACTGTTTTTATTATCCTTGATTTCTGTTGAAAGTCTTTGTCCGTTCTGAGCCTTTGCTTTCCTGGCTTCATCTTTGCATGTTCTGGCTGTCTGCTGATAATCAGTTAACATTTGTTAACTGGTTGGCAAAGAGTTCATCTATTTCTTCTGATTGGTTGGATGGCCTGTAATATACACCTATGGCAATGTCACTTTTTTTCTTTTTTATATTGACCTATATACATTCTAGAGAGATTTTATCTTTGATCATGTACATTTCTGTAGATATGTAGTATTCTCTTACATAGTGCAACTCACCCTCCTCTTTTTGTAGACCTGTTTCTTTTGAAAAATTTGTATTCATCCATCAGTCTATTCCAATCCTGGGTTTCATCCCACCAGGTTTCTATTATGCCAACTATGTCATACCCTCCCTCGTGTACTATTGCTTCTAGTTTGCCCTGTTTTCCCCAAGTTTTGGGCATTTGTATATAAGCATTTAAGGCTTTTATGCCTGTCCGTGGGTATGTTTCCTGCATCTCCTGATTGTTGTTTGAGTTTTTCTTTTTCTCATCACTGCCTACCTCATTGTTTGATTTGTTTTCTTGGGATTTATGACTGGTTTTGGGTTCTAGAGGTTCTAAAGATTGCTCACCCTTCCCTTCAATTTTAGTTTAAACTCCTGATGAGTTGGGCCAGTCTTTTTCTAAGTACATTTTTCCCTGTTTTTGTGAGGTGCAGCCCATCCCTTGCTAAGAGTGCTTTGTGTAGGAAATGCAGTCCATAATCCAGGAAACCAAAGTTTTCTTGGTGACACCAACACTTTAGCCAACGGTTTATTTCTAGAATTCTTTTTCCCCTCATTGGGCATTGGCCTTTTGTTGGGAGTACTGATGAGAACACTACTTGTGCTCCTAGCTCTTTAACTTTATTGCCTAGTTGCTTATAGTCTCTCACTATTGTGCTCAGGTTCTTTGTTGTGTCATTCATCCCAATGTGAAGGAGTAGGAGAGGGTAGTAATCTGTGGGCCTAACTATTTTGGTAGGTTCCCAGCCATGTCTTTGATTTTTGCTCCAGGGAGACAACATACTTCCCTGTATTGTATGTCCAGTCTGCAGATGCATGATTCTGTTCCTCTGAGGATAGAATCTCTTATCACCAACACTCAACTTCTTTTGGGGGGGGCTGCAGTCTGGGGTGCTTTTCTGTTTATCTCTGGTATGCTTGTTGATGTGACTTTTTAAGGAATATTCGAAGTTGTTTCTTTGCTAGGTGTCTACATGTTTTCTTTGAGGGGGAGGTTGTGGGTCTGCGTGTTTCCATCTAAGGGGAAAAATCAATTGCTCAGTTTTAATGGGGCTGCTTCTGGTTGGGTTGGATTGGGCAGAAGGGATTTGTTAGTTGTATGCTGCTTCTTTTTTTTGAGTATTGTGTTTCCCTCTATGTGTGACATACCTCCATTTGTCTTACTTCAAGGGTTTATCAGTAGGGTCAAATCCTCTGGGTGTTATTGTTGATTATTTGGTTCGGTTTGGCTAGAGCTTTCTTTTGTACATTGGGGTTTGGCTAGAGTTGCCTCTAAGTCCCTTAATTTTTCCTCCAGTAGTTTACATAGTTTACATCTAATGCATGTATAGTTTGGGTGTTCTTTGGGCATAAGCACATACATGAACATGTATTGCATACCACAATAGCATCAATCATCTGTTCCATGAGTTTGTTGTTTGAAAATCCCTCTTTTTGGTTGGTGGATATGCTTTGCTGTTAGCCTTGTTTCTAGCTTCCCTGTTCTAGATAATTATGCCTATTTCTATCCTTTTTTCTGCCTGTTTGTGCTTGTTTTTTGCCTTGTTATTTAGGTATAGATAAAAGTATGTGGTAGTATGCCCTTTGATTTTAAAGGGAAAAAAGCAGTTTATATTGAAGTTAAAAGTTAATGTTAGGATAGAGCTATTTAACAAAGGGAAGGGCTGCTTTCTCCTCAACAAGGGATTTGCTTTTAGCTTTCTGCTCTCTGTCTAAAAATTCATTCCTTGTTTTCTGAACTGTCAGCCAAGTCTTTTTTCTTTAAGAATAATAAATTGCAATTTCAGGATTAGCCACAAGATGTCACTCCACTGTTTAAGGCAGGGCTTTCCAACCTTTTCACCCATTGTACCACTTTTAGGATACAGCAACATCCGAGTACCACCAATCGCCTTGCAAGGTGTCAAAAACTTGATGACAAAAAAAGGAAAAAAGTGATAAAGTACAGGTAGTCCTTGACTTACAACAGTTTGTTTAGTGACTATTCAAAGTTACAGTGGCACTGAAAAAAGTGCCCCCCGAGCCACAGCCGAGCAAGACACCTGCCTGCCCACCCAGCAGCATTCTTCCTCCTGTTTGAGGTTTTCATTGTTGTGAGCATTTCTGTTGAGAATTGGCAGCAGGAGTGGGGTGGGGGGGTGTTTGGTTTTTTTATTCTCCCATCTGCTAGGTGGTTGCAGCAGGTTTTGGTCACTTCACATGACCCTGGGACACTGTGACCATCATAAATATGAATCAGTTGCCAAGCATCTGAATGTAAATCGCAAGACCCTGGAGATGCTGCAACATTCCAGCTGATCAGCGCTTCTTCTTCTGGGCTCAGCAGAAGCACAAGGATCAGTGCCAAGCTCCAGCTGGAGCCTGGCGCTGATCTTGGCACTTCCATTGAGCCCTGACAGCCCTGAAAAAGTGCTGATCCTGGGGCATCCACTGAGCCCTGATAGCCCCGCAGAAGCACTGGTCCTGGCATTTCCACTGAGCCCTGGCAGCCCCGAAGAAGTGCTGATCCTTGCGCTTCCACTGAGCCCTGACAGCCCTGCAGCTCCAGCTATCTCTCGCTCAGGCTTGTGCGGTGCTGCCACTGGTTCAGTTCATTCCCCTCCCCTGCTACCGTTTTTTTAGGATTGTCGCGTACCACCTGCCAGGTGCCAATATATCACAGGTGGTACCCATACCACTGGTTGAAAAGCCCTGGTTTAAGGAATTCCTTTAAATCTCAAAGTTATTTTAATCCTTTCGGGTTTTTTCTTCTATTTTAAGAGGAAAAAACCAGACTTTCAAAGAAAAATAGAAAGTAAATAATCAAAAATCTTTTAATCCACAAGCTTTAGAAAATAAAGTTCCAATTGGGATCCAAATATTTTTTCAACGTTTTCAAAACTCCCCTGTATATGCAATCACCGCTGTTTCTAGAGGGAGGGCTAAAATCCCCCTTCCCTCTCCACAGGAGGGAAAGTACTTTAACAGCTTGAATAGGTACAAAAAAGCAATTAGGATTTAAGAGAAGTAGATCTCACCCAATCCTTTCCACACTGCTTTGAAGTTGCCAGATGGTAGTGTGACTTCGGCTGTCTGCAGCCTAGGGATGAGCCATATTTCTATGGCCGGTCCTTTCATCCACCAATTTAGAGGCATCACCAGCTCCAACAGGAGAGTTGCTGCTCTCCCACGATCCAGCAAAAGCACCTCCTTGCTGGTCATCTCTTTGGGGCAACTTTTGGCCCTTTTCAGGGTCCCCCAGAGATCCGAAACTGAACGGGGGAGAGACAGCAAGTCTCCCAGCCATCCATGGCGAATGCGCAGCAAACCAGAAGTCCATTCTTCATATGTTTTAGTCTCCAAGCTTTTAATCATCTAATTGCTCACTTTTTCCAAAGTCTCAACATGTTTTTTGTAATGTAATGTGTAATGGGCATTATCAGGGAAATACAGCTCTACTGGTTCTGTGCAGGATTTTGCATAAAGGTCATCTTAAGAGTGTTGAATGAAAGTCAAAGACTGGAACCAGATTCCAACTTCATTGGGCTCCAACAGAGGACTTATGTATCGTAATAGCTACCAATATAAAAACAATCTTGTAGATTGTTGGAAATTAATTGGAAAAGGACTGAGGCTACTTTCAAGCTGCTAAAAGAGATTATTGCAGAATAACAGAATAACTGAGTTGGAAGGGACCTTGGAGGTCTTCTGACCTAATTATCTGCTCAAGCAGGAGAACTTATACCATTTTAGGCAAATGGCTGACCAACAAACTATTTGGAAAGAGAATGCAAAGAAATGTCTCTCTGAAATGGAGTAATGCTTATTGTTGTGTCCTGAGCCTGCAAAGGCAGGCTTGGGACATTGCAACAGTCCCGGGCAGTTGCAAGCTGCCCGGGACCAGACTGGCTGGCGCCAGCACTCGCGCACATGCATGAAGTGCAAAGCGCGCCAAATGTTGCCGTTTGGCCCGGGGATTGTCTTTAAGAGGAGGAGAGAGGCTTGTGTGCCTCGGCGTTGTAACAGAGCTGCTGGACATCAATAAAGAGGCTCCTAAGAACTACCAAATGACTCCTGAAGTTATTGCCTTTCGCTGAGGACTCAACACTGGCGACGAAGGTGGGATGCCTTGCAATTACTTCAAACAATTGTAAGCTTACCCTGGAATCCTGAAGCAGCAGGAAACGGCGTTAAATTCAGCAACTGCCTGCCAATACAGCAAACGTTGGAGGTAAGCTGGCTGATAGACCCTTCCTGTACTACTGAAGATGGCAAAGATAGGGAGACTTTCCGAGTTCGATGTTACGCATTCGGAAAGATGGGAGTCTTATGTGGCCAGAGTAGAAAATTATCTCAAGGTCAATCAAGTGAGAGAAGATGGCTTAAAAGCCGCCACCCTGCTGTGTGTTTGTGGTCAAGATGCATTTGAGATCGCTGAAAATCCAGCAGCACCTGCACCTTTAGAATCTGTTACCTACACAGACTTAAAGAAATTGCTAAAGGAACACTTCCAGCCCAAGTTGTCTGTTATTGTTTGGCGCCATACTTTTGAACAGAGGGATCAACGGGCTAAATCAGCTAAAGAGTACATTGCTGCATTGAGAAGAGCAGCTAAGTCTTGTGAGTTTAAAGATTTAGAAGAAAGGCTGAGAGACAGATTTGTATGTGGACTGAGACAGAGAGACTTGCAGCAGAGGCTTTTTGCCAAAGAAGACTTATCATTCCAAGATGCCTTGAGAGAGGTTACTGCAGAAGAGGCAGCGGGGGGGGGGGAATCAAGAATATGAGGCCTATCAGAAGTAGCTATGTCCATGCACCAGGAGGGAGTCCAGAAGCTGTGTCCATGCACCAGGAGGGAGTCCAAGGGAGCTCAGAAGAGGATTCTGATGAAGAAGTAGACCGTCTCTACCCAACAAAAGAAGGGAAGCAGAAGGAAGGCAAAGAAAAGTCTTCAGCTGTCCCCAAGTGCATCGGGTGTGGAGGTCGCCACAAGAGGACCGACTGCAGGTTTCGCTCTGCTATCTGTAGAGCATGTGGAAAGCAAGGCCACATTGCAGCTGTGTGTCTGGGCCGTCAGAAGGTACAACCCCAAGAAGAATTGCGCCTGAAAGGTACCAGGGTCCCCAGCCAAAACCGGGTGGGTTTCTGTGCTTCACGAAGAAGCATTTATAGGACAGGCACACACAAACCTATCAAGAAAAAACTGTCACTTAAAGTGAAGTTGCAAGGAGTTCCATTGGTCATGGAACTGGACACTGGGTCTGCACTTTCAATTATTTCCATACACACATTCAGAAAGATTTGTTCTGGTAGTGGATTTCAGGCCAAGCTTAGGCCTTCTGACATTGTGTTAACAGACTTTCAAAACTCCAGAGTGTGTGTTAAGGGGGAGGCCACCCTTAACGTACAGTATAAGGATTTTGAAGGTCCATTAGATGTATTGATAGTGGGGGGTGAGCAAACGAGTCTCATAGGACTCGATTGGTTTGAGGCCTTGGGAATACATGTTACAGGGCTCAATAGCTTGCAAACAGTAGATTTACAGGAAGTCTGCAAAGAATTTGCAGATGTTTTCAGCCCACAGCTGGGCACATAAAAAGGGCCCCCCATGTCCTTAAAACTAGACCCCACTGTCACTCCTGTTAGAGTAAAAGCAAGAAGGGTTCCTTTTGCTTTAAAAGGGAAAATTGATACTGAATTGATTCAGCAAGGAGTTTTAGAACCTGTTGATTCCAGTCCTTGGGAGACCCCCATAGTCACGCCTCTTAAGGCTAATGGGGACATTCGCATGTGTGCAGATTACAAATGCACTCTGGATAAGGCATTGCAGCAACCTGCCTATCCTGTACCTGTAGTCAGTCATATCCTGGCCTCCCTCAAGGGGGGGGGCATGTTTTTGCAAAGCTTGACCTTGCTCAGGCTTATCAACAGCTGCCTGTTGATGAAGCTGCTGCAGTAGCACAAACCATTGTAACCCACAGGGGGGCATTCAAAGTAAAGAGATTACAATTTGGAGTAAATGTGGCTCCTGGAATTTTCCAAAGCATAATGGAAAACACACTGAGGGATATACCAGGGGTTTGCCCCTATTTTGATGATGTCTTAATTGCTGGAGACTCCACCCAAAATTTAGCTGAGAGATTGAGGGCTGTCCTGCTGCAGTTCCGGAAAACGGGCCTCAAACTCAAGAAGGACAAATGTAAGATTGGGGTGCCTTCTACAGATTTTCTGGGTTTCAAAATTGATGCCAATGGGATTCATCCTGCTGAGTCCAAATTAAAGGCCATTATGCATGCTCCTAGGCCTAAGTCCAAGGTCGAACTACAGGCTTTTCTGGGCCTTTTGAATTTTTATAATTCATTCATTCCTAACAAGGCTAATGTAGCTGAACCACTTCATAGGCTTCTGGACAAACAGGCAGTGTGGCAGTGGTCAGAAACACATGAAGCAAGCTTCAATGAGGTTAAGGCCTTACTCACATCTAACAATGTGCTTGCACATTTTAATGAAACTCTTCCTGTGTGCATCGCTTGTGGTGCTTCTCCGTATGGGGTGGGAGCAGTACTCAGCCACCTTAGGCCGGATGGAACTCAGGTTCCTGTTGCATATTACTCCAGAACCTTGTCTTCTGCTGAGCGAAACTACGCCCAGATAGACAGGGAGGCTTTAGCTGTTGTTGCTGGAATTAAAAAATTCCATGAGTTTTTGTATGGCAGACATTTCACGGTCTTTACTGATCATAAACCTTTGTTGGGGCTGTTACTACAAACAAACAAACTCCCCATATCATCTCCCCCAGAATGCTGCGATGGTCAATCTTCCTGTCAGCCTATGATTTTTCTCTAATTCACAAACCTGGGAAAGAAATGGGCCATGCTAATGGCCTCAGTAGATTACCCCTGCCAGTAGTAGAGGCTGATCCTGCTCCTGCCATCAACATCCTTTCAATTCAGGCACTGCCTGAGTCACCATTAAATGCCAGGGATGTGGCTGCTGAATGTGCCACAGATCTCACTCTCTTCCGTGTCTTATTTTGGGTTTTGTCTGGATGGCCAGAGAGTTGTCCTGGTGCTGAGTTTCAGAGTTTCTGGCTTAAGAGGAACGAGTTATCCACTTTCCAGGGTTGTCTGCTGTGGGGCAGCAGAGTTGTCATTCCTACCTCAATGAGGTCTAGGGTCTTAGGTTCCCTTCCCGAGGGTCATCCTGGCATTGTACGCATAAAGGCGCTTGCACGCAGCCATTTGTGGTGGCCTGGGTTAGACAAGGAAATTGAAGCTAAGGTGCACGCATGCCACCTTTGTCAGCGCTCATGCCCAGAAATGCCACAGGCTCCTGTGCATAGATGGGAGGAAACACAGTCTCCATAGTTTAGGGTGCACATTGATTACGCTGGGCCCTTTCAGGGTCAATTCTTCTTGGTCCTGGTTGATAGCCATTCAAAATGGCTTGAGGTTGTACCTGTCTCTTCCACCACCTCTGCAAAGACTATTCAAGTACTGAGGGGGATTTTTGCTGCACATGGGCTTCCGGATGTTTTGGTGTCTGACAATGGCCCTCAATTCACTTCTTCCGAATTCCAAGCTTTCTTACAGGCCAACATGATTCGTCATGCCACCTCTGCACCTTTCCACCCTTCCACCAACGGTATGGCTGAACAGATGGTCCGCATCACCAAAGATGCATTAAAGAAATGACATATGGGGACTGGCATCACAGGTTGGCAGATTTTCTACTTGCTTACCACACCACACCGTCTAGTTCTACTGGGAAAAGCCCGGCTGAACTTCGCTGGGGGCGCAAACTGACTACTAAGTTGACCGGTTGCATCCGGACAGACTGCCTTTTAAGTTTTCATAACCCAGGGCACCGAGGCAATTGCTAGTGGGTGCCCCAGTATGGACCCGTAATTACGGGCCAGGTCACTTGTGGGTCCCTGCCATAGTATGCAAGGTTACAGGTCCCTTGTCTTACGAGGTTTCCATGGATGACAGTCGTATCCTGCGACAGCATATCGACCAGCTGCGTACGAGACTGGACTCACCTGCTGAGACTCCTGGGTCTTTTCCAGGGGGGAGGGGGACCTCTACGGGCAAAGGGAAGGGTGTGGGCGGCAGCCAGACACCAACAGAGAGGCCACAGACGGCCCATTCCAAGATTCCGCGAGTGCTCCGAACAGGAATTCGTGGGAACCAACTACAACACGGGCACCAGTGCCTACTCCAGCCAGGGAGTTACCCGGGGGCATAATCATTACACATCTACACCATTCAGCACTCCAGTCAGGGAGAATAACCGGGAGCATCCTAATAACTCACACCTTGCAAGAGAGATGGCACACACTCCATCTAGTTGGCCCAACACTGCCACTGTTCCCAGAAAGGGGCATTTATATAGGGAGGTGGTCGGAGGGCCGAATTCCAATTCTGACACCTCCGGCTTAACAGAGGGGGCAACTGAATTTTGGGACAGTACTGAGATTCCAGACAGCCCTACTATGGAACTGGGAAGTGGAGGAAGGCAGCCTCCTGATAGGTTTAGGGTAGACCTGGGAGGCTCCTCAGAGTTGTCAACAATGGCAGCCTTCTAGAAGGGCCCGAGAGCCTGCAACTAGGCAGGTCAACCAGGTTATGGAGAGAACAAAGTCCTGGCCTGACGAGGCCGGTGGGCAAGCAAGCAGGCCAGGCAACGGGGCATGGTCCATGGGGACCACCAGGGTCAAAGGAAGGGGGCGAACACATAGCATCCCCCAGGCAAGATGTGCTTGGAGGTTGCCAGGGAATTCGGAGGTCACAGAGAGCTAAAAGATCTCCTAAATATCTTGAAGATTTTGTAACTCTGCTGGCAAAGCAGAAACAGTAAGAGGGTGTCCCTGTGAAGGGTTCGAATAAGGAACAATGGGAAATGAAGCCCAAAACATTACAGCTTGGTGCCATGGAGCTAGTGTGACTCCCACGCTCGTGTTAAGGTCAAGTGTAACCATTAATGTAGTTGTAGTTTTAGCCGGGGGGGAAGGGGTGTTATGTCTTGAGCCTGCAAAGGCAGGCTCGGGACGTTGCAAGAGTCCCGGGCAGTTGCAAGCTGCCCGGGACCAGACTGGCTGGCGCCAGCACTCGCACGCATGCATGAAGTGCAAAGCGTGCCAAATGTTGCCGTTTGGCCCAGGGATTGTCTTTAAGAGGAGGAGAGAGGCTTGTGTGCCTCGGCGTTGTAACAGAGCTGCTGGACATCAATAAAGAGGCTCCTGAGAACTACCAAATGACTCCTGAAGTTATTGCCTTTCGCTGAGGACTCAACACTTATGATTTCCGTTGAGGCAAGGCAAGGTAATACCCACATATTTCTTCACCCTGTGCAGACTGCAAGCTGAAAAGGGAGCTGCATGTGAGATCCAGACTGCCAAAATTCTGGACTAAAAAAAGGTGGGGAGATTGCCCATATGTACTCCTTAGCAGTTCATGTTTGTGATTAGATGGTAGAAACTGTCATTTTTTTCAGCTGTCTGTGATGAGTTGGGGATTATGGATTCCAGTGTGCTCTGAGCCATAAAGGCAGCCTTTTCATGAACTCAAGCTTTGACCAAACCCCATCTTTTTAAATACTTTAGAGCTTGTTTTTTGTACTGTCCATTTAAGTTTGACAATTTTTAAGAACTGCAAATTTACAAATTGCTGGGTGAGTGTCCCTTCAATCCATTTAAAAAGAAAGTACATCTTTTCTGCTTTGTGAGGGCTTTACTTTTTAATTTTGTTGGTAAATTTTTAAAATATGCGGAAAAGGAGTAACTTTAGAGTTGTTTTTAAAGAGTTTAAATGTTAAGGCTTTGTGAAACTGATTTAAAGAAAATCTTTGAACTAATTAGAAGGATCCTCTCATGGAAAAATCTGTTTGATTTACATTTCAATACAAAACAAGACTTTTGAAGGTTGATTACTAAAACACATGATGGCTACTTTAAAGTAAACTTTTGATCTTCAGGTGTGTGAATGATTAAGTTTTTTAACTCTTTACTGGAGTTAAAAGTTGCTATTGAAGACAACATTACTCCTAAGACAAACGAAATGGACTTTAAGTTGGATGTAAATATTACAACTTACAATAAAGAGATGGAAATAGAGGTTTTACAAGTGGAGTTGAATAATCATTTAAAAACCAAAAAGGACATAAAAATAATATACCCAAACAGCAATGTGAACTATTCTTTTAAATTGAAATATAAGAGATTTACTGTAGTTACATCATGGAAATTATAAATGAACTTGGATAAAGGTGATAAGAAAGTCAAAGAAGCAAAGAGACTAGAAAAAAGAAATAGAGTTTGACTTTATCTTTGGGATTTAAGGATGACCGGGAGAAAAAAAAAAAGGGAAAAACTACAAAATCAGTTCATTTGACTGTGGTTATATATAATGAGTTATCTTTAAATATTACAAATAATATTTACTATTTCTGGGTATTTAAATAAGGAGTTATTTCTGGTAATGTTTAATAGTTTTTAATTATTTTTTTAAAACATTTGTTAAAAGCGGGACAAAACTAAATGGAAGGGGCATTATATACATTATATATTTTTGTTAATTTTTACTGAATCTGTTCATCAATAAGGAGAGTTGAAGATTTAAATATATGTTTATAGAAAATGGGGTGATTTATGGATGAAGATGTATCTGGTTGTAATTTAAGAGACAGCAATAAATGGTTAATGCTAAATATGCTTATTGGAGATTAAGAGGGAAGAATTTTTGAGGAGATATTTTTTTCTTTTTCCCCACGCCTTTTCTTTGTCTGTATAGTATACAGTATTTTGTTCATTTTATCTGTTTAATATAGTTCTTAATACAATTATTGGAAAAAATGAAGTAGAGTAATGCTCCATTTCAAATAAAATCCCCATCATGTTTCATTTTTCAGGGTATACCAAGGTCTGCCTAGGAGCACCATGTGATTAGGATATAGGAATAACAATCTCTTGAGCCACACTTGGGAATGAAAAATATAACTTATATTTCTTTGTCTGTATGCCACTCTTCCTCCTGTAGCCCACAGTACCAGATACAAATCTATAGTAAACATCTTTAATGTTTTTATTATTTTAGATTATTATTATTTACAATTCCCTATCCAGATGAGAAATAAGGCTATAACAGTTGTAGAAAGTTAGCACCTACTCACCCTCTTAAAGAAGGAAATATTTGGAGGGATATTAAAAAAGGCAGAATATTATATTTCCCCAAAGGAATAATGGAGAAATAGCTTAGGCAGAAAAAGCCCCCAGTCTCCCTTTCCTCCAAGCAGAAACTGAGCAGGCCAGCTCTTTAGAAATATAGATTTGGTAATCCATTCAGGAAGGTTGGGGGCAAGAAGGCTGGAGCTGAGGGGATTAGAAAAACAAAAACTCCAAGGGCAGGACATGACCTTTAGAACACAATAGGATTAACCCACCACCATTAGAATACCAAAAGGGCACACTCAAGTTCAGGTAAAGTACGCAGACAGGGACAGGGACCTCAAAAACAAAGCTCAAGAAGGTATAAAAACCAACCCACCCAAAAACAATATCACTTTTTGACTACAAAGCTAATTGCAAAAGGTGTAAACTTCAGATAATAAATACCAGAAGGGATCTTAATCAACTGGAACAATACAATATATCGATTGGATTCCATTTGGATGGCAGGAGATTTCAACGAAAGGAACAGAGCATTCCTGAATCAAAGAGTACAACATCAGCAAGAGGATAGGAAAGGCCAAAAACAGATAGAACAAACAACAGAGGAAATAATTACACAAATAGAAGAAGGGAAAGAGAAGCCAAATCAAGAGGGTGAGGGAATGGCAAGAAAGCAGAGGACTACAAGATCGACAAGACCTAAATACAAGTAAATAAAATGGAGAAGGAAAATGGATTTTTTTTCAGTCAATATAAATGGACTGAATTCCCCATCAAAAAGGAATAGAATCTTTTAAAAATTGCAGAAATTAAATATTGATATAATTTCTCTGCAACAGATACATATAAAAACAATATTATAAAGTTTTGGAATACTCAAAAATTGGGAAACTTTATTATGCATCAGCACAACAACAAAAAAGAGGAGAATACATTAAAGAGACAATAGATTCTAAAATGATTTATTCAGATGAAGAAGGAAGAATTGTAATGGTAAAAATATTTTTACATCAAAACCAGATACTTTGGGTAGTAATATATGTACCAAACAATAAACAAGAAGAATTCTATCAAAATCTTCATAGAAAAATAGCAGAAATGGAATATCAAAACATTTGCCTAGTAGGGGATTTTAATGCAATAGTAGACATTAGAACAGGAAAACAAGGAAGAAAAAGATTACCTAAGACTTTTTCCAACATGGTAGAGGAATTTGGTGTACAAGATACTTGGGGAGAAACCAGTCCAGAAAAACTACAATATACATTTTACTCGAATAGCCATAAATCTTGGTCCAGAATTGACATGATTTGGATGATGCCTGAATTAAGAACCAATATGCAAGAGATTGAGATAGAATTAGGCACTTGGGCAGACCATAATCCTTTAAAAATGAAATGGAAAGGAATACAAAAAAAATTAAGATGGACCTTGAATCAATCCATATTAAAAGAGAAAGAATTTATAGAATTAGCAACAAAAGGAATGGAGCTTTTTTAAAAAGAAAATAAAAAGAAGATACATTACAAAATGTATGGGATACAGCCAGAGCATACTTTTTATTTTTATTTTTCCTTTTTTCCACTATACAACAAAAATAATACTTTAGAGGTATAGCTATAACATATATGTCGAAAAAAAACAAAGAAAAAAGACAACAATATATACTGTTAAGGAAGAATTTAAAAAACCAGAATTAGAACTACAAATAAATTCACAAAAGAAAATACTGAAAAGACAAATGGAAATAATAAAACATAAATTAAATTTAATAAAATCAGAAAAAATGGCACAGCAAATTAGAAGAGCAAAACAAAACTTTTTTGAAAATGCAAATAAACCAGGAAGATGGCTACCTTACAAATTTAAAAAACAGAAGGAGAAAAAATTGACAAATAACTTAGTAGATGAAAAAGGCTGTTTATAATTTAAAAATGAAGCAATAAAAAGAATATTATGAGAAACAGTATGATATAGAAGAAATTTCATGGGAGAAAACATTTCAATATATGGGAAAAATAATTTACCAAAAATTTCAGAAAACTTTAAAACTATGTTAAATGAGAAAATAGCAATGATGGAACTGACAGAGGCTATAAGAAGACAAAAAAATAAAAAAACACTGGGACCAGATGGCCTCCTAGCAGACTTGTACAAATGTCTACAAGATACATTAAGTGTACCATTGAAAGATGTCTGTAATGAACTTTTATTGGAGGCGAAACTCCCAAACACATGGACAGAAGCAAATATTACTTTGATACTAAAAGAGGACTCAGACCTGACACTGATAAAAAATTACAGACCGATATCATTACTAAATGTGGACTATAAAATCTTTACTTCAATAATAGCAGAGAGACTGAAAAGATTTCTAACTGAATTTATACATCCAAATCAAAATGGATTTCTACCAAAGAGATAAATAAAAAATAATTTAAGAGTTATAATATTATGAAATGTATCCAGGGAAAGAATTGGCATTAGTATTTCCAGATGCTCAAAAAGTATTTGATAATGTTTCCTGGCAATTTTTGATTCAACAACTAAAAATAATGGACTTTGGACAAAATTTTATAAATATGATTACAACAATATATCACAAACAAACAGCAAAAGTGATTGTAAATAGAGATTATACAGAGAATTTCAACATAAGAAAAGGCACAAGACAAGGATGTCCACTATCTCCATTGTTATTTATTTTAACTTTGGAAGTTCTAAATACAAATATTAGACAACACCCAGAAATTAAAGGACTAGAAATAAAAAGTGAAATTTATAAATTGCAAGTATTTGCAGATGACTTGGTATTCATTCTAGAGTAACCTTTAGAGATGATTCTTAAATTATTGGAAAAGATAGAACAGTCTGGAGAGATAGCAGGACTGAAGATAAACAGAAAAAACTAAAGTGATAGTTAAAAATCTTACAGATAAACAAAAAAACAAGTGTCAGAAAAAATAGAATTACAAATAGTCAGAAAGGTTAAATGTTTGGGAATATACCTGACAGCAAGATGTTCAATGATAAAGGAAGATAACTATATAAAACTACTGAATCAAATAAAACGTGACTTGGAAAAATGGAAAAACTTGCAACTGTCAATATTAGGAAGAATTGCTACAGTGAAAATGAATATATTACCAAAAATATTGTTTCTATTTCAAATGATACTTATAAAACTGGAGGAAAAAATATTTGAAGACTTAAATTCTCTAATTTTAAAATTTATTTGGCAAGGAAAGAAAGCTAGAATTAAACTGAAAATGTTATAAAAAGCTAAGGAAAATGGAGGTTTTGGCTTGCCAGAGTGGATTTATATTATCAAAAATCAATACTAATATGGGTGAAAGAATGGATAACTCTTAGAAATAAAAAGTTGTTGTATTTGGAGGGACATGACTTACAACTTGCTTGGCACACCTTCTTATGGTATGGGAAAAATAAAATTTATAGATATTTTCAAAACCACTATATTAGAAATGCATTATTACTAACATGGGAAAAAATAAAATGTAAAATATACTTGAAAATTCCAGATGGCTCTCAACAATGGAAGCATTTGTACATCCAAATGTAAATTGTACATTTAGTCAGTCTTGAGAAAATATGGACATATAAAGATATTCTAAACTCTGAAAGGAATTTAAAATCTAAACAAGAGATGGAAAATCAGGGTATTGATCTATCAATCAATTTATTAATATTACAGCCGAAGGCCAACACATAAATTAAACATTCAAATAAAACAAAACTAGACAGAACCAAACACAAGAAGACATAGCAATATATTACAATTAAAGATGTAATCAATGAGTAACCAAGGTCTGCCTAGTTTTACAGACAGTATAACAAAACCTAGCTACCTTCAGAAAAAATTAAATCATACTGACTTGATAATAAAAATACATTGAGTATAATCTAATGCTGGATAAAAACATGCAATAAAATTAATTATAAAAGATTATTAAAAAGATCTAAATTGTTTAGTTATTTTTCTGGTGAATCCCCAATGCTGCTGCGCAGAATCTAGCCACCTGCGCCATGATCACTGTCTGCTCATTCTTAAGAAGCCACTGGAGATAAATTCTTTCCAAATGACCAGGATGATCAGTTATGGGGAGGATATGGTTTTTCCAAATAGCTCTGTAGAAGGAACATTGAAAGAGTATGTGTCCAATGGTCTCCATCTCTTTGAGCCACAGGAGCAGAGTCTTTCAGACAATGGTATCTTTTTATGCTTGCCATACAGGATGGCCAATGGAAATGCATGGCACCATGCGAGCAAAAATGCTTTTCGGTGGTTTACTGCCTCCAATTGACTAACTGGCAAGTGTAACCACATATCTAATAAAGTCTGGAGCCAGAAACAGCAGAACTATACCTAAGTCCGCTTGCCTCTCAATGTCCTCTACCCTTTGACACAAGGATTGTTTTGCTTGATCATAATCCAATTTGAGAATTGAGGCTGACGAGAAGTCTAGCTTGGCAAGGTTGGACTCGACTGCCTTGATCCATGAAGAGGAGAATTTACCTTGAAGAATTAATGGAGCGGGCTTCCAGTTCTGGATCGTGACGCTGGCGGACGTGCAGACCATCGCTCCCTCCGCTGTCTGGTTTTCTTCTGCTGGGGAGAAAGTCACCTTGGAGGGGCGACGAGCGTGAAGAAGACCTCCTGTTGGATCGCGGAAGGGCAGTAGCCCTTCCGTTTGATCCAGGGCAGCTCTTTGAACCAACTGGGAAAAGATTGGCCATTCACATGGCCCATCATTAAGCCACTACCTGCCAAGGCCAAATTTACATCCAAGCACTTCAAAAGCACAGTGGAGGAACTTGGTGAGACTTTACCTTCTTGTATCCCAAGTACTTTCCTGTCAAAAGCCTTCTGCAACTTCTTTCCCCTGTGAGGAGATAGGGAAGGGAACGTTTTCTTCCTACCCTCTAAGATGGCGGCGCCTGACTACATAGGGAAAATAAAGCCCTGAAAAATACAATTAAGTAACTGGATTTATATTACCTTGATATCTGGGGACCTAAAAATTCCTACTCCCACGTGGACCTGTCACCTTATCTATGAAAAAAAACTTTATCTGGATAAAAACCTAGCCCTGGTTTTGAAAAAAAAATTAAATGCTGTCAGGGACATCTTGTGGCAAAGCCTGGTATAGCAAGTAAATATTTTTGTTAAAGAGACCTGCTTACAGCCCAGATTTGTCCTTGGTACTATCTAAAAGAGATAAAAAGCTGAGAGAACAGCTGGACAGTGAAATTGGTTTTTAGGAATTGTGGAGGTGAACATTTATTGACTTTCATCTAAGAAATAGCCTTCATTAAAGGACTATCTATAACTGTGTTAGAAATGGAGGAAGACCAGCAACAAATTAACTATAAATTTATACTTGAAAAATTCTTGAAGGTACTGAGATAATTAAATCCAGACTGAAAGACAAAGGCGCCAGCTTAAACCTACAAAATGACACTCTGATTTCAATGAAAGAACCTATAATCCAAAAACCAATAGAAGCAGAAGAAATTAATACCAAGACAAAGGACTTTAAAGATCAACAAATACAATCTACTGAAAATTTTGACAGACAAATCCTGACCGCAACTAAAGAACCTACAACTCAAAAAGCAACAGAAGTGGAACAAAGCAACGCCAACAGGGATGCTGTTAAAGACCAACAAATACAGCATACTGAAAACCTAGATAATCAAATAACAACTATAAAACTGGACGTGACTCTCTACCTAAACCAGAAGAAACCTGATAAACAAGAAGACCAAACCGAATTGAAGGAGCCACTAAGACAACAATCCAATGACTGTGAATGGGCCAGCCTTTCTGGAAAACTGATAACTAGATGATCTCCCTTGGTTCAAGTAATATCTGCAAGAATGAGGGGAGATTTTTCTGATGATTTAAAGGCATTGATATGGAAGCCTGGTTGGCACAAAAAGAAAGCCAGAGTTAGATTTTTTAAAAATGGGATCTTTTGATTCATGATAGAGGATCCTAAAGTCTCAATTAATGGGCTAAAGGGAGATTTTTAGATGAAGGGAAATATGATTATTGGATTCAAATATTGTTGTTAAATGATAAAAAAATAAGGGATTAACTGACTTAATATTTAGGATTATAAGGGAAATGAAAACTAACAATTAGGAATTAGCTTTGAACTATTGTTTAGCCCAGATAATATAGATGATGGATTTGAGATAATAAAGGACACTCTATTAGTAAGTGATGATATATTAGGATGAGAAATAGAAAATATTTATGAAATAAGATAAGAATATATTTAAGTAAGTAATATGTATATTCTAGATATGATAACTTTTATGTAGTGAAATAAAGGAAATTTGGATTACCTGAAACTCAAACACTATGGATATTAAAGGTTAAATTGAAATATTGTAATTAAAAATTAGGTAAAACTCAAAACAGGACATGGATATGTATAGGCAAAAAATATATTGATAAATGTTTTAACCAAGTTTGTTATAATTAGAAATCTACTAGCCTAAATGTGATATAGCAAATGTTAAGGGAAATAGAGAAGGAATTTCTGATGCTGTAACCTGAGATATGTACCAAAGACTTTGTTATTGAACCACTGATTACCCAGTCACCATGCTGCTTTCCGGATACTTAATGTAAAACTGGAAAACCAATAAAATTTGTTTTTTAAAAAAGAATTAATGGAACAAGGCCTTGTGGAAAGCAATTAAGCCTTAGCCAGATGTTTAAGGAAGCTATACAGATTCTTGCTTCAACTTTTATCAATCCTGTCTCCAAGCGCAGAAGTACATTTGAGACACAGCGTGGTATCTGGAGAAGTGTTCTGATAAATTTGGATTGAACTCTTTCAAATGGTGTAAAACGTGAAGCTGAGGGTCTGAGCAAAGTCCCATAGAGAAGCTATGTAGCGACCTGGCCAGAAAGAGCTTAATTGCAGCTGGAACATAATGTCCTCCCTTTGTGTGGAAAAATTTAAGAATGGCATTCGCTGATTGTTGGCCAGAGGCAGCCACATATTCTCCATGGGCTTTTCGTGAGCCAGTGGCATGGATGACCACCCCTAGGTACTTAAAGGTGGTTACCTGTTCTATTTTGTGGCTATTTAAATACCATGAGTACCATTTTCGCCTTTTTGCAAAAGCCATAATCTTTGTTTTCTCATAATTTATGTCCAGTTTATTATATTTGCAACACTGGACAAGGGCTCGTAAGGCTTTTTTAAGGCCAACTGGCGTCCTGGAGAGGATCACAGCGTCATCTGCATAGAGCAGCAAAGCAATGCTTCAGTCACCTATTTTTGGTGGGTGGTAATTTGGTTTATTTAACCATTTTACCATATCATCCATGTAAAATTGAAGAGCAAGAGGGCCACAATACACCCCTGCTTAACCCCCTTTTGAGTTTCAACTGACCTCGAGAGACACCCTTGCATATTACACCTCACCTTGAGGGATGTTTTGATATGTAAGTCTATGATCAATTGAGGCAACTTCCAGCTTCTCCCATAGCTTAGTCCTTGTAACCGTGTCAAAAGCTGCCTTATGATCTATAAAGGCAGTGTATAATAATTTGAGATTTGTGTGGCATGCCTATCTGTGATATGACAAAGTAAAAGTTAAAAGTAAAAGTAACAGATGGTTAACAGAGGAATTTTAAGATTAGTGTAATGTTTAGCTCAACCTCTCGACTGCTTTTTCTTGTATGTATGTATGCATATATGCATGTATGCATATATGTATGTAAAAGGGAAGGAGAATTTACTGCTTTTTCTTTTCTTTCAGCACCCAACCTGGGTGGATCCTACATGTTAAATGTTAAATTTAATTGATCACTTTTTCCTCTTTTTTGTACAATTTTTTTTCTTTTTTGTTGTTGTTAGGGTTGAATGTATACTTTTGTTTTATTTCATTTTGCTTGTTTATTTTACTGTTTGTAGTTTATCTTTTATGATAAAATAATAAGTAATATTTTTAAAAAATGATAAAGCAGTTGGAGGCCAAATCGTATGATGAACAGTTGAGGGAGTTCGGTATGTCTAGTCTATGAAAGAGTAGGATTAGAAGGGACATGATAGCTGTCTTCCAGTACTTGAGGGGCTGTCACAGAAATAAAGAGGAAGTTGATGTATTCTCCAAAACATCAGAGAATACGACAAAAGGTAATGGGTAGAAGCTTATTAAAAAGAAATCCAACCTAGAAATAAGGAGAAATTTTCTGATAGTAACAGCAATTAATCAATGGAACAATTTGCTTCCAGAGTTGTGGATGCTCCATCACTGGAGATTTTCAAAAACAGGGCAACCATTTGAGTGGGATGGTGTAAGGCTCCTGCCTTGAACAAAGAGTTGATCATTCTAGAAGACCCCCAAGGTACCTTCTACACTATTGTTCTATGTTCCTGTTCTGACCTGTGAGATTCCTGAGAACTATGGGAAAGGGGGCATCTTCCCACTCACTCAAACCAGCTAGCCGCAGTGCCACTCCATATTCTTGGTGGAATGTTCTACTCTGAAACCTTGAAACCAGATAAAGGATTGGTGAAGGAGGAAATTCCCTGAAGGATCTAGCAGGATTCATATGTTAGGAAAGACTATCATGCTAATACCTGCCATAATGGAATTCCATATTACATCTCATTTCATGCCACTTTGAAAATTTAAAGATGGATAGTAATTAAGAAAAATGTGCCTCATATGAGGGCTCCCTTTCCATGGACTCACACTTTGACATTTAGAAAACTAGAACAAATATTTGTTAAAATAATTAAGGGATAAAAGGAATAGATTCATCTTTATAATGCCTATCAACAATTACTTACAGTTTGATTGGGCTTCTGGAGGAAATTGGATTCGAATGATGGCCATTAGAATGAATGAAAATACAGGCAAAGAAATTAATATGAAAGACCAAAGCTGTAAAAGAAGAACAAATTATATTCAAGTTTGATATATTTGAAAAATTTTAACAATATTAATCATTCAAAATGAACATCTCCTTAACAAGAGTTATAAAGTAATAAAGGCAGGAAACAATTAACAAATAAAGTCAATTTTCATTTTAACACAAAGAACAAGCTTTGCTATAGAAGGTCTCAACTTTTGCTAACTAGGAAAGATTAGTGCTGAAAACTCTGCCAAAGGAGGCAGATTCATCCTGTAAGTTATTATGAGGCAATGATCTTATGACATGGTTAGAGAATCAAGGTTGGACAATTACTTCCTTATTTGCCTCCTTGGAAAAAGTTTCTTTTTAATGGCTTATACATGCTTTAAGAACATTGGAGGCTTTTGTTCTTTTCGATAATTAGAAGTATCTGGAAATCAGTGACATTATTGGGTGATTTGTTGCAGGATTTCAAGGGTATGGACTTAGGTAGCTCTTTAGGGCAAGAAGCCTGTGTGAAGAGTCATCATTTTTTTAAAAAAAAATATAAATACTCTGTAGTCCTGCTATATAACATGGATATGCTTTTAATTTAATTTACTGTACACCACTGTATTACAATTCTCCAACTAGCGCTGACATTTGATAATTTGAGTATCCTGCTTCCTATCCTCCAAAAAGAAGTAATATATAATGTTTACATTTTTGTTAAAAGTCTTTAGTTAAAGGACTTTTGCATGCAGTGAGCCAGTTGCCTTTGAGATTAGCCTAGGTGAGATGGGTGGCATACAAGACAAATAAATAAAAATAAATAAATATGTCTCTGACCATACTGATAGGGATTTCTTGGAGTTCCTCATAATGCCTTTTGAGGATTACACAGAATTTGGTTATCATAGGGCCATCCATAAAGATGATTTTGGAGCTTTGGCCAATTTAGTATGGACTACTCCTGGTAGTTATGGACACAGCCAGGTTATGGACACAGCTGTATGAGAGCTACTATGAGAGCTGTATTGGCTATCTTTTAGCATTTGGACACAATTCATTGGTGTTGGTGTCATACCTGCCCCAACCTGGATCCTTAGGAAAGAAAGACCCTTGACTCCATTTTTGTGAAAGGTGTACATTTACTAAAGACCAAGTAGTGACAGTAGAGCAAAGCCAAGCAAAGAACTGAAATTTAAGCATGAAGATTCCCTAGTTAACTTTCCCTTTCCCCCATTCCTCCCCTGTGTTATCTGTCTATTGTCCAGTTAAAATTCAAAGGATTTGTCTTGGTAATGGTCCCTGCTCTGGTGGCTAGGTGGTGAGCCATTGAATTTTCCCTCCCAGGCCTCTTTGGATGTCTCAGTATCTGGACTCCCTTCTAAAGAGCATGAAACATGATTCTTCAGAACAATATATGACGATGGATAAGAGCATAGAACTCCCAAATAGTGGTATGTTGGACTGGCTATAATTGTCATTAATGTTTCTTATTATTAATATTAATTCTGTTTATCTTTGTATTGTAGGCTACTCAGAATCTTTGGATAGGGGAGTTATATAAACTGAAATAATACTAAATAAGAGTGATGTAACTTATTATAGCAAGTAGTAAGTCAGTACTGTTTGCAAATTGCAATACTTGTTGAAATTGTATTGTGCAAATATATATTTTTTTCTAAATTTTATTTTATTCAAATACAAATAATACAATGCATATAAATAATACAAATAATACAACGCATATAAATCTAAATAAAAAACAATATAAAAATACAAATATTACAGTGCACCCACACCTCTGGAGACCATTTTTATTATCTATATTTCTTCTCATATAACAACTAACAATATACAATATATTTCAATTGTGCCCTTATCCCCTCCAAAACAGCATATATTCTTGAGCAGGTTTATTCCCTTGGCCTGCCACAAAAACTGTTTTTATAAAATCATCCTATATTTCATTATAATTATTTACTTTAATCATCCCTTTTTTAAATTTAATTTCTGTTTTTAATTTATCATTTATTGCCTATTCTATATTTCATTATACCACCCATTTCTTTGTATAACCCAATTCCGTCTCCAGTATTTAGCCATTCACTAATCTAGCTGCCATTATCAAATTTACAATCAATTCCTTTTTTGCTTCATTTATATCTTGTTTTTCCACCAGTAACAGTAATGCAATCCTTGGTAACATATCTAAATTTACCTTCAAAAGTTCTCTAATTTCCCTAAACATCACGTCCCATATCTTTTGTGCACTGTCACAATCCCACCACATATGTTTATATGTTCCAATCTCTTTCTCGCACCTCCAGCAAATATTTGTATATTTAATATCTATTTGATTTAATTTACGTTGTATTAGGTACCACCTCCATATCACCATTTTCCTTAACTCTAACTGACATATTCTTATATACTCTTCACCTCTTCACTTTCTGCCATTAGAGTGGTATCATCTGCATATCTTAGGTTGTTGATATTTCTCCCGGCAATCTTAATTCCAACTTTTGATTCATCTAGCCCTGCCTTTCTCATGATGTGCTCTGCATATAAGTTAAATAGGCAGGGCGACAGTATACAGCCTTGCCGGACTCCTTTTCCAATTTTGAACCAATCAGTGGTTCCGTGTCCAGTTCTCACTGTTGCTTCTTGGCCCGCATATAAGTTTCTCAAGAGACAAATGAGATGGTCTGGTACTCCCATCTCTTTAAGAACTTGCCACAATTTGTTGTGATCCACACAATCAAAGGCTTTAGCAGAGTCAATGAAGCAGAAGTAGATGTTTTTCTGGAACTCCCTAGCTTTCTCCATGATCCAGCGTATGTTGGCAATTTGATCTCTAGTTCCTCTGCCTCTTCGAAATCCTGCCTGTACTTCTGGTAGTTCTCGATCCACATACTGCTGGAGTCTAGCTTGTAGGATTTTAAGCATAACTTTACTAGCATGTGAAATGAGTGCAATGGTGCGATAGTTTGAACATTCTTTGGCATTGCCTTTCGTTGGAATTGGAATGTAAACTGACCTTTTCCAATCCTGTGGCCACTGTTGAGTTTTCCAAATTTGCTGGCAAATTGAGTGTAGCACTTGTACTGCATCGTCTTTTAAGATTTTGAATAGCTCAGCTGGAATACTGTCACCTCCACTAGCTTTGTTGTTGCTCAGATTTTCTAAGGCCCATTTCACTTCACCTTCTAGGATGTCTGGTTCGAGGTCAGTGACCATCTCATTGTGGTTATCTGGGATGTTAAGCTCATTCTTGTATAGTTCTTCTGTTTAGTTTTGCCATCTCTTCTTAATCTCTTCTGCCTCTGTTAGGTCTCTGCCATTTTGGTCCTTTATCATGCCCATCTTTGCATGAAACGTTCCCTTCATATCTCCAATTTTCTTGAAGAGATCTCTGGTCCTCCCTATTCTGTTGTTTTCTCTATTTCTTTGCACTGTTCATTTAAGAAGGCATTCTTATCTCTTCTAGCTATTCTCTGGAATTCTGCATTCAATTGGGTGTATCTTTCTCTTTCTCCTTTGCCTTTCGCTTCCCTTCGTTCCTCAGCTATTTGCAAAGCTTCCTCAGACAGCCATTTTGCTTTCTTGCATTTCTTTTTCTTTGGGATGGTTTTAGTTGCTACCTCTTGTACAATGTTGCGAACTTCCATCCATAGTTCTTCAGGCACTCTTTCTATCAGATCCAGTTCCTTAAATCTATTTGTCACCTCTACTGTATATTCATCAGGAATATGATTTAGTTCATACCTGAGTGGCCTAGTGCTTTTCCCTCCTTTTTTCAATTTAAGCCTAAATTTTGCAACGAGAAGCTCATGATCTGAGCCACAGTCAGCTCCTGGTCTTGTTTTTACTGGCTGTATAGAGCTTCTCCATTTTTGGCTGCAGAGCACATAGTCAATCTGATTTCTATGTTGACTGTCTGGTGATGTCCATGTGTAGAGCCGTCTCTTGGGTTGTTGGAAAAGAGTGTTTGTTATGACCATCATATTCTCTTGACAAAATTCTATCAGCCTGTGCCCTGCTTCATTTTGTATTCCAAGGCCAAACTTGCCTTTATTCTGGTTATCTTTTGGCTTCCTACCTTAGCATTCCAATCCCCCATGATGATAAGGACATCATTTTTTGGTGTTAATTCTATAAGGTGCTGTAGGGCTTCATAAAACTGGTCAATTTCATCCTCTTCAGCACCAGTGGTTGGAGCATAGATTTGGACTATTGTGATATTGCATGGTTTGCCTTGGATTCGAATTGAGATCATTCTGTCATTTTGGGGATTGTATCCCAGTATTGCTTTTCCTATTCTTTTATTGACTATGAAGGCTACTCCATTTCTTCTGAGGGATTCTTGCCCACAGTAGTATACCTGATGGTCATCTGAGTTAAATTCACCCATTCCTGTCCATTTTAGTTCGCCTTTACCTATATATTCTTTGTTTTCCTCACTTTCCTTTATAATCATTTCAAATTTTGTTAACTGTCTATCTTTCACCTCAAATTTTTCTTCCATTTTTCTCCATTTCTCTAACTGTATTAAATTCAACCAATTTAATTTAATATCTGATAAAACATTCTTTAATTGTATTATATTCTTTATCTTCTTCTTCCAGTCTTCCCATTTATATATCTGATTTTTTTTAATTTACTAATCCAATCTTTCAATTCAGTCTTAGGGAATTTCTCCATTTCTACCACTGGTGTTAAAGGAGAAATTCCTGGCATTAACCGATATCTCCATTTATTCCATAAATCCATCAATTTTTTTTAAAAGGGATTTTGAATTCTTTTAACAATTTTTTAATATCCTTTTTAAACCAATGTGTTTCTATAGGATCGTCTATTTCCCTTAATTCCTTCAATTCTATATCACTCCATAATATATCTCTATGTACTGCTATAATATCTGGGACCACCCTTAATTGATTAGCTACCCAATAATTTCTAACATTTGGAAGACCTAGCCCACCCTTTTTTAATGGTTCATACCATAATGCTTTACTTATTCTTGCTCTCTTACCTCCATTATAGTACACCTCCAGCAATCTCTGTATTTCATTTAATTCTTGAAAACTTAATTGGAATCATCTATTATAGTACACCTCCATTATAGTACACCTCCAGCAATCTCTGTATTTCATTTAATTCTTGAAAACTTAATTGGGCTCATCCAAAACAAAACATTAATTTTTGGAAAAACTTTCATTTTTATTGCTGCAATTCTTCTGAACCATGATAATTTTACTTTTCCATATTTATCCATTTTATTTTTTATTGTGCAAATATTTAAGGGGGAAGTCTTACCACATTGAAACATTAATTAGGTTATGTTAAATTGAATAAGACTGTTGTAAGAAGCATTATTTGGAATAAGTTTTTACAAACTAAAATATACGAAACTATAGAAGAGGGCAAAAAAGGCACAAGAATGTCTTCCTTCTATTGAAGAATCAGACCTTTTGTCAGGATCTCCATCATCAGCCTGGCGCCTTGCTGGCGTCCTGCCATCAAAGGGGAAGGGAGGAGGGAGGCATTTGGGATAATCCACACCTGTGTATCTAATGGTGGGAAATGGGGAGGGGGAGATGACATGTGAAAAAAATCAGAGTTGTTTGTACTTGTTACACCAGGCATCTTCAAGATCACTTGCCATGGATGTGAAATTCCAACAGCCTAACAACCCAGAGTTTCCCACATCATTGTAGCGATCCCAGATTGGCTAGCAACAGATCAGACATTGGGAGGAGGGATGGGGAACATTGGGTTTGGCTTTTCGTATTGGTGAGCAGGAACTTCAGATTCCACCTCACCTTCTTGCAACGAATAACTTTAGTAAAAGTTCTTTTCAGTTCAATCAGTTGGAGTCAGGAGTCTGTTTTCATAAATGATTGTTTGGGGGCAGGTCTGACACCATTCTTTCTTTTTACTAAACAACAAACTAGACAAAGAATTTATGAATTTAAAAAATCCAATTGAAATAAAGTATAAATCAAAATATAATTTATCAATATATAAAACAAAACTCTACAACTATGAAATAGGATGATTCTAAGAAGGTAATACATATTTTTATTCCATTATCTGACATAATTTATCTCCATTTATATTAACTAGCTGTCATGGTTCCGACTAATGAAACACTTCAAAGAACTTCCAGGCATGTTTATCCTAAAGCCTTATTACCAGTGTTACAAATTGATGGCACATCATGGAGGCTTATGCCAGAATCTGAATTCCTCTGGCTGGCATCTAACGTTTCTTGCTAAACCCCTCCCTTATCTTGCAATCACAAGTCACATCTTCTAATTAGCCCAGAGGGCAGAGATTCACTTCCATTCCTTTTCTCTGGCTTTTGTTATTTCCCCTCCCTTTTCTCTGTCATCTGAATTAACTCTAAAAATACAAGACAGTTCTGCATATCTTGTCAAAGCAAGAATATTCAATATTAGCAGCATTGACATCTGGCCCCCCTTACAAAAAAGGACAGATCCTGTAATGTAAACAAAAGCATATGTTAATGACTAGTTTTTGGTTTGTTGGGGTATTTTACATGAAACCTTTTGACAAGCCTGTCAGCTTTCACCTCAATGGATTTCACCCAGGTGGCTTCAGACAATGGGTATCCCTTCCATTGTACTAGATACTGCAATTTCCCTTTAAAGATTCTAGAGTCAAGAATACATTTCACTTCATAGTGTGTCTGTCCCACAACTACGAGGGGCCCAGGTGCCTTCTTCGGAGGAGGTCTTAAAGTGGAGCCCCGATAAGGTTTCAACAAGCTGCAATGGAAGACTGGGTGAATTCTCCCTAAAAGTCTAGGGAGTTTTAGTTCTATGGTGACCGGATTGATGATTCTTACTATGGGGGAATGGCCCCAAGAATTTTGATCCCAATTTCTTGCTGGGCAATTTGAGGCATAGATAATTAGTTGACAAATAAACCTTTTCCCCAACTTGGAATATTCTTTGGGGAGCCCTCTTTTTATCAGCCTGCTTTTTATAGGTTTCAAAAGTCTTTTTAAAGTAGTTTTTGTGTTTCTCCAAACTTCTTCCCACCCCCTCACCCACTGGTCAAGTGTCTGGGAAGCGGAGGGCAACTGAGGATATTCAGGTATTGGGCTGAACTCTTTTCCTGTGGCCACTCTGAAAGGCATGTAGCCGGTGCTGCTGTGCACAGAATTATTGTATGCCACCTCCGCAAAAGGGAGAAGATCAGTCCAGTTCGTCTGTTGGTAAGAAACGTAGCATTTTGTTAGCGGCTTCTGCGGCTCCATTGGTGGCAGGATGAAAAGCAGAGGATAACCCTTGAGACGATCCAATTAATTTAAGAAAACTTCTCCAAAACTTCGCTGTGAACTGCACCCCCCTGTCCGAAATTATTTGCTTAGGGGCGCCATGCAGCCAGTAGATATATTTCAGGAACAATTTGGTCAGTCGTTGGGCAGATGGGAGTCCTTTGCAGGCGATGAAATGAGCCTGCTTTGAGAACAGGTCTATTACAGTCCAGATGACAGTATTTCCACTACTTTCAGGTAGGTCTACTATAAAGTCCATAGCTATTTCTTCCCATGGTTGAGAAGGGTCTGCCATGGGTTGCAGTAACCCAGGGGTTTTCCCTGGGATTCTTTTCATTGTGGCACATACAGTACAACTTTTTACATAGTTTTCCACATCCTTTTTCAGCCCCGGCCACCAAAACTGCCGGCGGGTGAGGTGTAGGGTTTCCAAATATCCAAAGCATCCAGCCTTTTTTACATCATGGCTGTGTTTGAGAGCTTTAGACGGAGGGCTTCTGGCAAATATAGCTTCCCCCCCCCTTTGTAAGCCAAGCCATTCCTGCACATTAGGGAGGTTTGATTATCTTTGAACCATTGGTCAATGAGGAGCTCTCGTTTTATTTTCTTTACTCCAGGGTCATCAGGTTTGGGGACCCTGCGAGGTGTAAGTTGAGCGGCAGTTTGTGGATTGGGAATAATTACCTCATTAACCTCCTCTCATTCGCTTGTGTATTGGGGTAACCGGTATAGCGCATCAGCTAGGAAGTTCTTTCCTCTTGGTATGTATTTTAGAGTGAAGCGGTTAAAGTACTGTGCCCACCGCACTTGCTTTGGGGACAATTTGCAGGGAGTTTTCAGTGCTTCTATATTTTTGTGATCTGTCCATACCTCAAATGGCACCTTGTTCCCTTCCAGATAGTGTCACCAGTTTAATAGTGCCCACCTAATCACGAAGGCCTCTTTCTCCCAGATTGCCCATCTCTGCTCGCTCTCAGTAAATTTCTTAGAGGTGTAGGCGCAGGGTTGCAGGACCCCACTTTTGTTCTTTTGCAGTAACGCAGCTCCAACTGCTACATCACTGGAGTCGGCTTGAATTACAAAGGGTTCCCCTGGGCAGGGGTGCTTTAGGACCGGTTCAGCAGCAAATAGTCTTTTTATATCCTTAAAAGCTGTTTGACAGTCCATTGTCCATACTCATGGTTGGCCTGGACGTGGCTTCCCTCCTCCTTTGCCTGTTTTGAGTAGTTCTATAAAGGGTAGGGCAATCTCAGCAAAAGAGGGGATGAATTGATGATAAAAGTTGGCAAAACCCAGAAAGCTCTGGAGTTGTTTGCGAGTCTTTGGGGGCTGCCATTCGATTATAGCTTTCACCTTGGCTGGATCCATTTCAATACACTGGTTGGAAATTCTGTAGCCAAGATAGTCTAATCGGGTTTGGTGAAATTCACATTTTGACAATTTGGCATAAAGCTTGGCATTTAATAGTTTCTTTAACACTTCTCTCACCAGCTTTATGTGATCAGTCATATTCGTGCTGTATAACAGGATGTCATCAAAATACACCAAAACCCCTTTGTACAAGTGATCATGTAGGACCTCATTAATCAACTGCATGAATACAACTGGGGCCCCCTGTAGTCCAAATGGCTTGGCATTGAATTGATAGCTCCCCATAGGACAGTTGAAAGCAGTTTTCCACTCGTCTTCCTCTTTTATTCTCACCTGGTAATATGCCTCTCTCAGATCCAATTTAGTGAAGATACTCCCCTTAGCCAGATGGGTTAATAAGTCCTTTAGGAGGGGGAGGGAGTATTTATTTTCCACACTCACAGCATTGAGACCCTTATAGTCTATGCAGAGACAAAGAGACCCATCTTTCTTGTCTTTGAACAACACAGGGGCTCCCACGGTAGATTTGGCCCATTAGATAAACCCCCTCGCTAGGTTTTTGTTCACGTATCGCTGCATTTCCTCCATTTCGAGGGGGGACATAGCATACATTCTTGGTCGTGGGAGTTTGGCTCCTGGCACCAGTTCGATGGAGCAGTCATTGGGTCTGTGAGGGGGTAAGGCATCACATTCTTTTTCACTGAATGCCTCTGCCAGATCCCAGTATTCATTGGGGATGACTGGCCTAAGATGCCCTGCAACATCTGTTGAATCAACGGGGGGATTAGGCCCTATAGGTAGTCTCACGGTTCTCATTCCTTTCTCCCACCAGATAAACGGCTTCCATTTGTCTAACCAGGCCAGCCCTAGGATTACCGCCTCAGTCATTTTGGGAGCCACCAGGAAGCGAATAAACTCCCAGTGTGCACCTATTTCTAGGCGTAAGGGCTCGGTTAATTGTGTGACAAGAGTCCCTCCCATCAGGAAGCCATTGGCTTGCTCAAACCTCACAGGTTTGGAAAGCTGTTTTGCCTGTATGCCCATTTTCTTGGCAAATGGCAGACTAATAATACAGCGAGTGCATCCCAAATCAATTAGCACATTTAAGTCCATTTGCGCCCCATACTTAGGGATTGTAAGTTTGGCAGCCAGTGAAAAAGGCAGGATTTCTCGACTCACCATTGGGTCATTCTCTCCATCATTGCTGTCAAAGGAGGGTAGAGCAGGGGCGGGTCCACCCGGAGTCTCAGCGTTCTCCTGCATGGGGGGTATAATCTGGGCAACAGGTTCCTGCATGAGCCGATTGGATTTTTCCCTCTTTAGCCGCTGAGCAGTTTTCTTTCTCATTGCTGGTTCCAGTCTGCTCTGCAGTCGGGGGTTGGGGACTGGACAGGTTGCCGCTCAATGTCCCTCTTGTCCACACTGAAAACACTTAATTGATGGGCCTGTAGGTGGCCTGGGTCTCTCAGCCATTGCAGTAGTTGAAGGCTTTCGTGGGGGTGATTGCTGTCTGGGTAGCTCTGGTTGCTGCTCAGGTTCATGTGGGGGAGGCTTCTTATAGCGGGCGAGCCGAACATCTAGCTTCACTGCTGCCTGGTACCATTCGTGCAGCTGATCAGGTATGGCTCGATAGATGCATGCCTGAGAGAGGTGATCACAACAGTGAAGTATTGTATCAGGGATTGTTCAGGCCACCCCTCTATTCGGCCTGCTATCTTGTGAAATTCCTGCACGTACTCCTGGGCAGGCCTGCCAGCTTGTTTTATTTTGTGTATCTGTTCTCTTGCTTTAAGACCAATAGATGGGTCCTCAAATCTTTCTCTCAGCCCTAGGAGGAAGAGCTGGGGTCTTCCAATTCAGGGCCTTGCTCATTATATAAATAATTCAGCCATTCGGATGCTTCTCCCTCTAGGTTGGACGCAATGACATCGACCATGGCACCTGGGTCCGGGTAGAGATAGGCTCAGCAATTCAAATGAGAGCACACTTGGTTGAGGAAAAAAACCAGCTTCTCTGGGTCCCCATCAAAGGTTGCTCTGAAAAGGGGTGCCATTATAGGCGGTTGTGGCCCCCACTGGGGCTGTTGCTCTTGGCTCCATCCTGGCTGCAGATTTGTCTCCAGGGGTTGCACGCTTGGGGGCTGTGGCCAATCTCCTCGCTGCTGGCCCCATCCTGGCTGCAGATTTATGCCTAGGGGTTGCCCACTTGGGGGCTGTAGACAATCTCCTTGCTGTGGTCATTCTCCCACCAGCTGCTGATCTCCTGGCTTCTGTATCACCCCAAGCCACTGCAAGGCCTCTATTAGCTGTGGTATGCTCAGCTGCTGATGATCATCTATCTGTGGGGGGTGCCAATCTGCCCATTGCTGCTTGGGACTCCCTCTGCAGTTCCTGGCCGGGGGAACCAGGGTCTGATCTACCAGGGAGGGGTTGTAGGCTTCTCTCTGCAGGAATCGATTTCTGCTTTTCACTTCTGGGGTTTGAAATCTTTCCAATGACTCACCCAAAGCTTTGTTATCTTTCAATTCTGCTTTTGAAGTCTTCACTCCCAGCTGGGAGATCTGCCAGAGTTCTTTCTCCCCCCGCTGGCTGGCTGCCGCTCCAGTCCCTGGGGAAGCTGCTGCCGCTGAGAGGCTGGCCTCAAGCCATCTCTCCCCTTTCATAATGAGATCTTCCCCGAATCTTTATCAGTCTACCCCTTAGTTTAGAAATAGTGATTGGAGTTCGGGACCCCTTAATTGGTTTGAAGAATTTGTAGATTCTGGCATGCTGTCATGGTTCCGACTAATGAAACACTTCAAAGAACTTTCAGGCATGTTTATCCTAAAGCCTTTATTACCAGTGTTACAAATTGACGGCACATCATGGAAGTTTATGCCAGAATCTGAATTCCTCTTGCTGGCATCTAACTTTTCTTGCTAAACCCCTCCCTTATCTTGCAGTCACAAGTCACATCTTCCAATTAGCCCAGAGGGCAGAGATTCACTTCCGTTCCTTTTCTCTGGCTTTTGTTATTTCCCCTCCCTTTTCTCTGTCATCTGAATTAACTCTAAAAATATCAGACAGTTCTGCATATTTTGTCAAAGCAAGAATATTCAATATTAGCAGTGCTGACACTAATATTAAAACTATGGTTATACATAGAAATAAAATCTTCTATACAGAACAGAAACTAACCTCCAAGAAGGGTTTTAAATGACTGATTTTACCATTGAATTGATATTAAAGTATTTACATTAATATTGACTAATGGATTAAACTGATTGGTAGCTACATTATTTTGGAACAATATGAATTAATCAAAGGCAACCTAGATTCATTGGAACAAATAAGAAAAATAGTTTTATTCCTCCATAATGTTGGATATGTTCAACACTTGAATTATTTCTAAAAATAATAAAGGCAGAATACAAATAAATAAATAAAATAATGACAAGGTATCAGATATTATTTCTCCTCAAGATATTGTAAAAATATAAATTAGGAAAAAATTCCTTTATGTGATCCAGAAGCAATACTTTAAACAAAAGCTTTTGTAAATCTCATTCATAGCCTCTAATATATATAAAGAGTAACAAAACAAGGTTGCCCACTCTCTTACTTAATCTATATAATGTCACTGAAGCCCTTCTATGAAAACTACAGAATAATTCAAATATTGGAGAAATATTTGCTCCATAATTTTTTTAAAAAATAATTGCAAGTATGTTCGATGATGACACTGTTTTGATGACACTGCCTGAGCCAAACAAGGATTTGCTTTGGATTACTCAGTACATATTAAAATATGGTTAAGTGGTTGGATTTTAAATAAAATTTTAAAAGACCAATGTTCTGTTCATTAGTATTGGCCCCAAATTATAGAAAACAGAAAAAATAAAATTCTAATTAGTCATAAACACATAAACACTTTGGGATTTTAATTAGATTAGTTCTAAATTGCAAACAAAATCTATTAGTACAAAACATGAAAATCTATCTATAAATTAAAGTTAAATTTAAGCATGAAACACATTAAGTCTATTTATTTTGGGAATATTGCATCTTATAAATTATTATACTTTTTAAAATATTATTAATTTTCCAAATCACTCCTCAACTAGGAGTGATCAGCATCATAGCAAAACATATTTATAAATTTGCATTCAAAAGGAAAAGGCCATAGAAAAATAGAAAAATCCATAAAAAGTTGAAAAATGAATAGGTTTTTCCTAAAACAAAGTTATAATTTCAAAACTCTCTATTGTAATGAAAGGCACAGTGTTTTAAGTTTAGTAGTTGAAACATCACATTTACTGTATATAGTCAAGATCTATATATAATGTTGTATTATTTAATAAGAGACCAGATTTCAATTGGCAGGATAAAAAAATCTGCAAAATGCTTTCCTGGAGTACATAACTGAAATCCGGTAATAGTAATACCAGACATGAGTACCATGTCACTCCCCATTAATGCCTGTTGCAAGACATTAATCATCCTGGTGAATTTTAAGGCACACCAGATAAAAAGATAAACAGGTAGATCTGTATAAGCTAAAAAATATAGCTTTATAAACAGAGGAATGATATTTAAGATAAGACTAAATTGGGTACAATGTTCCCAAGCTCTATTTTCACAAAATATGAAAAAAGGGAAATAGCATGATATTTTCTGTCTTTGAAATAATGGCAAATATAGGCATTTACAAACTTTCAAATATTATTAAATTGTTAAAATTATTTTCAAGCATATAATAATAATTTTCAACAGTTTTGTTTGATTTGTCAACTGAACACATCTGCTGTAGTCCCCTCTCACCGTTGAATGAATTGTATGTTGAACATATTGGAATAGTCTTAGTAAACCCTTGGACTTCACTTACATAAATGTGACACCCAGGAGAAATAAACCTATAGAAAAATACTAAAAATATATTAATAAATGCATGATTAGATGAACAATATTTAATGGAGCAAATTGACTTTAAAAATCTCCAGAGTTTTCTATTTTGGTGGCAAGCCAAGAGAGCAGCTATGTTAATACTAATTTGTCACCATTTCTTCACTCAACCTCCCCATTATTGCTCCTGTTGTGCTTTCACTGGGACTATTGCTTATTTTATTTAGTTAATTAGTAATATCCTGCCTTTATTATAATTATTATAAAAAACTCAAGGTGATGAAAACACAATACTTTTCCTCCTCTTATTTTTCCCACAACAATAATCCCGTGAGGGAGGTTGAGCTGAAACAGAGTGACTGGCCCAAAGTCACTCAGCTGGCTTTCATGCTAAAGGTGAGACTAGAATTCAGAGTCTCCTGATTTCTAGAACAACACCTTCACCACTACACCAAACTGTTCCTCTCCTTTTCCTCTCTGTGAGTACTGTCACAGCTGGATGCTGCTATGTTTTATTTTATGATGCATTGGTCACATGCTATTTCTCAAATTGGTTTATTGCACTTTAGTACTTAACAAAACAGAAAATGCATTGCTAAAGGTGAGGGGATAAATGCCCCAAAGGCAAGTCTAGAGAAAGTGGCTTACAAAGGGAGCAAAACTATTAGTAGAGCAGCAGAATAAATAATCCATTCTGAATGAGATTTCCAATACTCTATATTGTTAATAGAAAGAGAATGAGCAGAAAATATATGGGGAAAGGACCCACACTGGCCCAGCAAACTCACCTTACATCAGCCTAGCTTTATTTATGTGGATGAAAGCTAAGTGAAATTGTTACAAATTCTGCCATCCCCTATCAGCAATTATCATGTGATTGTTTAGAATGCATGGGGGGGGGGACCTTTCAAAACTTCATATATAAAAATACCAAGAATCAGCCTTGATGGGATTTAGAACAAAAATATCCTAGTTAAAAATAATTAATGAAAGACTCTTACATAAAGAATTGGCTTCATAAAAGAGAGAATGCAACACAGAGGATGTTAAAAAATAAATGACTATAATCCATCAGCATCTCTGCTACAGTACATAAAATATAATATATACAATTAAAGGCTGCTACCTTTAATAAGTTACTTATTGCATAAATGCTTCCTTGTGCAGATTCTAATTTAATCTAAACCAGCCTTCTCCAATTTAGTTCTGGGACTAAAACTTCCAGAATTTCCAGCCAGCATAGCATTTTTTTTTACTAGTCATATTGATGTATTTTCTTTTGTTTTTCTTTGCTTTATTGTTCTATTATTTTCACTTTGTTTAAATTTTCTATTTCTTCATGGTTGTGAGTTGCCTACAGCAGCCCATGGCAAGACAGGCAGCAAATAAATTTAATAATAATAATAATATAATCCACATCAATAGGTAGAAAAAATGTCAAATGTGAATATCTGGCTGATTGTGCAATGAATCATAATAAGCATCATCTAATTAGTGAAATAGCAAAATACTCTCTGCTCTAAGTTGCCAACTCTTGAGATGAGTAACTAAAGATATAAGCAGCTCAGTAGAAATATTATATTGAAATAATACTTAGAGCACAAGGACATGCTTACTTACTATTCCATCAAAACCAAAATGGAGAAATTTAGCAATGGAGAAATATTCTAATCCAAATTTTCCTTGTCAAGCTGGCTTTCTGTTTGGTTAACATAACATTTAAAAATACTCCCTCCCTTCATCTGTAGGTGCCACCCAATGTGGCACATTTGAACAAGAAAAAAAATAAATCTTTCCACAAATACAGCAGCAGCTTTGGTTGATCAAGTAAGAACTCATAGATACATATATCTATAAAATATACAGTTATGACTCTTACTCATTGACCAGACATGAAATAGCACATTTGCAAACAAATAACACTAGAGAAAATATTTTTCACACTCATCGTTTTGAAAAAGTGTATTACTACCTTTTCTAAAATAATATTTTGTCCTGGATTCCCTGGGACTTAAAATTCTCTTGCTTTTTAATTTCTATACTTACTGGTTGCCTTTTGACACTCAGCCAGTTCTTCCATAGCAACACCCACAGGTGTCGGAAAAGTGAAGCCATCCTCAAAAGAGCTTCAGCAAAAGAAGAAAGTTCTTGTCTTCTCTCTGACCCAGTCTTAGGTTGCCAAAAATGTATGCTGTGATCAAGATTTGTATTGCTTTGCCTATGCACCTTTTCTATACAACCCAGATGTCTAGTTCATCCCTTTGTCTCTGCTCTGTGCACATTTCCTATTGCACATGCAACAGGTTGATTCATCCAATGAGAAGCAAAGAGTGCTAATTATAATATTATACTACTCTCTCAGCTTTCTTCAGTCCTGGTGTGATAAGGCTGGTGCCATTCCAAGAAGATGCTTCTGCTGAAATTAAAGAAGTGCACCTTTTCTCCCACAAGGAACTCCCTACCACCTACACATATAGCCTACAGAAGAATTGACAAAAGAAGCAAGCAACCTAGCGGCTTGCCAAGCCAGTAGGACCTGTTTTATTTCTTTTTCCTGATTTAATGCACACAAATTGGCTGGGAATAATAGAAAGTAGGTACATTACAGACATTCATTGTACTCCATTTAAATAAAATTAATGTTAATGTTTGTCTAAAGCGAAAGACAGGACATTATTTTCCATGAGAGCATTTAAAAAAATTCTAGACCATATATGTGTTCATGGTAAATGCTTTAGATTGATGCTTAATGCATAAATTAACATTATGTCACACACAGGGTCTTTTCTCACTGTAAGTTTAACTGTACTCCACCCTTGAGCTGGCATAAAATTATATCGGCATGGAATTTACTGTGCCAATTGCTGATTTCTGTTCTGCCTCCATTGTCTCTCTTTCAAGTCATTGAAAATATATTACTTTCTTCTAAAATGAAAGCCTAAGAGAGATTGTATTACTATTATCCTTCTCATCTTTCCTATTACCTATTCCTATTGATATCTTATGACTATCATTTTGTTGGTTGTATCTTATGATTTATGATTGCATCTCATGATTTATGATTTATCACTTTGTTGCTTGTATGTATACTGAGAGCTTACGCACCGGAGACAAATTCCTTGTGTGTTCAATCAAACTTGGCCACTAAAGAATATTCTATTCTATTCTATTCTATTCTGTTCTGTTCTGTTCTGTTCTGTTCTGTTCTGTTCTATTCTGTTCTGTTCTGTTCTGTTCTACAGCCTACCTTTGGATATTGTCAGAATAAGGAAGAAAATATTGTGCTAAGGACAAGCTCAACCCAGTCTCTTTCATGAGCTGGGAATGAGATAAAGCCAGAAACTATATCGGGTTTTGTTCTGTTATTAGATGTAACTAAACAAAAGTGTTTGTTCATGATGATTTTGTTCTGTTGTCAGATGTAATTGAGGAAAGGCCTTCAGTTAGGTTTTAAATAAAATGAATTGTGGTCCAGTTAGAGATATTAGGTTCTGGAGAGATAATTACCTCTCAATATAATAGAAAATTGAGCATAACAAAAATGAAACCTTCAAAACTATGCACATCAGCACACAATAGTGTTATGAATTAGTTGGGAGTTACATGAGCACCATCTTTGTGAGAAAAAGCCAGTGGGAAACTCCAGTTTGGCAGTGAGAAACTCCAGTTGGTCTATGAGTTTAGTGGAAGCAAGGAATGGAAGTGTGTGCAAAAAAGTATAACACAAATCATTTGTGGGCCCCAAAATATAACTTCCTTGCCTGTTTAAATGGTTGGGAGGATTGTATATATAAAAAACTGCTGGCCATAGGGCTTCAAAAGACAAAAGAATTTTTGGAATATAAGTAATCTTTATCAAATGTTCCCTCTAAATAAGCAGTGTGCTCTTGACTAACCTGTGGAATTTAGAAAACAAGAATTAAGACATCACTCTAACATTAACTTGACAAACGCCTTCAACCATGATCTGCAATGCAGTGAGGCCTGTTTGGCTTTTAAGCAAGAACACCACCTGATACGCATTTGCAAATGCAAGGTTCTAATAATTTTTAAAAGAAAAAGTCAAATGATTGGGCCATACCACAGCTGGTCCAAGATTTATCAGATCAAAGGGAGAATCCTCTAAAACAGGGGTGTCAAACTGCCAGCCTGCAGGCTAGTTGCATCATATGGAGGCCATGTCCACCCCAGCTCCAGTAATGTGAAAAAAGTCATGATACATCGCAACATGTCATGTGACATGGCGAGTTTAATACCCATGCTCTAAAACATGTCCTGACATGGGAAGAAACTCCATAAGGAAGATGATCAAAGAAATAGACCCAGTAGTAGTAACCAGAAGCAAGACGCATAGAAAATATTTTGTACCATATATTTCAATCAGCTTTCAAGTCCCTGCAGAAGAAACTGGCTCTGAATCTTTGGAAAAATTAAGAGAGCCACTAAGAAATAAAAGCCAAGACATAGCATCCAACTATATTCTGTGAGAAAACAAATAGAAAAGTCACTGGTTCATACATTTATATATATATATATATATATATATATATATATATATATATATATATATATATATATATATAAAGTGCATAACCACAGTAAAAAAATATGGCCCCAGATTACCATTTGCTAGAGTACCAAAGAAGGCCTCCCTCTCTGGGAGGGATCTCTGCAACCCACAGCCTGGGTGATGGCAGGAATGGATCAAGTCAATTTCCACTTCCTCTGCTAAGATATACCAGCCATGGGGGGGGGGGTTGCCACTGGAGATGCAGGTGTGATAGATGTCGTCCCTCAGCCTATTCTGGAAGCATCTAATTAAGATGCCCTGTGACCAGTCCGTCATTTAGCAGGCTAGGTCATGGGTGTATTTGGCCACACTCCATCATCCCTGGTTTATAGTCTTGATCCGATACCTAGCCTTTTGGTCGGCCAGGGAGTCTTCAAAATGCTTCCAAAGCACTGCCATAAAACAATTGGAGTTCCTCAGCTCTGGGCCAATGTCATTATGGAGGGTCACCATCCACTCTTCCACAGCCCCCTCCAATGCCGTGGTCACACAATGCACTTTGGCTTCCTTGGTTGCTATCTCCAGACCATACTCTTTCATGTAGGTCCAAACTTGTGCCAGAAAGAACCCCAGTTGCTTGAGGTCCCTATTGAACTTCACACTGAGGCCCACTGTCTTGCAACCTCTCCATCTTGTTGGTGTGGGCCCCATCGGTGGCACAGTTTGGACAGCTGGGCCTGTGGCAGTTGCAAGGCTGGGGTAGCTGCCGATGCTGCAGTACCAGATGCCGATGTGATCACCCCATTGCTCACCAGGGCTGGTGTCAGCTGGACTGCTGGTTGCACTCCTCAGGACAAGGCTTCATGTGCTTTAAGATTGCTGAAAGCCCCTCTCAGGAACCCTATGGCTTGTTCAATCATCTAGTCCTCTCGGTCCAGCCCCTTCATGACTGTTTCTTCCTCCAGCTCCACTTGTGGCTCTCTCCTGTGGCTGCTGAAGTCCCCGCAGGTGAATGTCACTCCCATGGGTATAAGGATCTGCCCTAGCTGGTCCATCAGGAAAGCAAAACTCTTGACTCCATTGAGTTGAATCAAAAGAACTTTTACTGAGAGGAAGTGATTGCAGAAAAGTCAGGTAGAATCTGAAGGTCCCACACAAAGCACAAAGCATTTCTCTCATTTTCCCAAACCCAACTCCACCACCAGTTCACTGGCTGCCAATGTGATGCTGCAAGGTTGTTTTGAGACACTGAGATGCTGGGTAAATAGCCAGTCATTCTTGGGGCACGACGGCCTTGGAACCAGGCTGGTACCAGCTGGGAAGGTGTCTGCTCTGTGTCCTAAGACAATCCTCCTCCCTAATTCCCAAGCAGTTACAGCAAAAGTGAAAGCATATGAAAAATGCCAACAAGCCTTCCTTCCCCACCTTCAACAGAATGGCAGGACACAATGGTGGATCTGACATGCTGCCCCCCCCCCCCCGAATTAGTCTTGTAGAACATAACAAAATAAACGAGAGGAAAAAGGTAAAACAGATGAAACATTTAGGTTAAATGTCTAGGAGCAATGGTCCACCCACTCATTCTGAGCCTTTGGGAAATCCTTTCATGCCACTAAATATTGGAGGTTCCCCTATGCTTTTGGGAATATAAAATCTCTCAGATCTCAAAATGTTGTTCTCCCTCAACCATTAATGGCTTGGGAGACGGTGGGAGGTTTGGCCTGAGGGAGAAAGTGACTTCAGGTTTTAACAACCTGCAGTGGAATATAGGATGGACCTGCTGAAGGGACTTGGGCAAATCCAGCTCTACAGTCACAGAGTTGATGATACATTTGATGGTTAAGGGTCCCACAAACTTGGGTCCTAATTTCCTTGATGGTTGTAATGACTATAGGTAATGGGTGGAGAGATAGACTTGATCACCAATGTTGAACAGTTTGGGTTCTGCTCGCTTCTTGTTGACCTAGGCTTTGTAAGCCTCCCAAGCATTTGCAAGGGATTTTCTCACTACAGGTCATGTATTCCATAACTGAGAGACCCACTCCTTTAACATGAGCACTGGAGGGTCATTTAGAGGCAGTTTAGACATTGGATGAAACCCTGTCCCATAGCCACTCTGAAAGGGGTGAACCCCATGCTACTATACACATAATTGTTGTACACCACTTCTGCAAAAGACAATAATTCAGTCCAGTCATCTTGTTGATAATTAATATAGCAACTGAGGTACTGCTCCAGTATTGAGATTGAGCATTCATACACACTCTTCATTTGAGGGTGGTGACTGGAGCTAAGTCCCTGGACAGTCCCAAATAGATTTAGGAAGGCCTGCCAGAACTTAGAGGTAAACTGCACCCCTCTGTCTGAGATGATGCATTGGGGTGCCTCATGTAATTGGTAGACATGGTGTAAAAATAACTTGGCTAACCAACTAAGATGATCAAAGGCCTGAAAACTAAAACTTATGAGGAATGGCTACAGGACTTGGGTTTGGCTAGTCTAAAGAAAAAAAGAAATAGGGGTGACATAATAGCAGTATTCCAGTATTTGAGGGGCTGTCACAAAGAAGAGAGGATCAAATTATTCTCCAAAGCACTAGAGGGCAAGGCAAGGAACAATGGTTGGAAATTGATCAAAGAGAGAAGCAACCTGGAATTAAGGAGAAAGTTCCTTTCACTGATTAGGAGAAAGTTCCTAATAGTGAGGACAATTAACCAGTGGAACCTTGCCTTCAGAAATCATGGGTGCTCCATCACTTGTCTGAGATGGTATAGGTTCTCCTGCTTGAGTAGTGGGCTGGACTAGAAGACCTCCAAAGTTCCTTCCAGCTCTATTCTATTCTATTCTATGCTATGCTATGCTATGCTATGCTATGCTATGCCATGCCATGCCATGCCATGCCATTGCTCAAGAGGAATGAATTACATAAACATATAGATGTTTATGTAATTCATTCCTCTTGAGCAGGGGTGTCAAACTTGCAATGTCACGTGATGTGTGGTGACATATCGTGACTTTTTTCCCATTGCTGGCAATGGGGTGAGCACAGTTTTGCTATGATGCATCCGGCCAATGGGCTGGCAGTTTGACATCCCTGATCTTTATAGAACCACTGTGAAGAGTAATTAATTCATCTGATGGATGTAATGAGCAGAAGGTTTAAGGAACAGGAGGAAGAGATACAATTAAGACAATGTCAGATAAACGAAATCTGAGCCTGGGCCAGAACTGTAACATGAATAAGAGACAAGATCTTTCCTAGTCTCATGAAACTAAAGAGAGGGAGGGGAGAAGCATATTCAGCTTTGCAAGATTTGACTACTATAATCTTATAATAAAAGTAGTATTAGCATGCATGGCTTTGGTTTCCTGGTCTGGCCTACCTTGAAGAGCTGACAATGGATAAAGTCACTCAAGTCTGCTCCATGTTGGACTCCAACTGGATAGATCCAATTGATGTGCCTGGATATGATCTTTTGGGTTTATTTGGAATAAGTTCATTCTTGATTAAATGGTCAGAGTCCTTCAGACTGTGAGCCTGGCCAATTGCTTATTACTGAGTTGCTCAGGCTCCCTGGAGATCCTTTGGGGAAAGGTGAATGCTCTCAAAATGAATATCAAGTCCCATGTTAGCTATGAAAGCCAGCTGGGTGACTTTGAGCCAGTCACTCTCTCTCAGCCCAATCCACCTAACAGGGTTGTTGTGGGAAAAATTGGAGGAGGAATGTGTTGAATATGTTTGCTGACTTGAGTTATTTACAAAAATAATAAAAGCAGGATACAAATAAATAAATACATACATAGATAAAGTTAGAAATATATGAAATGAGATGGCTAATAAAAAAGATTTGATCCTTTTTTCCATGCTAAATTGACTTTATGGGAAAACTCAAGTTTAAAAATTGGGGAAAAGATGGGCATATGGAAAAATTGAATGGAAGTGGGAATATTGATCCTGGACCTACTGATGGATGATGAAGATGAATTTGTAATATATTCTGTGTTAAAGGATAACTATTATTTTTCAGATATAACCCAATGGCAGAGTTTATGATTTGGACAGTATGGAAACATCATTGGCCATGCCTGTGGCAAAGCTAGGACTTGTGAATGAAGGCAAATATACATGTTCCATGATAATGTTGCAGGATCCAATCTGAGTTGGTCACCTGGATTCAGTCACATCCTGGAGATTGGTAATGATATGATTAAGTGAATGGTCTTCAAAATTTCATATTGTAAGAAAAATTTAAAATTAAAAAAGAAAATCTTCTGTGAAGTGGAAACTTAATGAGTAGAAAAACAAGCTTGCTAAAGAAAGTACAATAGATGGGAGCAAGGAAATAGTAGCATAAAGGGAGGATGTAAGATAGGGTAAAATTAACCAGATCTTCAAAGTGGGAAATGGAAGAATACAAGCTGCAAAACAGCTGTAAGAGGAAATAGTTAAGTGAAAGGACAAAACTGAATTGGAAAACAGGAAAAGCAAAGCTAAAACTGAATAATAAGAAAGAACTTATTGTTCTAGCAAGCCATAAAATTTCCCAGAACTCAAAAACAAACCAACAGAGCATCCTCAAAATTCTGTCAAATATTAACTGACATACCTTGCATATATTATCTACTAATTATAATGTACATACAATGTATGATTGAGTATGTTTGAAGAGGGTAGCAGGAAATAGGTAGAAGTTGGTTGGAGAGAACGTAACCTCATAGTACCTCAGTCAATGGGGAATGAGGAGGGATGGGCGGGCGGTGCAAAGAATATATATGTCAGAATCCAGTTTTATTTCCTTTCTATCTATCTTCTCTGATCTAAAACCAATTCTTACCCTTTCCTGGATCCTGCCATACTCCCAAGGGGGAGGGGGGATATGCATGCAGGTTTTATTACTTTCACTTCCTCTATTCACTATAAAGTAACCTTTTGTTTATTCGCCTTCGGGTCTGCTAACCATTACAATGTAACCATTTGCCTCTTATCCTATGCCACTCTGAACTTCTCCTCCTTACTGGCTAGCTAGGAAAAGGAGGGTAAAAAGATACAGCCCTCCGAGACCTGGTTTATTTCTCCATCATCAAAATAAGGTGTGAGGAACTGTTGAATGATCGTGCACAACAGAGCCAGATTGATGTTATCTTTCCTGGAGTTAACACCTAGAAATCTGCCAGTCTGAATCACCCAGAATAACTGCAGGTTGGGGGTTGCTTAGGGACACTTTAAAATATTGATTTGTAAGGAAATCCCTCAGATCCTGTCTATCATGCCTGCTATCAATTTCTCTTAATAAAAGTTCCTGTTGGAAGAGATCGTTTCCAAGAGTTCTGCTTTCTTAAGATGTGGATTGAAGTGGTTCCTTACAGTATAAAGATGTTGATTTGAGATGATGACCTTTGGAGTGAACCAAGCTTTAATAGCTTCTCTCCCTGCTTATTGTAATAAACGAAACAAGAAAGTCTTAACTTTGTCTTGGCTGGTTATTGGTCAGGCGAGCTGCTCACTGGTTGCAAATGAAAGTAGCCAGGAGTATAAAACAGTAAGTTCCCTGAGGATGGGCTCTAGTATGAATCCGAAAGTTTGGAAGAACAAACCTGTGGTCCTGATGCAATTCAGTAATTTAAAAACATAATTTTGAGCTAAACAGAGGCCTTATGAAAAGCAGATTCCATTTTCCCATTCTAGAACATGGCATTGGAGGGAAAGTGTGTTGGCATATGAATGAGTGTGTGACACTGGCCTGAGCAAAGATTAGAAGAAAAAGGCTTATGATAGAAACAGTCCTATCCTATTAATTTGTGGAGGACATGCTGGGGTAGGTTATAGTCATGTGATCTGGCAAAATAGTGGAGTTTTGGCTAATTGTAGCCCTGTAGGAAATTGCAATACCATCTTCTAATCAAATCAATTTATTATTACAGTTGAAGGCCAACACATAAATTAAACATTCAAATGAAACAAAACTAAACAGAACCAAACACAAGAAGACATAGCAATATATTACAATTAAAGATGTAATCAATGAGTAACCAAGGTCTGCCTAGTTTTACAGACAGTATAACAAAACCTAGCTACCTTCAGAAGAATTGAATCATACTGACCTGATAATAAAAATACATTGAGTATAGTCTAATGCTGGACAAAAACATGCAATAAAATTAATTATAAAAGATTATTAAAAAGATCTAAAATGTTTCGTTATGTTTCTGGCGAATCCCCAATGCTGCTGCGCAGAATCTAGTCACCTGCGCCGTGATCACTGCCTGCTCGTCCATAAGCAGCCACTGGAGATAAATACTTTCCGAATGACCAGGGTACCTATCAATTATGGGGAGGATATGGTTTTTCTGAATACTCTATAGAAGGAACATCGAAGGAGTATGTGTCCAATGGTCTCCACCTCTCCTGAGCCACAGGAGCAGAAATACCATCTTCTATGTGAATGTCCTGATTCATATGGAGGAGCCTGAGAGAGGATTGGAATTTGCAGTGGGACTTCCTTACCCATCTGGTAAATACAGGACTCTGTGCCTCTGGGGTCACTTCTGCCAGAACAGAAGCTCTCTGTCAACCAAAGTTTTCTTTCTTGTTCTGTTTTCTTTTTAATTTAAGGCTCAGATAATAACAGTTACTTTGTGGAAGGTATTTCATAGGTTGCTGTGCCTACTGGTAACCTTGTTACTGCTTTCTCCAAAATTTCTGCCTTCATAGTTTTTCCTCACCAGTGAGCACAAAAGCTTGTTGGAGAGGGGAAAAAACTAGGGAGATTGGGATCCTTTACCCTCCCTGCTCTTCTCCTCTTGGCTGCACTTATACTTAATTCTATGCTTCTCCTCATGAGTAGTTTCCAATAGTCAACTGACCTACTTTTTTTTTTGAGGACAGGAAGAAAACATTGGGGTTGTGGGGAGGGGCAAAAGCCCAGAAAACTAAAGCTCCATTTTATTTCTGGAAACAAAGGAAGAATGGTTTGACCCTGATATTAGCAATGTCTTGGATGAGGATGTGTACATTACTTCTCTATATACACATGACCGCCCTTTGTGGTCTGTAGGTTGCCGAATAATTGTCACTGAAATCATACTTGCAACATCTTTTCTTGTTGACTCATGCACCAATCCTCAAACTCCTTCTTGAGCCTCCTCTTCTTGAGAATCTCATATTTAATGGTATTGATGTCTATATTCTTTGCCCTGAATGTAGCTAATATTTGGACATATATCCATTTGTTTTCCAGCATAACTGTTCACTTTGGCTAATGTATTCCAAACTTCAGTAGGAGTTTACATAGCAAGTTTTTTGATGCAGTCTCTTGATACTTTGTGCTACAAATACATGCCCTGCTTTTGTGGGTAATAGGCAATAGATGTTTTATCTAACTTGCCCTATCCATAAAGGAGCAGCTGTCAGCTTGTGAATTTATAGTCTGTCTTGTCTTTTGCTGAACCTGTTTCCTTGCAGCATCCAAGGACTTGCTCTTTCCTGGAAATCTCAGATGAAGTTGGCCTTTAGTATCTGTTCCAACTTCTTGGACTCTACCCCAGGGCCCTTTGGTTATTCAGTTGCCTGTGCAGGATTCTGATTGTTGCAGTAGTACCATGTAACTATCCAACTACATTGCTATATTTGTCAGTCTTTGTCCTTGTTGGTTTCAGTCAGTAATAAGTATTGACTGACTGACTGATTGATTGATTGATCAATTGATTGTGTGCCATTAAACCATTTTCAATTCCTAATAACCATATAGATAGATTTTCTCTTGACTATCTATACCTAACCTGTTTTTTCAGGTCTCTCAACAGTACACTCATCAATGTGGTCATTAAGCATGATGTCACACACTTAATGACCACATTGCTTAGCAGCAACAATCCTGGAAGTCCCTGTTGCCATTGTTAAGTGGGAATTTCAAGTTGTTAAGTGAAGAGCTCATATGACCACAATTTGCAACTTCCTGCATCTCTCCAACAAACAAAGTCAGTGGAGAAACCAACATGGGAGGTGTTTTACAGAAAAAATAGAGGGAGCAGGAATAATTTAACTTGCAGCCTCCTGCCACTTTCCCCATGGACTTTGCTTGTGAGAAGCCAGCAGGGAAGGCCACAAATATCAGTCATGTAGCCACAGGATGCTGCATCCAGTACAAATCACTTGCCATATGCCTGAATCACAATTATGTGACTATGGGGAGACTACAATGATTGCAACTTTGCAGGCTGATGATAAATCTTCCTTTTTCAATGCCATCATAACTTTGAACAGTAGCTGAACAAATGGTAATAACCCAAGGACTATCTGTAGGATAATTTTTTAGCCTAGTTATTTTGCACAAGCCCTGAAGAAGATCTTTTATTGCCTGCCTTTGGTTGAGGAGGTAATTCCCATCCTTCTTTCTGTATGAACGGTATGCTTCCTAGATCTCTTGATTCTTTAAAATGTAATGTCTTCTTTTTCCCCCACATTTCTGCTCAGTATTTATTTTAGTCAAAAGATTAAAATACAAAATATAAAATTAAAAAAATTGACAATGACAAAACAAAACTGGACGAGAACATTAAAAAATGTAAATTAAAAATGACAAAAAACCCACCAAAGTACATATTATTCCTCCTAGCAAGAGGTTATAAAATAGGTCAGAAGTCAACTATTAATAAATCAAGAGTAAAGCTTCAAAAAATGCACTTAAAACTCATGTGTGTTTTAAGAAAAAGAAACAGCTGAGGGGAAAAATGGTAAGAGAACCTATCCTTCTGATCACTACTCACCAAGAATGGTGGTCTTCAAGATCTCCTCTTCTCCATAGGTGCATGATCATCCAAAGGTTGTCTGGGGTCCTTTCTAGTCTTCCCTTCAAAAAACAGTGAGCAGAGTTGCCAAATAACTAGCTTTGGGGGCAAAACCAGCTGTTTGTCTGTGGGAGAAAAAGAGTCACCAGACAGTCACCATGCCATTTTGGGGGAGGTCTTCAGAATATAATGTCTACTTTTCTGATCTTCCTATCAAATAATTACACCATCCATATAGGTTAGAATATATTCTGTTGCTTTTACAGTAAATCTATGGTAAAGACAGAGATAGCAATATCTTACTTGAAGACTTGCTCAATGAGCCTCTGGTTCAGCCTTTTACTTCAGATGCTGCTTGCTTCAGAGAGTAGACATAATTTAAAGGCTTGCACACTATATTCTGATTCCTCAAACCTGGGAATATAGGTGTTTTCTTAAATTTCTTCATGCAGAAATTATATAAAAAAATTACTTGTATGTTTCTGGCTCTCTTATATTAAACAGTATCCATGCAAAAATTTTATCATAATCCTTATTATATCTCTGAGTGAATTCCTTGGCCACTAGACTGGCTTTATAGCACCTTCTGAATAACTGTATGTACAACATCATGAGCATACATATAATTTTAATTTGTGTTCTTCATTTGCCAGTTCAGTTCTTGCAAAAATTATTTTCTATTCTATTCTTCGTTATAAATTATATTTGATAAACCTTATAAATTTATATAATATTGTATTATATTCTCTATATCCATGTAAGAACATTCAAACTGCAATTCCTGATCTTCAACATTGTGAACAAAAAGCAATTCCAAATTATTAGTCTTTCTTATAATTTTTTTTGTTTATATTATCAATGGCATTCAGGAAATATTTTGTACTTTTCCTCATGTCCAGTTAAATCAGTCTGATCAGGATGTATAATTCCCTTAAAAGGTCTTGCTGTAAATAGTTATAATCCACATACAACAGAGAGATAGATCTCTATAACTCTGAATGAACTGAGTCATTCTCCTCTTTGTAAATCAAAGAACTAAAGGCTTTTTGCCATGAGGAAGAAAGTACTTATCATATTTATATCTCATTTATTACTTAAAGATTTAACTTAAACATTTTGGAAACTCTTATTATATTTTGCAAAAAAATCTGGAGGTTTGCTCACTTTTGATTTCTGAATTGCTTCTTTTGCTTCTTTTTTAGTTAATTTCTTTTGTGGATCAGTAAATGTCATTGTTGTGTTTAGACATTCTATCTTCTTTGACTTTGATGTCTGCTTTCTACAAAAAAAAGAGAGTAATATTTAATAAATTGTTTATTGTGACTCTAGTTGAAACATGAGTCTTTTCATCTCAAACAGAAGTAATCTTTTTTCTCCTCTTGTTGCATCGTTGCTAGGCCACCAGTTTTTCTGATTTATTATTGTTTTCAAAATACTTCTGTTTAACAAAACTCATTTTATAAATTGCTTTTGCTTCCATTAGGTCCAACTGATTGCAAATCACCTTGTTGCTTATGTCTTGATTTCATTTGCTGTCATTATTACAAAATGAAAAGTTTGACCAAGGCAAGGATATGAATCCCACAAATTCATGGTCATCCACATCTATTTTGTCAGTAACTGAGAACCAGCCTTCTGGCTAGCCTGGCTAAACATATTGTGTGAACATACTGTAGATGACTGCCCTTTTAACCAATATTAGACAAATTTATAAATCACCATTCCCCAACACAGAAGCTATTTATGGTATTGCTTAGTAAACACCCTAAAATTAATTTTTCAGGCAGAATTTGTTCACCAATGAATGAAAATGCAAACAAACCTCTTCTGAAATCAAATCTAAAAGAGCAAATACAAAAAGATTAGCTGTCATCCAGACTCTCCTAAAGACAAGTCTCAGCATGCTTGGAATCCAGCTAGCAGCAAATGATACCAACTGCCTACCTCCAGAGTAGTTGCAAAATTACCTAGTCTGCAAAGTAGATTATTGAAGTTATATTAATGAGACAAGGGAAATGAGGATCAACACTTATAGAAAAATGTTTTCTATATTATTTATTTTGTTCTGTGCTTTAATATTACAGGCAATCTTAGCAAAAGCAACCATTGTCAGTCAGGGTGCCTGACTGATGGTAATCATGAGGATATGGCCAGTTTGCATTATCAACTTCATGACCTGTAATATTGTTTAGGTCTGCTTCTGACCAATGGATCATGTTAGCAGATAATAGAATGTGTTAGGCAAACCATCATCACTATTACTTTATTTTATGAATTTGTAGTCAAAGACCAAAACCAAACTGTTGTGTCCTGAGCCTGCAAAAGTAGGCTCAGGACATTGAATTGGTCCTGGGCATTCCAAAAGCTGCCCGGGACCAGACAGAGTGGTACTGGTCTTGCCCGCATGTGCAAGGCAAAAAAACGCTCTGTTCCTATTGGTTGACACTGTCCAAGCTTCTGGCCATATAAAAAAGCCTGTGTGCCTTTTGCTTGGTTGTTGTAGAAGGAGAATAAAGTCTTTGTTCATCATTGCCATGTATCTTTATCATTTGCACACAAACGAAGTATACAACACTGGCGATGAAGGTGGGATCCTTTGCAAGCTGAAACAAAAGATTTAAGGACTTACCCAGGAAGTCCTGAAGAGGGGAAGACGGCGTCTGAATCAGCGTCCCAGCCTGCCAGTACAACGTCGCTGGAGGGTGAGCTCAGCTAAAGGACCCTTTCCCCAAACAGCAGCTTGCAGAGGAAGTGATTGGTGAAGGTCATAAAGTTTACAATGTCAAAGATTGGCCACTTGATTGATTTCGATGTCTCCCACCCAGAGAGATGGAATTCCTATGTAGCACAGGTAGAGAACTACTTCAGAGTAAATCAGATTAGAGAAGACATCCTGAAGGCAGCAACTCTTTTGTGTGCCTGTGGACAAGAAGCTTTTGACATCGCAGAAAATCTGGTGGCCCCTGCATCTCTGGAGTCAGTAACATATGCTGACTTGAAGAAAATGTTGAAGGAACATTTCCAGCTGAAGTTAGCCATCATTGCTTGGAGGCACGCGTTCGAGCAGAGAGACCAGAGGCTGGGTGAATCTGCTGCAGACTTTATTGCAGCCTTAAGACAAGCAGCCAGACCTTGTGAGTTCAAGGATCTGGAAGAGAGGCTGCGAGATCATTTTGTCTGTGGCTTAAGGAACAGAGACTTACAACAAAAGATTTTTGCAAAAGAAGATGTCTCCTTCCAAGATGCGTTGTGAGAGGTGGCAGCTGAGGAAGTGGCAGGCAGGGCTTTGAAGGCCTTACGCCTCACCAGGAATCCTCCAGACACAGCTACCGTCCATCAAGAGGACGCTCGAGAAAGATCAGAAGTGGATCCTAAAGAGGAGGTCGACAGACTTCACCAGCCAGCTGAGAGGAGGCAGAAGGGACGGTTAGTTAAGGCCCCAGCATCTCTTCAATGCTTCGGGTGTAGAGGACGCCACAAGCGAGCTGACTGCAGGTTTCACTCCGCCAATTGCAGGGCATGTGGCAGGCAGGGCCACATTGCATCCATCTGTTTGGGTCGCCAGAAGGTTCAACCTCGGGAAGAATTGCTTCAGAAAGGTACCAGGGTCCTCAGCCAAAACAGGGTGGGTTTCTGCACATCACGCAGGAGTGTTTTAAGGACAAGGACACATAAGCCCCTTAAGAAGAAACTTTCCATTAACATAAGGTTGCAAGGGGTTCCCTTACTGATGGAGTTGGACACAGGGTCCGCCCTTTCCATTATTTCAATTAATACCTTTAAAAGGATTTGCAGCAGCAGTGGCCTTCGAGTTAAATTCAGGCCATCGAATCTAATACTCACTGATTTTCAAAATTCTATGGTGTGTGTTAAGGGGGAGGTCACCCTTAGGGTACAGTATAAGGATTTTGAAAATTCCCTAGATGTGGTGGTTGTTGGGGTGAACGTACGAGTCTTATTGGACTTGATTGGTTTGAGGCTCTGGGAATCCAGGTAACTGGGCTGCACAGCTTGCAAACGCTAGGCCTTGCAGAAGTTTGCAAGGAGTTTGCAGATATGTTTAGTTCAGAGCTAGGATCCTACAAGGGGCCTCCCATTTCGCTACGGTTAGAACCAACCATTACAACCATCAGGGTTAAGCCTAGGAGGGTACCTTTTGCCCTCAAAGGTAAGATTGATGCTGAGCTGGACAAATTGCTCCAGCAGGGTATTCTAGAACCTGTAGATTCTAGTCCATGGGAAAGCCCCATAGTAATGCCTCTAAAAGCTAATGGGGACATACGTATATGTGCAGACTATAAATTCACACTGAATAAGGTGCTGCAACAGCACGCTTATCCAGTGCCTGTGGTAAGTCACATTCTGGCCTTCCTCGGGGGGGGGGCACATTTTTGTGAAGCTTGACCTGGCACAGGCCTATCAACAGCTACCTGTTGATGAGGCAGCTGCAGAGGCCCAGACTATTGTAACTCACAGGGGGGCCTTCAAAGTCAAGAGACTGCAATTTAGGATAAATGTAGCCCCTGGCATATTCCAAAGTGTCATGGAGAGCACACTTCGAGGTATTCCTGGGGTCTGTCTCTACTTCAATGACGTCTTCATTGCTGGGGAGTCATCTCAAAATTTAGCAGAAAGATTAAGAGCTGTCTTGCTTCGTTTTCGAAAAGCAGGCCTTAAACTAAAGAAGGATAAATGTAAGATAGGAGTCACTTCTACTGACTTCTTAGGATTCAGGATTGATGCTCAAGGCATTCACCCTGCTGAAACTAAATTGGAAACTATCCAGCAGGCCCCAAGCCCTAAGTCTAAGAGTGAGCTGCAAGCCTTCTTGGGGCTATTAAATTTTTACCATGCATTTCTCCCACACAAAGCTGCAGTGGCAGAGCCATTACACAGGCTCTTAGACAAGCAGGCTCCTTGGCAGTGGACTAAAGTCCATGACAAGTGTTTCAATGAGGTTAAGGCCTTGCTCACTTCTAATGCTGTTTTAGCACATTTCAATGAGCAACTGCCTGTTTGCATCGCCTGCGATGCATCCCTTATGCGGTGGGAGCTGTACTTAGCCATTTGAAGGCTGATGGGACACAGGTCCCTGTGGCCTATTACTCAAGGACTCTGTCTTCTGCAGAGCAGAATTACGCTCAAATTGATAGAGAAGCCTTGGCCATAGTGGCTGGCATTAAGAAATTTCATGATTTCATTTCACGGTCTATACTGACCATAAGCCTCTGCTGGGTTTGTTTACCACTAACAAACAGACCCCACATATCATTTCTCCTCGTATGCTGAGATGATCCATTTTTCTATCAGCATATGACTATACATTAGTCCACAAACCAGGAAAAGAAATGGGCCATGCAGATGGCCTGAGCAGATTACCCTTGAACCAATTAGAGCCAGCACCAGCTCCAGCCATTAATATTCTTTCCATTCATATGTTGCCTGAGTCTCTCCTCAATGCTAGGGACATGGCTGCAGAAACTGCCACTGATCACACGCTTACACGCGTGCTGACATGGGTGTTGTCAGGATGGCCTGACAAGTGCCCAGATACTGAGTTCCAAAGCTTCTGGCACAAAAAGCATGAGTTTTCCACTTTCAAAGGTTGCCTGTTATGGGGTAGCAGGGTAGTGATCCCAGCCTCATTGAGGTCTAGAATCTTGATCTCTCTGCATGAGGGACATCCTGGTATAGTCAGGATGAAAGCGTTTGCACGCAGCCATCTTTGGTGCCTAGGCTCGATAAAGCCATCGAGGCCCAGGTGCACGGGTGCCAATTGTGCCAACAGTCATGGCCTGAAATGCCTTAGACCCCAGTACAAAGGTGGGAGGAAACTCAAACCCCATGGTTTAGGGTGCATATAGATTACGCTAGGTCCTTTCACGGGCAATTCTTCCTGGTTGTTGTTGATAGCCATTCCAAGTGGCTAGAGGTTGTTCCTATTTCCTTCACTACTACTCCCAGGACCATCCAGGTGTTGAGAGGAATTTTTACATCACACGGTCTTCCAGATGTTCTGGTTTCAGATAATGGCCCTCAATTTACCTCTTCTGAGTTCCAGGCTTTTCTTCAGGCCAACCTGATCCGGCATGCAACATCGGCTCTCTTCCATCCATCCTCCAACAGACTGGCAGAGAGAATGGTGCGCACCACCAAAGATGCTCTCAAGAAACTGACTTACAATAATTGGCATCACAGGTTAGCTGATTTCCTTCTTGCACACTTCATCACACCATGCACAGCCACAGGGAAGAGCCCTGCTGAACTCTGCTGGGGTCGCCGCCTCATCACTAAACTGGACAGGCTGCACCCTGACCAGGTGGCTTCACAGGTATCACAACCGCAGGCACTTACAGTAGGAGATTCCAGGTGGGCGATCCTGTTTGGGCAAGAAACTATGGGCCTGGACATCTCTGGGTCACAGCTGTGGTCTGCAAGGTCTCGGGGCTGTTGTCATACGAAGTTGCCTTGGGGGACAGCCGCGTTCTTCGCAGACACATAGACCAACTCCGATGGAGACTGGACTCTCACCCTTCCACTCCTGGCTCTGCTGTGGGGGGGGGGAGGACCATAATATGCATTCTGGGTCACAGTTTCCCAGGACTAACAGGCCATCACTAGCTGCTTCTGAAGCTGTTTGGGATTCATCCCAAGGTTCAGCAAGTTTTCCAAACAGGAATTCACTGGATAGGGGGTCATCCCACACATCCATAATTACTCCAGACAGGGAGTCACACCGGGGGTATCCACAGTATTCACATATGTCAAATAGTGCTCCAGACAGGGAGACTGATCGGGGGTATCCACACAAATCACAAGCAGCAAGAAAAAGAATTCCATCAGGGGCGCTTGCCAAATTCCGCAATTGCTCCCAAAAGGACGTCACCAGCAAAGGGGGTTGCCATGGAGGCCACTCCTGACTCTGGCACCTTGGGCACGTGCTTGGGGGCCACAGAGTACTGGGGCACTTCCGCTACCCAGCCATCTCCATCTGCTGGCCTTGGGCTCGAGGGACAGTGTTCCCAAGAGGGGTCCATTATGGACTCGGAGACTTCCACCCCTCCAAGGCATGCTGGCTTGGACTTAGAGAGTCCAGTCAGCTAGCAGCTGGACGGGTTAACCAGGTATTTGGAGCAGCAAAGTCCTGGCCTGCCTTGCCTGGTAGGAGAGCAGGTAGGCCAGGCACCCTCACCAGGGCCACCTGGGGATTTAGGGCAGCAATGTCTTGGCCTGCCTATCCTGGTAGGTGAGCAGGTGGTGTTATGTCCCGAGCCTTGCAAACGGCTCGGGTGTTTGCAGGCAGTCCCGGGCAGGTGCAAAGCTGCCCGGGAGCAGACAGGCTGTCGCCAGCGCTGTGCGCATGCGCGGGTGCTGGCGCGGGAAAAGTATCGCATTTACCCGGGAAATGTCTATATAAGAAATTGGGAGGTTTTGGGAGCTGCTGAAGCCATCTACTTGTAAGCTGAACGCAGAATAAAGAAAACTGAGAACTTCAACTGCTTCTCGTGTCTGCTTCCCGCCACGGACTCAACACTGGCGACGAAGGTGGGATTGCCTTACACCGCCTGGAAAGGAAGACGTGTAAGCTTACCCAAGTGAGTCCTGAGCGGCGGAACGGCGTCGACTCGGCAGCTACCCGCCAATCCAGTGCGCATTCGGGGGGAGGCTGGCTGATAGACCCGTCTCCTGAAGATGGCAAAAATCGGAAGGCTTTCGGAATTCGACGTCTCACATCCAGAGCGGTGGGAGTCATACGTAGCCAGGGTGGAGAACTACTTCAAGGCAAACCAAGTGAGGGAAGAGAGCTTGAAGGCTGCCACCCTGCTTTGTGTTTGTGGCCAAGACGCCTTCGACATCGCAGAGAACCTTGCAGCACCTGTTCCAGTAGAGTCTGTAAGCTACGCAGATCTGAAGAAGCTACTGAAGGAGCACTTCCACCCCAAGATGTCCGTCATCGCATGGCGCCACACCTTCGAGCAGAGGGATCAACGGCCCGGTGAGTCGGCCAAAGAATTCATCGCCGCATTACGGAAGGACGCCAAGCACTGCGAGTTCAAAGACCTCGAAGAACGACTGAGGGACCGATTCGTGTGCGGGTTAAGGCATCGAGATCTACAACAGAGACTTTTCGCTAAAGAAGAACTGTCATACCAAGATGCCTTAAGGGAAGTCACCGCAGAAGAAGCAGCAGGCGGCGCTATCAAGAACATGCGGCCGATCAGAAACAGTCCAGAGGTTGCATCCGTGCACCAGGAAGACGTCCAAAGAAACTCCGAGGAGGATCCGGACGAGGAAGTCGACCGTCTCCACCCCACAAAGGAAGAAAAACAGAAGGGAAGCTCTTCAGCTCCGCTCAAGTGCATCGGCTGTGGAGGTCGCCACAGGAGAACCGACTGCAAGTTCCGCTCCGCTACCTGCCGGGAATGCGGCAAACAAGGACACATTGCAGCTGTGTGTCTGGGCCGACGGAAGGTACAACCTCAGGAAGAACCGCGCCTGAAAGGTACCAGATTCCCCAGCCAGAATAGGGTAGGGTTTTGCGCTTCGCGAAGAAGCATCCTTAGGACAGGCACACACAAGCCCATTAAGGAAAAGCTGTCACTCAAGGTGAAGCTACAAGGGGTTCCATTATCTATGGAACTAGACACAGGGTCTGCCTTTTCAATTATCTCCTTGCATACATTTAGGAAGATTTGTTCCTGTAGTGGAACTCAGGCCAAGTTAAGGCCTTCTGACATTGTGTTAACAGATTTTCAAAATTCAAGAGTGTGTGTTAAGGGGGAGGCCACCCTTAACGTGCAATAAAAGAGTTTTGAAGGTCCACTAGACTTATTAGTAGTAGGGGGTGAACGAACGAGTCTCATAGGACTCGATTGGTTTGAGGCCCTGGGGATACACGTCACAGGACTCAACAGCTTACAAACACTCGACCTACAGGAAGTCTGCAAAGAATTTGCAGATGTTTTCAGCCCCCAGCTGGGCACATTCAAAGGACCACCTGTGTCCTTAAAGCTAGACCACACTGTCACTCCCATTAGGATTAAAGCAAGAAGGGTCCCTTTTGCTTTAAAAAGTAAGATTGACACTGAACTAGACAAACTAATCCAACAGGGAATCCTAGAACCTGTTGATTCCAGCCCGTGGGAGACCCCCATTGTCACGCATCTAAAGGCAAATGGGGACATTCGCATTTGTGCTGATTACAAATGCACACTCAATAAGGCATTGCAGCAACATGCCTATCCTGTTCCTGTGGTCAGTCATATTCTGGCCTCCCTCAAGGGGGGGCGCGTTTTTGCAAAGCTTGACCTAGCTCAAGGTATCAACAGCTGCCTGTTGATGATGATGCTGCTATAGCTCAGACTATTGTGACCCACAGGGGAGCCTTTAAGGTTAAAAGGCTGCAGTTTGGAGTGAATGTCGCTCCTGGGATTTTCCAAAGCGTAATGGAAAACACACTGCGGGGCATACCGGGGGTTTGCCCCTACTTTGATGATGTCTTAATTGCAGGAGACTCCACACACATTCTAGCTGAAAGGCTAAGAGATGTTCTGTTAAGATTCAGGAAATCAGGCCTCAAGCTCAAAAAAGACAAATGCATGATTGGGGTGCCTTCTACTGAATTTCTGGGGTTCAAAATTGATGCTGCTGGGATTCACCATGCTGAATCCAAACTGACTGCTATTTTAGAAGCACCTAGGCCAAAGTCCAAGGCCGAACTTCAGGCCTTCCTGGGCCTCCTGAATTTCTACAATTCTTTTATTCCACAAAAAGCTAGTGTAGCTGAGCCTCTTCACAGGCTACTAGACAAGCAAGCAGTGTGGCAGTGGTCACAAACGCATGAGGGTTGTTTTAACAAAGTCAAGGCTTTGCTCACTTATAACAGTGTACTTGCACATTTCAACGAGTCTCTTCCTGTGTGCATCGCTTGTGATGCGTCCCCTTACGGGGTTGGAGCTGTCCTGAGCCACCTCAGGTCTGATGGAACTCAGGTTCCTGTTGCATATTACTCCAGAACATTGTCTTCTGCTGAGCGCAACTATGCTCAGATAGACAGGGAGGCTCTGGCTGTTGTTGCTAGAATTAAAAAATTCCATGACTTTCTATATGGCAGGCACTTCACGGTCTTCACTGACCATAAGCCTCTGCTGGGACTGTTTACCACACGTAAGCAGACTCCCCAAATCATTTCCCCTAGAATGCTTAGGTGGTCTATTTTTTTGTCTGCGTATGATTTTTCCTTACTCTACAAGCCTGGGAAAGAAATGGGCCATGCTGATGGCCTCAGTAGATTGCCTCTGCCAGTAGTAGAAGCTGACCCTGCGCCAGCTGTCAACATTCTATCAATCCAAGCCTTGCCCGAGCTCCCTCTTAGTGCCAGGAATGTTGCCGCTGAAACAGGTACAGATCACACACTTTCACGTGTCCGTTCCTGGGTTTTGTCTGGTTGGCCTGAGCACTGCCCTAGTCCTGAGTTTCAGAGTTTCTGGTCCAACAGGAACGAGCTGTCCCTTTCTCAGGGTTGTCTGCTTTGGGGAAACAGAGTTGTCATTCCCACCTCAATGAGGACTAGGGTCTTAGAATCCCTCCACGAGGGTCATCCTGGCATTGTTCGTATGAAGGCTCTTGCGCGCAGCCACTTGTGGTGGCCTGGTTTAGATAAAGATATTGAGGCTAAGGTGCATGCCTGCCACCTGTGCCAACGATCTCGCCCAGAGATGCCCCAAGCTCCCGTGCATAGATGGGAGGAAACACAGTCCCCATGGTCTAGGGTGCACATTGACTACTCTGGACCCTTTCAGGGCCAGTTCTTCTTGGTCCTTGTTGACAGCCATTCGAAATGGCTTGAGGTTGTACCTGTCTCATCCACCACCACTGCAAAGACTATTCAGTTACTGAGGGGAATTTTTGCTGCACACGGGCTGCCAGATGTCATTGTGTCCGACAACGGCCCTCAATTCACTTCCTCCGAATTCCAAGCTTTCTTACAGGCTAACATGATTCATCATGCCACGTCTGCACCCTTCCACCCGTCCACCAACGGTATGGCTGAATGTATGGTGCGCATCACAAAGGACGCATTGAAAAGACTCACCTACGGGGACTGGCATCACAGGTTGGCTGACTTTCTCCTTTCTTATCGCACCACACCGTCCACTTCTACAGGGAGAAGCCCAGCTGAACTTCGTTGGGGGCGTCAACTTACTACTAAACTTGACCGGTTGCATCCGGACAGACTGCCTTCATCTACCTCACATCCTAGGGCACCTAGACCACTACTTGTGGGTGCCCCGGTTTGGGCTCGCAATTACGGGCCTGGTCATACCTGGGTCCCCGCTTCTATTTCCAGGGTCACAGGTCCTCTCTCCTACAAGGTAGCCCTGGACAACGGTCGTGTCCTGCATCGGCACATCGACCAACTCCCTAGGCGAGACTTTTCAGATGAGACTCCTGGGTCTTTTCCAGGGGGGAGGGGGACCCTTTGGAGCAAAGGAAAGGGCACGAGCTGCTGCCCATCTCCACTGATGGAGCCACAAACGGCCCATCCCAGGATTCTGCGAGAGCTCCGAACAAGAATTCTATGAGCCTACCTAACTACCAGGCATCCACGCCTACTCCAGCCAGGGAGTCACCCCGGGGGCATACTCACTTTCCACACACATCACACAGCACTCCAGCAACGGAGGATACCCGGGGGCATCCCAACAAATCATTCCCCACAAGAGAGCTGGCACACAATTCCCAAGGTTGGCCTGACCTTACCCCAAATCCTACAGGGGGTCAAACATACAGGGAGGTGGTCGAGGAACCAAGTCCCGACTACAACACCTCTAGCCCAAATCAGGGAGTAACTGAGTTTTGGGAAAGTACAGAAACCCACACAAGCCCGGACACAGAATGGGGTTCAGGGAATGGACAGCCTCCTGACAGGTCTTGGATGGACCTAGGAGGTTCAACAGAGACGCCCAGCAGTGGCTATCACTTCAAGGGGCCCGAGGGTCTACAGCTAGGCAGGTCAACCAGGTCACAACGTGACAGAAGCCCTGGCCTGACGAGCCCGGTGGGCGAGCAAGCAGGCCAGGCAGCGGGGCACAGTCCTTGGAAGGCACCAAGGCAAAATAAGGAGAACAGGCTCACATCTCCCTCCAGTCAGGAAACTCATGCTAGTAACCCAGAGCTGAGAAGGTCACAGAGAGCAAAGAAGTCTCCTAAATACTTAGAGGATTACATAACATTGCTGGCTAAACAAAATCCAGGTAACGATAGGAGCACTGAGAAGCAGAACACTGCATAAAATAAATGATTATATGTTGGTAGTAGTTTTAGCCCGGGGGAAAGGGGTGTTATGTCCCGAGCCTTGCAAACGGCTCGGGCGTTTGCAGGCAGTCCCGGGCAGGTGCAAAGCTGCCCAGGACCAGACAGGCTGTCGCCAGTGCCGTGCGCATGCGCGGGTGCTGGCGCGGGAAAAGTATCACATTTACCCGGGAAATGTCTATATAAGAAGTTGGGAGGTTTTGGGAGCTGCTGAAGCCATCTACTTGTAAGCTGAATGCAGAATAAAGAAAACTGAGAACTTCAACTGCTTCTCGTGTCTGCTTCCCGCCACGGACTCAACAGGTGGGCCAGGCAATCTCTCCGGGCCTTAGAAGGTCGCAGCGAGCCAAGTGCCCACCCAAACATCTGAGAGACTTTGTGAGGTTGCTGTCAAATCATGAGGGACTTGCTCATGAGGCCCGTGAATAAGGGGAGTAACTTGTGGGTAGATTATTTTGTATTATTTTTGATTTTGGATACATTTATTTGTATTAATAAATATTGAAGGGGGTTTGCCTGAGGGCAGACTCGAGATTCCACACTCTTTGCATTTGAATAATGCAACTGTATGCCACTCTTCCCAATGCACGACGTACATGTGTGTACGTGAAGTATGTTCCATCTAGGGGGGAGGGGTGTTGTGTCCTGAGCCTGCAAAAGCAGGCTCGGGACATTGTATTGGTCCCGGGCATTCCAAAAGCTGCCTGGGACCAGACAGAGCAGCGCCAGCTTTGTGCGCATGTGCAACACGCAAAAACACTCTGTTCCTATTGGTTGACACTGTCCGGGCTTCTGGCCATATAAAAAGGCCTGTGTGCCTTTTGCTTTTGCTTGGTTGTTGTAGAAGGAGAATAAAGTGTTTGTTCAGCATCACCATGTGTCTTCATCATTCTCACGCAGATGAAGTATACAACACAAACGAAAACAATTTTATATTTAACCAAAGGTTATATGCTAAAATGAATTAAAAATACAATACAATTTACTAATAAAATAAACTATTGAATAACATTAGGAATCCAATAGTTCTCAGATAATTTGTCTGTTAAGAAGAGTATTCTGCTTCTGTGAGCTTCCATAAATATGTGTTAAGAAAAGTTTTACCAGCTCACTTCACCAAACTATAAAAAGATCAGCAAAAAACCTACAATATAATAAACTGATTTTCTTCCCCTTCCCAACAGTAACAAATTTGCTTTCACAGAGGAATATCATTTTATTCTCTTTCCAGCAGAAAAAAACATTAAATCAAATGAGTCTAGGGGCGCTCCTGTGGGTCAAGCAAATGCTAGCTAGATTCTTGGCACGAATGAAGCATTTTCATTACTAATCAAGTTATCTTAGAATCAAACAAAGTCCATTACAGGTTTTTATACTCTACTTCAGGGGTGTCAAACTGCCGGCCCGTGGACTAGTTGCATCATGCAAAGGCCGTGCCTACCCCAACTCCAGCAATGTGAAAAAAGTTGCAATATATTGCAACACGTCACATGATGCAGCAAGTTTGACACCTGTGCTCTACATCATTACCTGAACTTTATGATGATATAAAGTTATCCTACAAAGTCAAAAAAGCCACAGAGCTGCCACCAAATTTCAGAACTGTAGCCTGCAAAGTGTCATGTGACTCTGTAGATTCCATTCTCAGCAGCTGAAATAGAAGCACATTGGGGAACTCTCAAGAGGGCTTCTAGACTGGGCAATTTCAGAAGAATTTACCATAGATTATGACAATTACAAATTTGCACTATAGCTACTAAAACATAGTGAATGCCAGACATATCACAGAACATATTCAAGAGTCTATGGTGCAGGATTGTGAAAGCTCTATGTGGTTTTTCCCAGATTGCTATTGCTTAAAAAGAAGCACTCATATAATTTAAATACAGTAATTTAGCCTTTACTAAGGCAATTGGCTTTCTGGGAAAGAAGATCTTTAATTTAGACAGAGTGGGGGTTATTGTTTTAATATCCACTTTTGTAAAACAAATCCTTCTAATAAGTAAAACTAGGCCATCATAGATCATTGTCCTTGCCCAATCTACAAACTATTGTTCTCATTTTCTAATTGTACAGAACTTTTCATATGCGTTCAAACTATGTGTCAGACCTTCAAATACTCTGATTACAGCCATGATTCTTCATTTTTCAGCTGCCACAGCAATAGGAAGAGAGAGAGTGCATTCTTATAATTTAGTCAAAACAATAAACTTTCTTGTGGGAACCAAGGTCAAGCAGCTAAAGTGTTTGACAGACTAGAGCTACCTTTGGGAAGCCCGCCAAAGGTGTTAATTTGGGATTGTGATTTATGACACATCAATGGGTGGGGAGTTTAACTTTTACTCTGTAACCTTTGGGGGGGGGGTAACTTTCAGTCTTGGTTTCACCTTTGTTTGTCCTGATATTATGTAGCCATTAAAATTGTTCTTTGGGAAAAGCAATTGCCTCAGAGTTCTTATTTCTACTGGTCTCATCTATAGGAACCATGACACTATGATCCTCCCCTGCAGTTCCAAGTGATGAAATCCTTTTGTATGTATCAGAATTGTACCATCTCATTCCTATCTTATCCTGTTGCAGCGAGTATCCCAGACATCCTTACCTCTTCTAATCAACAGTAGCAAGAAATGTTTCAGAAAATGGTGGAATCAGGAGATATTTAAACAGGCTGGACGGTCAGATGCTGTAATAGAGGTTTCTTACATGGTGGTGGGGGAGGGTTAGACTAGATAAGGGATGTCAAACTGCTGGCCCATGGGCTGGATACATCATGGCAAAACTGCACCCACTCCATTGCCAGCAATGGGAAAAAAGTCACAATACGTCGCAACATGTCACTTGACGTTGTGAGTTTGACACCCCTGGACTAGATGATCTACAGGATTCTTCCAATCCTTCAATTCTTTATTCTTGCAATGCTAACTAACTGACTTCTTTTTCACCAGAGTCATATGTAAAGGGAGATAGTGACTAACTGAGGCCAGAAGTCATCAATACCCTATGTAAAAGTAGCGGTGGTCTTGTTCAACTAGGCATAGTACAAAATGATGAAAAATTATGTATGTATGGTAAGAGAAGATTGATCTTTTCCATAGGATCATTTATACATTAAAAGGGTGAGGGAGCAGTATTCAACCAAGGTAGGAGCAGTATTTTTGAATGTATGACTGGAGCCTGGAGGCAAAAGAAAAATCAAACAAAATGTTTATTATTTTCTCTGGTTTCATATAATCAACTAATTACAAGCCATTGTTCTAAACTGTGATTAATGTGAAGAGACTTAACCACAATTCAACTTTCTTTTAACCACAATCTTAGTGCTATAATTGACACAAATATCCTGTTAATCTAACTTTGGTACTGCTTAATACAACTTTCTCCAAGCAGGTTTCTCATTCAATATGTGGATTTCAATTTCTAGAATTCCCCAAGCCAGGATGACCATTTCTGAGAATTCTGGGACTTGGCTCACTCATATGGAGGTGCCTAAGATGGGAAAGGCCAGTTCATCTATTGTAGGTTATATGACTAAAACAGCATAATTTATGTAAATACTTTCTCTCTTTGATCTGCCTTTTCTTGTCCCATTATTAATATTTAGTTGCTGCTTGAATATGCATGCTTCCCCTTCTCGGTTTACCGAGTGAGAAAAAGGACACCTTTCATACAATAAGTGATAGTGTCAATTTGACAAGGACAAAGAGAAACAGTCAAATTGCAGATGAACAATTTATACTACTGGATAATATTAAGTCCATTATTGTTTGATTAGGTAAAGAAGGATTCTTCTGATTGTTGTATATTGGCCACAATATTTTATCTTCTCTAGAAGCCACATTTATTAATGTCTTCCTCTAGCTTGGTATAAGACCATAAAAACAATCTTAAACAAAGCCATTGTTAAACCAAATTAAGGAGGAATTTCATGACAGTGAAGAACAATTAACCAGTGGAACAGTTTGTCTCTAAAAGTTGTGGGTGCTCCATCACTGGAGGTTTTCAAGAAGAGATTGGACAATAATTTGTCTGGAATGGTATAAGCTCTTCTGCTCGAGCAGGAGATTGAACTACAGTAGAAGATCTCCAAGATCCCATCCAACTCTGTTATTCTATGTTTTATGTTCCATTGCAATAATTTTTCAAATGCATTTACACAAAAATAAATACAAAAATCAAATATGAACAATTTTGTTCATTCAACAACAAAAAAAGAAATCAATAGGGAGTCTAACATGCTTGGTTCTAAACACAGTGAAATTGAAGAGAGTTCAGAGAGGAGCTATCAGGATATAAAAAGCCTAGAAACGAAGCCCTACAAGCAACAATTAAAGGATGTTTTCTTGGCCAAATGCAGAAGTGGTTGCCAGTTTTTCCCAAATAGTTTTAACTTTGCAGCCTTGTCTGATTCTCTGATGTGACCCCATTTAGTTTCCTGAGGTTGGCTGAGGTCAATTCTGTGCTGCCATCTGCAATAGCCTAACTCAACCCTGTCAATACATCATGAGGGAACTTTCTGGTTCTTATATATGGCATTGTTTATTGATTTGATTTTGATTTGATTTGATTTGATTTTTATCCTGCCTCAATCTCAGGGATTTACATCATAGTAAAAATCTCTGTGGAATTAAAACAACATACGACCCAGATTGCAGGCAGAACCAAAGTTGGAGGGAAAAATGGCAATAAGAGGGCAGAAGATTTGTCCTAATTATTGAATTTAGTTAATTTAGAATATTTTATATTCTAAATTAATGAAATTTTATTTTTTAATTTTAATGTTTATTAAAATAAAAAATATTTTAATATTTTAGAATATTGCCTGTGTAGTCGCAGCTGATTGCCTAAATCAGCTGTATATTCATCATGGCTGATGGTTGTCAGCACACAGCTGGTCGTGTAATATGACTGGGTGGGAAGGCCTCCCTGACAGGTCTGTTGAGGCTGTTTCCCTGCCAGCTTATTTTGTTGCAAAACAACTATGTTTGTTGAGTAAGAGAAGACAGGAAATGCAATCTTCCTTCAAAGCAAAGGGAGAGAGTTGAAAGCATTGTGTAATTGATGCTGCATCTAATTTACATTCTTAAATACTGTATTCCAAGCTTCCTCTTTTGGAATTTTAATAGTGGGAATGAAATATATTGTACTGTAAGAGGAGATCTATATTAGTCTACAGGGCTAAAAAATTAAGAGTCCAGCAACAACCTTCCCATATAACACATTTAATCATCAGTAATATGTTTGTGTGAACTGATGAAATAAGCTGCAGCTCAGAAAAGTTTATGCCTTTTGATAGAATAGGTTAGTTGGAGACTCTTATGAGATTCCTGATTTTTTTTTTCTTATGGAAGAACGAACTTAACATTTCATTGTATCCACAACTGTCAAGTGTGTCTCAAATGGCTTAACTAGGGAAATTTTAAACAGTATGAAACACTATCATTAAGTAGCAATTGTTTTTGTAATAAAATGTGAGAAATGAGATCTGAATGGATCCTTGAAAATTTGCTTGGAACCTGTGGATATTAGGAATGCACAAGGATTGCCTAACCTGTTTTGTGGCTGAATCTTGGCTCTGAAAGGAGCTAAACTGGTTTTGTGTCAATCTGAGGAGCAGGGACCAGCCCGTTCCCAAATTCTAGAACATGAATGGGAAGCAACAGTATTTAAAACAATAAAATAAAATAGCAGTGGACATTGTAAATGTCACCCAAATCAAATCAATCAGTTATTAAAATCTTGAGACTTTCTGTATAAGCTAAGAAAGAATTCAATACTTTGACAGAGAAATAGAAGAATTTATCTATGTATTAAATTTATAGTCTACCCATCAACTCAAGTTCTACAGTTACTGGGTTAATAAATCTCTTGATGGGGAAAGATCCAATGTATTTTAGCTCCAATTTCTTTGATGGTTGGCCAGATTGTAGGAATTTGGTAGAGAGATAGACCTTGTCTCCCACCTTACAGTCCTTTGACTTGATGTACTTTTTATCATTCTGTATTTTGTATGCTTACCTAGCTTCATCCAAAGCTTTTCTCACCACTGGCCAGGTGTTCTGTAACTGGGCAACCCAGTCTTTCAGCCATGCAGTCATAGGTGGTCACCTGAAGTAATTCAGGGATAGATACAAAATTTTGTCCTGTGGCCACTTTAAATAGAGTGAGCCCAGTGCTACAGTGCTACAGTTATTATAGGTGACCTCTGCAAAAGGGAGGAGATCTGTCCAATTGTCCTGTTGGTAATTAATATAGCATCTGAGGTATTGGTCTAGGTCAGTGATGGCGAACCTTTTAGAGACCGAGTGCCCAAACTGCAACCCAAAACCCACTTATGCATTGTCAGGTGCTGAGTGGGTGTGGCCTATTGGGTGGGTGTAGCCCATTGGGTGGGCGTGGCTATGGTGGTAACAGCAAAGTGGGTGGGACTAAAAAGTTCAATCAATCAATTCCAACTTTGCAAGATCTTTTTTTTTCCCCGTGAGAAGTTGAAATTGACTGATTGAACCTTTTCTTTTTGTACATGGCGGCAGAGGCCTAAAGTGAAAAGGTTTTATAAAATCCAGCGGAAGGCCTAGGACTGGGGCGATGGTGCGCATGCCCACAGAGAGGGCTCTGAGCACCGCCTCTGGCACCCGTACCATAGGTTCGCCACCACTGGTCTAGGTCCTAGGATGCCAATGGCTCATTCACATACCTCTTTAGTAGCCAGATGATGCAAGGAGCTGAGTGGAACTCCTGCCAAAGCCATGAAGTAAATTGGACTCCACGATCTAAAATTATTCTTTCTGGAGCACCATGCAGATGCTAGATGTGCTGTATGAATAGTTTAGCCTGTTTGGGGGGGGGCATTTTAAGGCTTCTAAATGTTTATGGTCAGACCATACTTCAAAAGGGGTTTTCCCTCCTTCTAGGAAATGCCTCCAAGTTAGGAGCACCCAGTACACTCTATAAGCTTCTTTCTCCCAGACTGCCCATCTCATTTAGCTTTTTAGACGTGTAGGCGCAGGGCTGCAGGGCCTCTTGCTTGTTTTCCTGTAAAAGAACTGGGCCCACTATGACATCACTGGCATTAGCTTGAATGACGAAAGGGCATTGGGGTTAGGGTGTTTCAGCACCAGCTCCACTGTAAACAAGCGCTTAAGCTTTTTGAATGCAGCCTAGCATTCCATAGTCCGTTTAAGTGGCTGGGTGGGTTTGGGTTTCCCCTCCCCTTTTATCTTAAGCAGGTTGGTGATGGGGAGGGTTATCTGGGCAAATGAGGGGATGAACTGGCAAATTAAGTTTGCAAATCTCGGGAAGCTTTGTAGTTGCTTCTGGGTGTGGGGAGGAGCCCACTCTAGCACTGGCTTCACCTTTTGAGGGTCCATCTCTATCCCTTCATGGGAGATGCGGTAGCCTGGATAGTCAATTTGGACAGCTTGGCATGGAATTGGCATTTGGACAGCTTGGCATGTAGCTTGGCTGCTTGAAGCTTCTTGAGCACAGCTCTGACTAGTTTTACGTGTTCTGCCATTGTTTCAGTATAGATTAAAATGTCACCCAGGTAAGCTAACACTCCCTTGTACAGGTGTTCATGCAGCACTTTGTTTATTAGCTGCATAAACACAGAAGGGGCCCCTTGTAGTCCAAAAGGGAGGACCCAGAACTGGAAGCATCCCAAGGGGCAATTGACAGCCATTTTCCACTCATCCCCTGCTTTGGTCCTCAGTCTGTAATATGTCTCCCTTAAATCCAGCTTGGTAAAGATTTTTTCTCTGGCCAAATGGGCCAGCATGCCACACAGAGAAAGTTAAGTCCATGATAGTCAATGCATAGACAAATGAACCTGTTATTCTCCCTAAACAGTATCAGGGCAGCCACCCTTGATCTGATGGGTTGGATGAATCCACGCTTCAGGTTTTTATCCATAGAAGTCTGCAATTCCTCCAATTTCCTAGATTTGGGTAGTTTGGCCCTGGGTAGGATTTCTATGGAACAGTCAGTTGGCTAGTGGAGTGAGAGCGCATCTGACCCCTTCTTATTGAAGATATCCTCTAAGTCCCAGTACTCTTTGGGAATCCAAGGGTCACACCAGGACCGATCTTTGGGGCTACTCCCACCTCCCTTTTTGATTTCACCTGCTGCAGCTTTGGGGTAGGTTTTTTGACAGCCCTTCTTTCCTCCTCCTTCACAGTTGGCTCACTGAATTTTTAGCAGCCCCCTCCTCCTGTTCACATAGGGGTTCCATTTCTGGAGCCAAGTCCTAACACAAGGGGCCTTTCCAGGGGTTACAATGAAGCTCAGGTTCCCGTGTGTGCGCCCATCCTCATCTCTATTGGGGTGACAATAGAGCCCTGCTCTCCATGGTGCACTACAGCTGATCTGAGGCATGGAGAGCATGGCTGATGGGTGAGCTTATAGCAGGTGCACACACAGACTCCACTCTTTTCAGCAGCCCTTCTTACTGCTGGGATTGCCAATTGCCTTGCTCCTCATGTGTGCCTGCTACATGCTCATGCTCTCCATGCCTCAGATCAGCTGTAGTGCACCATGGAGAGTGGGGCTGACTCAGGCAAGGCAGCCACACACAGAGACTCCGCTCTTTTTGGCGGCCCTTCTTGCCACGGGGCTACCACTTGCTTCCTCCTTCGCCAACTTCTCATGCACAGAGAATCTGCACCACCTGCCTCCCCCCTGTTCCTTTACTAAATTGATCACCCGGCTAGAAATGAGGTTTAGCAGGCTGAGCGCGCAGGCAGAGGCACGGGGGGAAGGTGGGTGGTGCAGATTCCCTGTGCATGAGACCAGGGTTTTTTTCCCACTGCCTGATTTTCACTGCCATACTGTTTAAGTTTCTTTAAAGTTTACTTGATGCAGAACGGGAAGGATCTGCATTCTGCATTAAGAAACCTTTAAAGAAACTTAAACAGTATGGCAGCAAAAATCCAGTAGCAGGTGGAAAACCCCGGTGTTTTGAGACACCAGACTGGTGTGCATTCATGCGCCTCCAATCCCCTTGCTTGCTGCAAAGCCAAATTGGTGTCCTCAGGCTGATCCTTCCAGCCCGAAAGCAAAAGGAATGGTTCCCACCCCACCCAATCGCTGCGGAGCTTCATTTCCAGAGACCCTCTGCACAGGGTCTGGACAAACCGAGATCTGGGACTGAAAAAGCAGCAATGGGAACAAAGGGTTGTTCAAAGGAAGAGGAAGAAGGAGAAAGTGGAAGAAGTCACTACCAAACAGGCAAGGTGTGACAGGTGTCGGGGTGTGGTAGGCTTGGCTGTGGGGGCCCTTTGGCATGGTAAGTGGGGAGCATGGGGCAGTTGCCCACCTCCCCCACCTGCCTCGTGGCAGTGCCCCCCCTACCTCCCCCTTGCAGACAACTGGTTGTTAAATTGTTTGAATCTCACCACTGGGTCTACCTTTATATCTGACCAATACATAATTAGTATATATTATTATTAATAATAATAATACTTCCGAATCACAAGACATTGGCTTTATTCTTATTTTTCCCCTCTGCAGTTTGAATATAAAGTATAAAAGACTAAAAAGAGGTTTTCGTAGACATCCCAGCCTTTGAAACCGAAGAAACCGAAACAGCAAAGTTTTGCTTTCGGGCAAGCTTCCACTCCAGCCACCTTTCTTTCCTCTTGCTTTGCCCTCTTTTTAACCTCACATCCCACCTTTTTTTTTATTGAAAATTTTTAAGTTTTACAAAAAGAAATTCCCTTCCCCAAACCCTCCCAACCCTCCCCTACCCTCCCCTGACCTTCCCAGAGCTGAATACAGGCTTAATTTAAAAAAAAAAATAAAAAAAATCTTAAAACACATATAAACCATAAGCAAATCTAAGTGCATTAATTAAACAACTTATAAAATAGTTAACAACAATATATAAAAAGAGTACAAGAAGAAAGAGAAAAAGAAACAGAAAAGAAAAATTCAAATAAAAAAAGAAAAATAAAAAAGTTAAAAAAAAATCTATGAAATATCTTAAAGTTTAAATATAAATTATTCAAAAACTAAATAATATTTTTATATCCAACTTATATTGTATAAAATCTATCCATTTTTTCCATACCAGGAGGTACTTCTCTTGCGATTGATCTTTCAAGAAAGCCGAAATCTTTGCCATTTCCGCCAAATAAGAAATTTTAAGAAACCATTCTTGCAAAGTAGGCAAAGATTCCTTCTTCCAACATTGCCCTACTAACAACCTGGCCTCTGTAATTAAATTTAACATCAATATAGTCTCTTTACTATCACAATCAGAAACAATACCTAACAAGAACAATTGTGGGGTAAATTTTATCCTTCTTCTAAAAATTCTTTGAATATTCCACCATATCTTAATCCAAAAAGCTTTTATATTTTTACATGACCACCAGATATGGTAATAAGTAGCATCCAAACATCCACATCTCCAACATTTAGGCTGCAAGTCAGGATACATACGAGACATTTTTTGTGGATCAAGGTGCCATCTATAAAACATTTTATAAAAATTTTCCCTTAAATTTTGGGCTTGTGTAAATTTAACATTCCTCACCCAAATAAGCTCCCAAGTATCTAATAGAACCGGTTCTTCAAAATTTTGTGCCCATTTAACCATACATTCTTTCACTAATTCTGCTTCTGAATCCAATTCTACCAAGACCCCATAAATTCTCTTAATATGAGTTCGTCTTTGATCTTTTATTTGTTTTAACAAATTCTCATTTTCTCTAAGCAAACCCACATTACGATCTATCTTCCACCTCTCCACTATTTGTCTATACTGAAACCATGAATAAATAATATTTTCTTGTGTTAAATTTTCCAAAGATTTTAATTGCCAGTTTTTACCATTCCATCTAAGTAATTGTACATAAGAAACACTATCCATCTTGACTCCTCTCCTTATCCCTTCTATCGCATGCCATGGTATAGCCCATAATGGAATTTTAGAATCACTTCTATAATATTTCTTCCAAACCCGAAGTAAAGAAGTCCTTATAATATGAGATTTAAAAACCCTATCAACCTTTTTATTAAAAATTAAATAGGCATGCCATCCATAAAGTAAATCCCAACCCCCTCACACGCCACCTTTTGTAAGGGAAGGCAAAAGGCTCACTCACCCTCTCGTGAAAGATGGCCTCTATGTTTATGTGTCTCCCACTGCCACCATTGGCTTCCACACCACATGGTCCGACCCAGCCAATCAAGCCATGCTCTGGCTGCAGTGCTCCTGCGCCTCATGGCTCCTCCTAGAGGAGTTGGACAGTGCTGGAGGGGACCATGATCTGGCAGGTTTGCATCGTACCACCAGCGGGGCATTTTCAAAAGCAAATATGGATAGGAACGGCAACAAAAGGAAAAGAATGCAACTCTGGAAATCTGTCGAAAAAAGGTGTCAGAATACTGTTCCAGTGCGTTCTGTGACAAAAAAAGCCATGTATACAAACATTTCTTTTCTTTTCTTTTTTATTCTACTTAACTGTGATTTCTGTATTCTACATGCCAGTCTATGAATGAATAAAGATCTGATGATGGTACAGTAGCTCTTGAAATCATTTGTAGAGTTCCCTTGTTGCAGTTTTGTTTTTGCTTGCATCATTTTGAAGCAGAAAAAGACATCAAACAGTACATTTAAATTAAATGTATTAAACATATGCCCTTATATAAATCTTAAAATATAATTTTTTTCTTAAGATTGCAATAATTACGTTCAGTGCAACTTAGGAGAAGTTGCCAAGTACTCGGAAAAATGTACAGAATGTGGAAGCATCCAATAATGGACATTTAATTGCAAGAATGAATACAATCTTGAGAAACAAAGATTGCAGTGTCTGTACTAAAATGTGCAAAATATGAGTCACAAACAGAAAGGATTAGAAAATGCAAGAAGGTTAATTTTATTTAGCAAGTTTGATTGAAACCCAGTGAAATGAAACTTATGACTGGAATGCAAGGCAGATATTAAAAACTTAAACAAATGGAATAGACCAAGCAAAAACAAAAGAGTGACATTGTGAATGAATGAAATGCATCCATATATTGAGATTAAGACTGTGCACATGAGGATTCCATTGAGAATACAAGGAAAGGAGATCAATACAAAGAAAGAAAATCAGCAGTTATTGTAGATATGTGTTTTAGACCATCAAGCCAGGGAAAGTTACAAGATAATGTCCTCTTAGTATTCCATACCCAATTCTCTACAGCATATTTTAGGAAAGACATGGGAACTGCTGTGTGTCCAAAGGAGAACAATCTTAGAAAGGGAAAATCCAATGCTTTTCTTCTAAAAAAAAAAAAAGGCGCCGGAACTCACACACGTCATACAACCTGATTTGCCTACCCTACAAGGTTCCAGCCAAAAAAGGTGCTGGAACTCTGTTCTGGGCGTTCTATGAGAAAAAAAGCCCTGGAAAATCTATGTTGAATTATTGAAGGAATGGGCTGATGAAGAGAAAATGTGATAGCTGTCTTTACGTTTCTAGAGAATATTGGGGACAACTGATGAGAGGTGTTCCACAAGACAGGACAAGGAAAAGGAATTACTGTTATTGATGATGATCATTGCTTAGTCAGGCAGATATTCAGACTGGGATTGGCATTTTTGTCTACCTATTGTGTCCTTACCAAGGACCTGGGATAGGCAGATCTAAATGTTTGATAGTGTTATACTGGGGATATCATTGCAGGATGGAAACTCTATTTTATGGTCCCACCAATTCTTACTTGCAGGCAAATCATCTTTTTTGCAGATCTTCCAATGCACCATTGTTGCTATTTTTGTCATGCCATTCTTTGTAGTCAGTCTGGGTGATCTTGCAGCAGCTTATCAGGTGATTCACTGTTTCTTCCGCTTCTTTGCATAGGTGGCACTTACTGTCTGTTGCTGTCTTCTCAATTCTAGCTTTGTATGTATTTGTCCTTAAGGCTTGGTCTTGTGCAGCCAGAATTAGTTCCTCGGTCTTGTTCTTCAACTTTCCTGCTCTTAGCCATTGCCTGGTCTTGTTGTTATCTGCTTTTCCTGCCATTTTTTTTAATGTACTACCCATGTGGTGCTTTATCTTTCCATCACTCCATTTGTTTTTCATTTGGTCTTTCTTGTAGGCCAATTATTATTATTATTATTATTATTATTATTATTATTATTATTATTATTATTATTATCATTCATCGCACAGTCAGCCAGATGTTCAGCCTGGATTTGGCATTTTGTCTACCTATCGAGTCCTTACCCAGGACCTGGGATAGGCAGATGTGGATGTTTGATGGTATTACAGGTATCGTCGCAGGATGGAAGCAGTTCCTAATAAGGCCGCCTTTTGCAATTGACTAATAGCGAATTTGTCAATGCCAATGGTGTTCAAGTGGTGCTCCAGTTGTTTTGGGATTGCACCCAAGGAGCCTATGACTATTGGTACTACCCTTGCTTGCTTTTGCCACAGTCTTTCTATTTCTATTTGTAGGTCTTTGTATTTTGTTATCTTCTCCAGTTCTTTCTCTTCTATTCTGCTATCTCCAGGCACTGCCACGTCCACTATCCAGACTTTTTTGTCTTTCTTATCGACAATTGTTAAGTCTGGGGTGTTATGTTGCAGGTGCTTGTCTGTTTGAATTCTGAAGTCCCAGAGCAGTTTAATTTTATCATTTTCTATGACTTTCTCTATTTTATGATCCCACCAGTTTTTGCTTACAGGCAAATGATATTTTTTGCAGATCTTCCAATGCACCATTGTTGCTACTTTGTCATGCCGCTGCTTGTAATCAGTCTGTGCAATCTTCTTGCAACAGCTTACCAAGTGGTCCACTGTTTCTTCAGCTTCTTTGCATAGGCGGCACTTACTGTCTGTTGCTGTCTTCTCAATTTTGACTTTGTATGCATTTGTCCTTAAGGCTTGGTCTTGTGCAGCCAGAATTAGTCCCTCGGTCTCTTTCTTCAATTTTCCTGCTCTTAGCCATTGCCAGGTTTTATTATTATCTGCTTTCCCAGCTATTTTTTTCATGTATTGGCCATGTAGTGCTTTGTCTTCCCATGCCTCTATTCTGTTCTTCATTTGGTCTTTCTTGTAGGCCAGTTTGGTCTCTCCAGTAGTTAGTAAGCCTTCCTGATATACTAATTTCAGTGCATCTTCATCATTGTTCTTCAGATATTCTTCCAAAGCCATTTTTTCTTCTTCAACCATCTGATGTACTTGTAGCATTCCACGCCCACCTATTTGCCTTGGTAGATAAAGTCTATCAATGTCACTGCGTGGATGAAGGGCATGATTCATTGTCATTATTTTTCTGGTCTGCCTATCCATTGCTTTTAGTTCTGCTTGAGTCCAGTCCACTATTCCAGCTGTGTACCTAATGACTGGAATTGCCCAGGTGTTGATTGCCTTTATGGTATTTCCTCCATTGAGTTTGGACTTTAAGATCTTCTTCACTCTCTTGATGTATTCACCTCTAATCTTTTTCTTGACTTCAGTGTGCTTGATGTTGTCAGCTTGAAGGATACCCAAGTATTTGTAGTATTCTTCCTCATCCAGACTCTTAATGTTATTTTCGTGGGGCATCTTGATTCCTTCAGTTTTCACTATTTTTCCTTGTTTGATAGTAAGTGTGGCACATTTGTCCAAGCCAAACTCCATTACAATATCTTGGCTATATATACGGACAGTGTTGAGCAGCGATTCTATTTCAGATGATGTTTTTCCATACAGCTTATTATTATTATGAATCATCGCACAGTCAGCCAGATATTCAGACTGGATTTGGCATTTTGTCTACCTATCGAGTCCTTACCCAGGACCTGGGATAGGCAGATGTGGATGTTGTTGTTGTTGTTGTTGTTATTAATATTATTGATGATTATCGCACAGTCAGCCAGATGTTCAGACTGGGATTGGCATTTTTCTCTACCTATCCTTACCAAGGACCTGGGATAGGCGGATGTGAATGTTTGATGGTATTACAGATATTGTCGCAGGATGGAAGCTGCTCCCAGGAAAGCCACCTTTTGCGATGGACTGATGGTGAATTTGTCAATGCCAATGGTGTTCAAGCTGTGCTCCAGTTGTTTTGGGAATGCACCCAAGGTACCTATTACTATTGGTACTACCTTGTTGCCTTTGTCACAGTCATTCTATTTCTATTTGTAGGTCTTTGTATTTTGTTATCTTCTCCACTTCTTTCTCTTCTAGTCTATATCCAGATTTTTTTGTCTTTCTTATCAACAATTGTTAAGTCCGGGATATTATGTGGCAGGTGTCTGTCTAAACTTCCGTGTATCTAGGCAACCCTTTGGCTATTGCTCCAAAGACTCCTATTACTATCGGTACAACTATTGATTTCTTCCTCTACAATTGCTCAACTTCAATTTGCAGATTGTAGTATTTCGTTTTTTTTTTCTAGTTGCTTCTCTTCCATTTGTGCATCACCTGGTATTGCAAAAGTCAGTGAACCAGACTTTTTTTCTTTTCCACAATAGTGATATCAGGCATGTTGTGGGCCAGATGACTGTTTGGATTTGAAAGTCCCACAAGATCTTTACCTGTTCATTTTCAAAAACTTTGTCGATTTGGTGTTCCCAGCAATTTTTGCTGCATTCAAACCCAAACTTCTGGCAAAGCTTCCAGTGTATGATTTTGGCAACTCAATCATGATATTGTCCCTAATCAGTTTGTGAGATTTTGCTGCAGCCACTGATAAGGTGATCCACAGTTTCATCTTTCTCATTGCATAAGCGACATTTGCTGTTACTGTCATGTTGAATTATTGCTTTCATGGAATTGATCTGCTATTATTATTATTATTATTATTATTATTATTATTATTATTATTGATCATTGCACAGTCAGCCAGATGTTCAGAGTGGATTTGGCATTTTGTCTACCTATCGAGTCCTTACCCAGGACCTGGGATAGGCAGATGTGGATGTTTGATGGTATTACAGATATCGTCGCAGGATGGAAGCAGTTCCTAAGTAAGGCCGCCTTTTGCAATTGACTAATAGCGAATTTGTCAATGCCAATGGTGTTCAAGTGGTGCTCCAGTTGTTTTGGGATTGCACCCAAGGAGCCTATGACTATTGGTACTACCCTTGCTTGCTTTTGCCACAGTCTTTCTATTTCTATTTGTAGGTCTTTGTATTTTGTTATCTTCTCCAGTTCTTTCTCTTCTATTCTGCTATCTCCAGGCACTGCCACGTCCACTATCCAGACTTTTTTGTCTTTCTTATCGACAATTGTTAAGTCTGGGGTGTTATGTTGCAGGTGCTTGTCTGTTTGAATTCTGAAGTCCCAGAGCAGTTTAATTTTATCATTTTCTATGACTTTCTCTATTTTATGATCCCACCAGTTTTTGCTTACAGGCAAATGATATTTTTTGCAGATCTTCCAATGCACCATTGTTGCTACTTTGTCATGCCACTGCTTGTAGTCAGTCTCTGCAATCTTCTTGCAACAGCTTACCAGGTAGTCCACTGTTTCTTCAGTTTCTTTGCATAGGCGGCACTTACTGTCTGTTCCTGTCTTCTCAATTTTGACTTTATATCCATTTGTCCTTAAGGCTTGGTCTTGTGCAGCCAGAATTAGTCCCTCAGTCTCTTTCTTCAATTTTCCTGCTCTGAGCCATTGCCAGATCTTGTTAATATCTGCTTTCCCAGCTATTTTTTTAATGTATTGGCCATGTAGTGCTTTGTCTTCCCATGCCTCTATTCTGTTCTTCATTTGGTCTTTCTTGTATTTGCCTTGGTAGATAAAGTCTGTCAATGTCACTGTGTGGATGAAGGGCATGATTCATTGTCATTATTTTTCTGGTCTTCCTATCAATTGCTTTTAGTTCTGCTTGAGTCCAGTCCACTATTCCAGCTGTGTACCTAATGACTGGGATTGCCCAGGTGTTGATTGCCTTTATGGTATTTCCTCCATTGAGTTTGGACTTTAAGATCTTCTTCACTCTCTTGATGTATTCACCTCTAATCTTTTTCTTGACTTCAGTGTGCTTGATGTAGTCAGCTTGAAGGATACCCAAGTATTTGTAGTAATCTTCCTCATCCAGACTCTTAATGTTATTTTCGTGGGACATCTTGATTCCTTCAGTTTTCACTACTTTTCCTTGTTTGATAGCGAGTGTGGCACATTTGTCCAAGCCAAACTCCATAACAATATCTTGGCTATATATACGGACAGTGTTGAGCAGCGATTCTATTTCAGATGATGTTTTTCCATACAGCTTCAGATCATCCATGTAAAGGAGATGGGATAGTCTGGTAGATGTTTTTGATGTTTGATAGCCATGTCCTGAGTTATTCAGTATTGTTTTTTTTAAAATAATTTTTTTTTATTTTCCATTTATCCAACATAGTTATACAACAAAATTCACTTTACAAAATAAAATAAATTCATAATCATAACCATAACCATAGGTGCCGCTTGCTCGTTCCCCCCAAGCTGTATCCACCCTCCCTAATACCTTCCTTACTTCCCTCCTCTTTCTCTTCTCCCCTCACTTCTCTCTTCCCCTCTCCTTCTCCTCTTACCATCCTACTTCCTCCCTTCACCTTCTTCCCCTCTTATCCCTCTTGAATACAGGAATACAGCATAGGGGAAACAACCAAGCAGCACCTCTCTCATAAATTACCATATCTATATTATTCTATTCTACCTATTTACCCATCCACCCACCTTCAACCCCCCCCCCCACTTCCCAGAGCAGAGTACAGGGTTATTAATAACAAAATTAACAATATACAATAAAAAAGAAAAAAGAAAAAGAGAGAAAAAAAATCATACTTAGCCCTTAACTCCCCTTAAATTACATCATCATAAACAATTCTCTTATACAATATTTACTATAAAATTTACTCATAAAATAAATGAAACTTTATAGTCCCATACTTCTTCTGAATATAATCTATCCATCTTCTCCATACAATAATATATCTTTCTTGTGTATGATCCTTTAAATAAGCAGAAATTTTTGCCATTTCTGCTAAATTAGAAACTTTAAATATCCATTCTTCTAAGGTAGGCAACAAATCTTTCTTCCAATATGAACCTACTAGTAACCTTGCTGCAGTTAATAAATTCAACATTAAAATAGTTTCTTTATCATCTAAATCCACAAATACCCAATAAAAATAATTGAGGAGTAAACTTTATCTTCCTTTTAAAAATCTTTTGAATGTTCCACCAGATCATAATCCAAAAAGCCTTTACCTTTTTACAATTCCACCAAACGTGAAAATAAGTTGCATCCGTATTACCACATCTCCAACATTTGGGTTGTAAATTAGAATACATACTAGATAATTTTTTAGGATCTAAATGCCACCTATAAAACATTTTATAAAAATTTTCCCTCAAATTTTGAGCTTGTGTAAATTTAACATTTCTAATCCAAATTGTCTCCCATAAATCCAATGGGATCGGTTCCTGGATATTCTGAGCCCATTTAATCATACAATCTTTAACCAATTCTGTTTCCGAATCTAATTCTATCAAAACATTATAAATTCTTTTTATATGAGCCTGATTCTGATCTTTAATCTGAATTACCAAATTTTCATCTTCTAATGTTATTCCCTCTTTCTTATCTACAGTCCACCTGTCCACTATTTGTAAGTATTGAAACCATGACTGTAGAATATTTTCTTGCCTTAATACATCTAAGGATTTTAAAATGCCAGTCCGAACCTGACCAAATTAATAATTCTTTATACGAGATTTTGTCAAAATTCATCCCCTTAGAAATTTCCTCAATTGCATGTCCAGGAATCCCCCAGATAGGTGTTTTATAATTTAACCTATAATAACACTTTTTCCAAACTCGAAGTAAAGCATTCCTCAAAATATGTGATTTAAAAGCCCGATCAACTTTCTTGTTAAAAATTAAATATGCATGCCAACCATACATTAAATCCCACCCTTCAAGAGAAAGAATATCCTTATTTGTTAAATTAAGCCAATCATTTATCCAAGTTAAGGTGGCTGCATCATAATATAATTTCAAATTAGGTGCTTTAAGTCCTCCTCTTTCTCGGGCATCTTGCAAAATCTTAAACTTAACCCTTGGTTTCTTCCCAGCCCAAATGAATTTATTGATACCCTTCTGCCATTCCTCCAAATTTACATCTTTTTTTTAAAATAGGTATCATCTGAAACAAGAAAAGAAACTTTGGTAGAACATTCATTTTTACAGCTGAAATTCTCCCCAACAATGACAATTGCAATTTTTTCCAGTCATTTAAATCCTTTTGTACTTTTGCCCATAATAATTCATAATTATTCTTATACAGTTTTCCATTTGAAGCCGTTAAATATACTCCCAAATATTTAAACTTTTTCACCATCTGAAAACCTGTAGATTTAACTAAAATTTCCTTATCCTTAACTGACATATTCTTAGATAATATTTTAGTCTTGTGATTATTAACTTTAAAACCAGAAACTTTCCCATACTGTGTTATAAGTTCTAATAGACAATCGACTGCTTGAGTCGGTTATTCCAAAATTAAAACCAAATCATCGCAAAAGCCCGCAATTTATACTCATTCTTTTTTATCTTTATACCCTTGAGTACCATTGATTCTCGAATCTGAATCAACAAAATCTCCATTGTTAAAACAAATAACAATGGAGATAATGGACATCCTTGTCTTGTTCCCTTTTCAATATTAAAAGTCTCAGTTAGTCCCTCATTAACAACAATTTGAGCAGATTGTTGCTGATAGATAGCTTTAAGCGCATATAAAAACTTATCCCCAAAATTCATTTTCTCTACCAATAAGAATAAAAATTGCCAATCTAGTTGATCAAAGGCTTTTTCAGCATCCAAAAATATAAAAGTCACAGGAATCTGGTTGTTCTTATCCAAATACTCAATTAAGTTAATAATTTGTTTAACATTATATTTCATGTATTGCCCTGTTATGAATCCTGATTGATCACTGGGAATCAAATCCTTCATAATCTGCATTAATCTATTTGCCAATTTTTTTGTAAAAATCTTGTAATCTACATTTAACAAAGATATTGGCCTGTAATTCTTAGGCTCTGTAAGATCTTGATCCTCCTTTGGGATCAATGATATAAACTCTCTTTTCCAGGAAGGGGGGACTTGAGCTCCCAACAAAATACTATTAAACAGCTCCTTTAATGGCTCCAACATTTCATCAGATAAAATTTTATAATACATTGATGTCAATCCATCTGTTCCTGGAGACTTTCCCACCTCTAACTGCTTAATGGCTAAACCAATTTCCTCCACAGTAATTAAACAATTCATCACATTTTGTTGTTCCTCAGAAAGTTTAGGAAAGTGTACTGATTGTAAATATTTATCTATATCCATTCCCTTTATATTATCACTTGAATATAATTTTGTATAAAAATCTAAAAAACTCTTTTTAATCAAATTATGCTGAAAAACCTCAGTACCTTTATATTTTACTTTCTCTATAATCCTAGCCTTCTGTTTCTTTCGTAATTGATAAGCCAACCACCTCCCAGGCTTGTTCGCATTACAAAAAGTATTATGTCTCATATAATGCAGATTAGTAGCCACCTGATCTGCCATCAACATATTAAATTGTTCCCTAAGCATTTTTATAGAAACCTTTAATTTATTATCAGTTGGATTAAGAACAAGAGCTTCTTCTTTTGATTTAATCTCTTCTTCTATTTCTCTATGTCTTTGTAACATTTTACCCCTAGAAACTTTATTTAAATGAATCAAAATTCCCCTCATGTATGCCTTACTGGCGTCCCAGACTATGGGCATCGAAGTACCCATATTCATATTTAAAGCAAAAAACTCCTTCAAATACTCTTTACATTTTTGTACAGACTCTTCCCGAGTAAACAGATTCTCATTCCGTCTCCAGGATCTTCTATTCCCATCTTCCAAATGTAACTCCATCCACACCGGACTATGGTCAGACAACGTCCTAGGAAAAATTTTTACCTTCTTAACCCTAGAAAGAAAATCATTAGTAATAAAAAAAATCAATCCTTGAAAATGACTGGTGTCTGTCCGAATAAAAAGTAAAGTCTCTATCACTTGTATTCCTTTCTCGCCAAATGTCAATAAGTTCCAACTCTTCTTTCAAATAAAAAAAAAATTTAGGTAATTTAGTTAGAGTAAATGTTTTCGAAGAACTCTTTTTATCTCTCATTGAATCTAAAACCCCATTCCAATCTCCCATCAAAATTACAGATTTATAATCCAACTGAGATATTTTCCCATGCAAAAGCTTGTAAAATTGCTTCTGTTGTTGATTAGGGGCATATAGTCCAACAATAAGAACTTTCTTGCCTTATAATAATAACTCCACAAAAACATATCTTCCTTCCGAATTAGCCTCTATTAATTTAGCCGATAAGTTTTTCTTCACATAAATTACAACACCCCCTTTTTTCCCTGGAGCTGGAGCCATGAAATGTGATCCCAAACAAAAATTTATCAAATATTTTGAATCCTTTAAAGTTATATGAGTCTCTTGCAAACATATTAAGTCATTATTATGTTGTTTCAGATAGTGGAAAACTTTTCTCCTTTTCTGTGGTGAGTTTAGACCATTAACATTCCACGTCAGGAACTTTGCCATCTCCACCGGCCTGAAGCCTCTGAAGCATGGCCTGAAGATCAATTGTCGAAGATCTTTTAGGTCTTGCCCCTCCCACAGGCTCTGTAATAACAGTTCCTTCTATTTTGTCACCACTCTTCTGCTGCTGCTCTTTTTCTTTACATTTATGGGCAGCTCGTGTCATCCTTTGTTCTTTTATCTCAAAATTCTGTGCAGCCAATGATGCTTGTTCCATAACCATCTGTGTAGAGGCTTCTGCCATTGCAGGCTCTTCTTCAATTTTACTTATTTGTGAGGATGAAGATGGTCCTGCCTTTAAAATAGAATAATAAAAATCTCTTGCCTTTGAAACTGTAGTTAATCTATAATGTGTTCCATCATAATTCACTGCTATTCCATTTGGGATCTCCCATCTGAACTGGATTTGGCAACGTTTTAACTCATCAGACAAAAAGGTGAAATCTTTTCTGCTTCTTAAAATTTTTGGAGGTATTTCTTTTAATATTATCACATCTTGGGCTGCAATTTGAAACCTCTGTTTATAAAAAGTCTGTATAATTTCATTATGAATAGATCTTCTGGAAAAATAAATGACCACATCTCTTGGTAAGTTTCTCTGTCTAGCAACCCATGAATTGACTCTAAAAAATTTTTCTATCTCATTCCCAACTTCCTCTGGTTTCCATCCAAGATTAAAGGCAATATCTTTAACAATAAGCATCTTTAACTCTTCCTGTAAGTTTTCTTTCAATCCCCTGATGCTCAGTGCAAACTCCATTTCTCTGTATTGTGAGATAGTTAGTTCATCCTGTGTGGATTCTATCTTGTTCTCCACTTCCTCCATTCTAGATTCCAGTCTTGCTGCATTTTCAGTGACCTCCTCCATTTTATCATCAATCCTTTCAATATGCAAAGCAAGTCCTTGAAATGCAAATAATATATCCTCTCTAACCGGTGGATCAAGCCACGACAATGGCGGCTTTTTTAGAAGCCGCCCGTTCCCGGATTGCGTAAAAGCCGGCGGGACTCTGACAATCAGCTGTCCTGCGGCTTGAATCTCTTCCCTGGGAGAAAGGGAAGAGAAGAGCCGCTCAGGTAGAGGAAGAACTTTGGGGATCGGAGGGTAGAGCTCCCTTGGAGTCTGAGCCTACTCCATGCTCCAGGACGTCTTTGTCCCGAAGTTCTGGGACAAAACAAGATGCCGCTTCCACATCTGCTTTTTTCGGTGGCTTTGTGAGTACATATATGCAGACTGAGCAGACCAGGAGAAAATGGATTTAGGATTAATTGGGACTTTAACTCCTGCAAATATCTTCTCCTTTTTTATTGTTTACTTTCCCTTTTGAAGAAGAAAGGGAAAATGAAAGGCAAAATGGTGACTGTCTTTCTTGTTTGATTTTGCAACAAAGTTAAAAGTTGGATACAGTTTATGTTTCAAATATAGAGGCAAGAATCTTGCTCCTTTTTTCTTTTTTCTTTTTTATTATTTTTGTTACTTAAAAAACCTTGATAATATAGAGGCAAGAACCTTGCTCCTTTGAATTTAAAAGAATGGCTTCAAAACATTTGGTTTCAGTTTCTAAAGCTTCTATTTCCTCTCCAACGACTCAATCTATTTCTCAGTCTAAACCAAAGTCACCCCCTCCCTCCCCTTCTCCTGCATTTTCTCTTCTTTTTCTTCTTCAACCATCTGGTGTACTTGTAGCATTCCATACCCATCTATTTGCCTTGGTAGATAAAGTCTGTCAATGTCAATGCGTGGATGAAGGGCATGATTCATTGTCATTATTTTTCTGGTCTTCCTATCCATTGCTTTTAGTTCTGCTTGAGTCCAGTCCACTATTCCAGCTGTGTACCTAATGACTGGAATTGACCAGGTGTTGATTGCCTTTATGGTATTTCCTCCATTGAGTTTGGACTTTAAGATCTTCTTCACTCTCTTGATGTATTCACCTCTAATCTTTTTCTTGACTTCAGTGTGCTTGATGTTGTCAGCTTGAAGGATACCCAAGTATTTGTATTTATAATTATAAGTCCCAGAGCAATTTAACTTCTTCATTTTCTATGACTTTCTCTATTTTATCCCACCAATTCTTGCTTGCAGGCAACTGATATTTCTTGCAGATCTTCCAATGCACCATTTTTGCTACTTTGTCATGCCTCTGCTTGTAGTCAGTCTGTGCTATCTTCTTACAGCAGCTTACCAGGTGATCCACTGTTTCTTTCGCTTCTTTGCATAGGTGGCACTTTTTTAGGTAGTCATTGCATAGGTAATGTCCTTCAGGTATTGACTGTGCACAGGCTTCTTTTTCCACTTAGAAACTCAATGCTCAATTTTTTCTTTTCTATATTCTATTTTCAATCTTGTCATTTTCAAGAGGTTTTCCTTGTTCATTTCCTCCAGCAGAGGCTCTTTTGCTTTTTTATGTAGTCATTTAAGCTATGTTTTTCCTCTTCCACAATTTGTTTCACCTATAAGAGTCCTCTGCCACCCTGAAATCTAGGCAAGTACAATCGATCAATATCACTTTTTGTGTGCAGAACATAATACATTGTCATTAGTTTTCTTGTCTTTTGATCCAAGTTATCAAGTTCTAGCTGAGTCCAATCAATTATTCCAGCTGAGTATCATATTACAGGTCCTACCCAGGTGTTAATTGCCTTCATGATATTTCCTCCACTTAGGTTTGATCTCAAGATTTTCCAGACTCACTTTATATATCTTGTTGAAGTAGCTTCCTTGACTTGGTTGTGCAACAGGTCAGAGGCTTCCAAAACCCCTCAGTACTGGTACCCTTCTTTTGGAGTTACTCCTTTTATCAATTCTTCATTATCAAGTTTGATTCCATCATCTTCAACAATTTTTCCTGCCTTAACAGTAATTGTTGGACATTTATTAATGTCAAATTGCATCTCAATGTTTCTGCTAAACTCCTCAGTGCTTTTCAGCAGTGATCTCAATTCAGCTTTTGTTTTTCCAAACAGTTTTAAATCATCCATTTAGCGCAAATAGGAATTTTTCAACCCTTTTTTAGCCAATTCATAGCCATAGTTTATTTTGTTCAAAATGATTGTTAGTGGCGCCATCAAAAGTACAAATAATAGAGGAGACAATGAGTCACCTTGGTAGATTCCTTATTTGATTTCAACTTCACCAAGTTCTTCCCCATAGGCCATTAACTTACACTTGCCATAGCTTCATGGAAGTCTCCAAGAATTTCTAGATGTTGCTGCTATTCCAAAAATGTCTAAGCATTTCTCAATCCAGCTGTGTAGAACCGAATCAAGTGCTTTCTTATAATCAATCCAGGCCATGAACAATTTTGTTTGTATTTTCTTTGAATTCTTCAAAACCAGTTTATCAGCCATCAGTTGGTCTTTGGTTCCTCTTGAATTTTTGCAGCACCCTTTCTGTTCTACAAGTAACAAATCCTTGTTTTCTAGATATCCATAAATTTGGTTTGCAATAATGCCTGTAAGTAATTTGTATGTTGTTGGCATGCAAGTTGTTGACCTGTAATTTTCAGGTTATTTCCCTTTCTGCATCCTTCTGAATCAAAAAAGTTCTTTCAGTTGTTAGCCGTTTTTCACTTTCTGATGTTTCCAGAACCTGATTCATCTGCTTTGCTAATCTTGCAGGCAAACGTGTTAGTGGTTTCAACCAGAATCTATGCAGCTCATCTAAACCAGGGGCCCTCTAGTTCTTGAACTTCTTTGCTTGTTTTTGCACCATTTCTTTTGTTATGAGAACATCTTCCATTCTAGTCAGTTTTACAGTGCTTTCAACCTGCTTGATCCATTTTGCATTCCCATTGTGCTTCTTGTTGTTTTCCCACAAGTTCTTCAAAGATTTCAGGATATTTTCTTTGCTAGGTTTTTCACTTGTGGTAGCACCATATCCACCATGTCTTATAGAAATGATACTGATTCACTCAAAATTGTGAGTTTTGCTGAAACTGCATTATTCGGTTATCATATTGCTTTATTTTCTCTGCAATAGCTACAACTTTTTGTTTCTTCAACCACAACTGCAATTTCCTTGTTTTCCAGGTCATATCTTGTTGTCAAGCTAATTCTGATTTTTTTTTTCTTTTGTTCTTCAGGTTTCCTTGCCTCAAATTCTTCAAATTACTTAAATCCAGTCAAATTTTCTTCATTTTTAACTCCAGATGTTTTTTTCCACTTTGGTTTTCCCTTCTTAATTGCTTTATTCTTTTCAATTTTCAAGCCTACTTCTTCACTAGTAACATGAGCTGCTAATGTTTCCTGAGAATATTGTCATTAGATAATGTTTCCTGAGAATATTTTGGTTTATTTTGGAACTTATTTCTGTCTTTTCTTCTTGAACATTCTACATTTTCTTCCCTATGTCTTTTAAAACTTAGACTAATCTTGGGTGCTTTTATGTCTTTTTCTGTTTGTTCAGCAGGAAAAGTGCCCATAGTACAAAAAAGAAATCAAGTGCCGAACCATCACCTTTGCTCCTTTTGCATACATAGTATGATGTAGCACACCTGGAGAAAAGGGGAACAGTGTGCTCGGCTCAGAAGGCTCTCATCGTTCAACAGGCCACAAGACGGTGCACATGAATTCCTCAAAATTCCCTCCCAACCATCCTTACATTCTAATCATACCTCTCGCCACTTCCCTGATTTCTGTTGTCTGCTGTGGGCAAAAATACACAGCAAGTCAGCCATGATAAGAACCCAGAAAAGACACAGAATTGCGTACTTGCACTGGTGGCTCCATCTGCTGGGAACTCCTGGTTATTAGCAACTACACAGAAACAATTTGCACATTACTGGCTATCTCAGTTTCTTTTAACATGCTAGTACAAGTCTGTTCTGTACAACTGGAATGAATGGATGCCACTGTAACCCTTGCAGGTGTTATTGTAAGCAAATACTGTTTTTAAAGGGTGGAGGAGAAATTTATCTTCCAGTCACTTGCAGGCTGCTTATATTGATGTCAATGTATGAACTGTGCAGTATGCTTCTGCTGCTTGGAGGGAGAGGGGTGGAAGGGGTATCCACTGAGGTCTTAAAACATCCAACCAGCTGTGCTATCCCTTCTCGTACCCTAACCCACAAAGATTAGTAATTCAAGTTTAATAACCAGTTTGATGCAGTGGTTAAGGCAAAGGGATAGAAAATAGGAAAGTGTGTGTTCTAGGCTTGCCTTAGTCATGAAACCAGCAGAGTGACTTTCAGCCAGTTATTCTTTTTCATGCTAGGAAAAAGGTGGCAATGGCAATCTAGTTCCAAAAATGCTGTCAAGAAAACTACAAGTAGTCTCCAGGAATCAAGACTGACTCAAAAGAACACAGACACACAAAAGCCATGCCTAACAACCTTGAAAGGCAAATAAAAAAACAAACCCAAGTTTAATTTTCAAATTTAATTTTAATTTCCACGATGGATTACAGATATTGAATTTGATGAAAATCAGTTCCATGGACAATACTTTGTTAAAGATTTGCATTCATAAAGACAAAAAATATGCTACGTGTGCTTTGAGTTAAAAAAAATAAGCTCCCATTTAGTAAAATTGATTTCTTTCTATACAAATATGCGGTTGTATCTAGTGGGCATAACCCTTAGTTCAGTGAATGCTGTTTTTTCTGCAGGAATATGATTTGATTGTGTTGGTCTATATTAGTCAGCACTATTGTGGGGCTGATGAAGGCAACCTTCTCATTGCCCAAGCCTAGTATAAAGGGAATTAAAGCCCTGTGGAGAACCCACTTCTGGGTTTCTGGGGCACATGCTGTTGGTCTGAATTGTAGAATAGAATAGATCAGGGGTGTCAAACTGCCGGCTTATGGGCCGGTTGCATCATCTGGAGGCTATGCCCACCCCAGTTCCGCTCTTAGTTGGAAAAAAGTCATGATAGGTTGTGACATGTCATGTGATACGGCGAGTTAGACACCTATGGAATAGACTATTTTTATTGGCTAAGCGTGATTGGATACACAAGGAATTTGTCTCTGATATATAAGCTCAGTAAACCTACAAGCAACTAAGTGATAAATCATAAATTATAAGATACAATCATAAATCATAATATACAACCAACAAGTGATAGTCATAAGATACCAATAGAAGTAGGTAATAGGAAAGGTAAGAAGGTTAATAGTAATACAGTCCTACTACATGATTAGATATTCTTAGGCAGAGCTTTTTTTGTCATAAAACGCACCGGAACGGTGTTCCAGCACCTTTTTTCGATGGATTTTCCAGAGTTGCATTCTTTTTCTATTGTTGCTTTTCCTATTCTCATTTGTTTTTGAAAATGCCTGCCATTCTGTTGGGACGGGGGGATGTCTTGGGGATGCTTTGCACTGTCTTGCTATTGTGCCCTTCCCCCAGGGGATGGAATATATCACCCTTATCTGAGAGATGGTTGTGCTTGGAGCCAGAAGGAAATGAAAGTGAGAGAGACCTTGAATGAACATGAACATGCCAAAGAACCCAGTTATCAAAACACTATGCCATCTGGGACTCTCAGGGGAGGAGTATTGAATGATGCTTTTATTATATTGCTTTCGTGGGCTTTTCCTCAGACCTTGCCTTGTTTTCCCTGCTATCACTAGCCCCTAATAAAAGTTCCTTTTGAGACAATGCCTGTTTCAAGAGTTCTGCTTTCTTGGGTGGCTTAGATCCTTACACCAGCTATTCTTGGAACACTATATCAGAATTTGTTGCAAGAGTTGGGACAGCCAAAACAAAACCAGACTTTATTTTGCTTTCCTCTATCATGAATTTAAAATTCCAAAGCTTCTAATGAAACAGTCTCTCTGGGTCTCTTCCGAGCTAGGGTAAAGAGCAAAGGCAATTAAGATATGAGGCAAGCTGCTTAGAAAGGAGGTTTTATTTCCCCAAAACAGCAACAGAGTTCGTTCTTGGGGGCAGAAGGCAACAGGCTGATACATCAGTGAGATTGTTATAGGATTTTGAGCCCTTTGCACTGTGTTTGTGAAGGAAATGAGAGCATGATGTATATTTTTATCACTGGGAGAACTGAAGGAAATATCTTGTTTGTTGGGTCCCTTATCAATAGGAATTTTTCTGTCAGAATCCAATTATATTTCATCTCTAGTTATCAAATATAGAAAACCCCAATTCTGCCTTCTCTGGATTCTGCCATAAGAGGGAGAGAAGGGGGAGAACAAAGGGGCTTTATGGCCCTCACTTCCTTCAGTATACTTCTAAGGAACCGAATGTGTGTATTGCAAAAGAACTAACCATAAGAATAGGGCCATTTTGTTTCATGTAGTTTCTTTGAAGTCTCCATCCAGCCGGGCAGTAATGAAAAGGGGGTGAAAGTCTAATGCCTGAGACTGTCGCTGAAAGAGGGGGGTGATTGGGTGGGGCTACTGGGGAACCCCTTAAAACCTTGAATGGGAGAGCTTGGACCCCAAGTCCTGTCTAGAACGCCTGCAACCATTTTCTCTTAATAAAGGATTCCTGTTGGAAGAATTATTCCAAGAGTTCTGTCTTTTTAAGATGCAAAGTGGGGTGGGTCCTTACATTAGACAGGACTTGCAAAATTAATCCATCTGGAAGGGAGACCCTTGCTGGGAGATTTTGCAAAAATTTACCATGTCAGACAATGGAGCAAGAGAGGGGGAAAACTCCCTGGAAAAGGAGCCGCTGATCTAATTGCAACCTTGCCAGATTTTGGGATCCGAGAAGTCAGAGTCCTCAGGAGAAGAAGTGGTGGAGACACAGGACCACAAGCCTCGCTGATCAATGGGCATTGGAAAAAAAAGTGAGTGGGGAAAGGAATCGAGGAAGGTGACCCTGAAACGGGGGACCAAGCAACCAGAATGGAAGCAGGAGAGGGAGAAATCCCTGCACGCAAGTGAAGAGGGGGAAAGCTGGGCACCGTACTCAGACTGGATCCTAGAGAAAGCTATTGACCTGATGAAGAGAACTCTCAGCTCCCTAGGAGAGGAGAATCCTGAGCCCTACGACCGCCCCAGCTCCTGGAGCCACAAAGGGAGAGACACCGAGGAGGACGTGGAACCTGCAACCCCGTGGACATCTGCTGATCCAGTAGTCCCCACCCCCTACCCGACCACAGATGGCAATCTGGACGGAAGACACTACCACCAACAACGGAGGCACCGATCCATTCCAAGACATCTGCCGTTGGAGGTGAAATTCAAAGGGGAGCCAACACGCTTGGGGTTTTTCCTAACCCAAGTCCACAGCTACATGGAGGAATACGGGCAGGACATTCCCAGCAACAAAACCCGCATCCGGATCGTGCAGTCTGCCCTGGATGGACCGGCTGCAGATTGGGTGGTGAACTTGCATGACTCCAATGCCCCAGAACTCAGTAACTTCAACCGTTTCATGTCCTCTCTGAGAAGACGATTTGAAGACCCCCTGGCTGATCGCAAACTCCGCGAAAGGATAAAAACGATGAGGCAAGGCAAATGCCCGGTGGCTGAATATACACAAGAATTCCGGGCCATTGCCAGCAAACTGAATTGGCCAGAAGACATCCTCCTTAGCCATTTCAAAGACGGACTAAATTATGATCTATATGATGCTTGCCTGCCCCGAGGGGACCCACACCAACTTGAGGAATGGTACATCTTGGCAGAGGAAGCAGAGATCAACATAGTGAAAAGACACCACCGAGGAAAACAATGGAGCCGCCCCCCGCCTGAGCTGACACACGAACCGGTGAAATCATAGGCTACAGCCAAGAAGCAAATGGGGTGTTTCAAGTGCGGAAGAGAAAGGCATCGAGCTGTAGAATGCCACTCCAAAGCCCCCCAGCACAACCCAGACAGATCCCCAATCAACAAATCCGGAAAGTCTTCAGCTAAGCCAAAAGAAACTGCCATGAGAATGATGGAAATTGCGGAACCCCCCCACTTCTGCTCGCCAAGGGGAAAGAACTCCAGCCTACACCACAGGGCCGGTGGATGCCTCAGATGACAGCTCGGAGGGCGAACCCCTGGTAAGTGGACACATCACACCCATCCTCAAGACAGTGACTATATTAATTCCCCCCATGCCTGAAGCTGTGAAGGTGAAAGTCTTAATAGACTCTGGCTGCTCCCGCTGCCTCATTAGCCCAACACTAGTGGGGAATCTGGGCATCCCATCGAGGAGACTGGAACAACCAATCTCATTTGGCCAGTTAGATGGATCCATAGCAGGGGGGGGGGTGCCAGCTACCCTAGCCACTCTACCAATACACCTCTCCCTGGGCAAACATGAGGAGGACATAACGTTTGTGGTGATCCCAGGCATGGAATACCCAATGATTCTAGGGATGGAATGGTTGAAAAAATGGAATCCTTGGGTAAATTGGAGGACGACAGAAATCAAATTCCCGAAGGGGAACCCTATGGACTTAAAACCCCAAGGGAGGCTACCAGAATCAAGAATAGAAAAACCATCCATAGGAGAGGAAAAAAGATTAACAGAAATACCAGAGGAATATAGAGACCTTGCTGAAGTTTTCAGTGAGGAGAGGGCGAATGAGCTCCCCCCCCACCGACCCACAGACTGTACCATTGAATTCAAGCCTGGGGCAAAACTCCCGAAGCCCAGATTATACTCCATGAGTCCAAAGAAGAAGGAGGAAATGGAAATATTCATTAAAAAACCTAGAGAGAGGTTTCATTGAGCCAGCCAAGCCTAAAGTGGCTGCCCTGGTCCTGTTTAGAGAGAAGAAGGATGGCTCTTTATGTTTATGCGTGGATTATAGGGCCCTGAATACAATCAGTGAAAGCAACCTATACCCTCTACCCCTCATGAAAGACATGCTGTCACACCTATCGAAAGGGAAAAAATTTCCAAACTAGACCTAAGGGGAGCTTACTATCACATGAGAATTAAGGAAGGGGACGAATGGAAGACTGCATTTAATTGCCCCATGGGGTGCTATCAATTCAAAGTCTTGCCATTTGGATTACAAGGGGGCCCTGCAGTCTTTATGCAATTAATCAATGACATTCTAAGGGAGCACTTGTTTAAGGGGGTCCTTGTTTACTTGGACGACATTCTTATCTTCACCGAAACAAAAGAGGAAAATGTCAACCTTGTCAGAGCGGTTTTAAAGAAGCTGCGAGCCGCCCACCTATATGCCAAACTCTCAAAATGCAAATTCCACCAGGAAAGGATAGACTACCTAGGTTATCGTATATCCCCCCAGGGCATTGAAATGGACCCAGAGAAGGTCAAAGCAGTATTAGATTGGGCACCACCCCGCACAAGAAAGCAACTACAAAGTTTCCTGGGCTTTGCAAACTTTTACCGCCAATTCATCCACTCATTTGCCCAGATAGCCTTGCCCCTCACTAACTTACTAACAACGAAGGGAGCATCCTCAGTAAAACTTAGCCAGCCACTAACATAGACACTGGAGTGCCAAGCAGCGTTTGAGAGACTAAAGAGACTTTTTTCTGCCGAAGCAGTACTAAGACACCCAGACATGGACAAGCCCTTCGTAATACAGGCAGATGCAAGTGATGTGGCAGTGGGGGCTGTTCTATTACAAGAAAATGATGATGGAGTATTGCAACCCTGTGCATATACATCCAAGAAACTCACGGAAACAGAACAGCGCTGGCCCGTATGGGAGAAGGAGGCTTATGGGATATGTTGGGCATTACTCACGTGGCGATAGTTCCTGGAAGGCAACAAAATCCCCTTCCAGGTGTGGATTGATCACAAAAATTTAGAAGCCCTGAAAACTTCCAGGAAACTCAATCCCAAACAAGCCCGCTGGTCCCAGCATTTTCACCAGTTCCAATTTAAGCTCAAACATTTACCAGGGAGAAAGAACTTCCTGGCAGATGCACTATCTCGCATGCCCCAATATAACAGCGCACGAACCACAGACTCTAAACCAATGATGGCAGAGTCACAACTGGCAGCACAGTAACCACAAGAACCCAAGCTAAATTAAAACCAGAACTGGACAGCCAAACTGGAATTGAATTCAGAAAAAGTTTGGAAACAGACGAATGGTTCCAGAAAAACAAAAATGTGTGCACAATGAGAGACGGGTTGCCTTGGGTAGGGGAAAAGTTATATATACCAACAAACCAAAGAGTCACTTTCATGCAGCTTTGCCATGACACAAAATCAGCAGGGCATTTTGGATTTGTAAAAACTTTACACTTAATTAAACGGCAATTTTGGTGGCCATCAATAAAAAAAGGACATAGAAAGTTATGTTGCCAGCTGCCCAACCTGTGCATCAGCAAAGAGGTTGCAAGGGAAATCGCCAGGGCTATTACAACCAGTGGCAAGTCCCTCAGCCCCCTGGAGGGAAATAGCCATGGATTTTATAGTGGAATTGCCAGAAAGCAATTGGAATACTGTTATCTGGACAGTCACGGACCTATTTTCCAAACAGGTGCACTTTATCCCTTGCCAAAAAATTCCCACTGCAAAGGCCTTAGCAAAACTTTTCATCCAGCACATTTACAGATTGCACGGAGCACCCCAACGCATCATCTCTGATAGGGGAGTGCAATTTACGTCTGCATTTTGGAAGGAATTTTTATCCCTCTTAGGGACCACTCAGGGACTGACATCTAACCATCACCCTCAGACAGATGGACAAACAGAACGTTGTCATTCAGTACTTGAGCAATATTTGAGATGTTTTTTAAATTTCCAACAAAGTGATTGGACGGATTTACTCCCTTTTGCAGAAGTTGCCTACAATAATGCAGTCCACTCCAGCACAGGATACACTCCTTTTCAAATAGCCAACGGTCAAAGTTTCAGCCCCATGCCAGAATTAACCCCAAACGAACCAATGATCCCATCACTGAAAGAATGGATGGAAAAACTACAAAACACCTGGCCAATAGTTAGAAAAGCACGAGATGAAGCTAGGCAGGCATACAAAGCACAAGCCGATAAAAAAAGGATTGAGCCTACACCATTCATTATAGGTGAAATGGTGTACCTATCTACAAAATACGTAAAGTCCCTATAACCCTGTAAAAAACTTGGACCAAAATATATAGGGCCTTTTCCGATTAAAAGAATCATAAACCCAGTAACAGTAGAATTAGAATTACCAAAAAATCTCAGGCAAATACACCCAATTTTTCATTGCAGCTTGCTGAAAAGAGAGCATCAGTCAGCTTTACGGCCAAAAATCCCCCCACCACCACCTCCAATCATGGTAGAGGGCGAACAACACTTTGAAATAAAGGAAATCCTTGATTCTAGGAGATATCATGGAGCAACTCAGTACCTAGTTGCCTGGAAACACCTCCCTGCCTCACAAAACAAGTGGGTCCATAAACGTCATGTTAGAGCTCCGAAGCTATTGAAGAAGTTTCACACAGAGTACCCTAACAAGCCTGACTAACTTTTATACCTGTTTTGTTTCTTTCAGGTGGATCTCTCTTATTTTTGAGGGGGCTGGATGTCAGAATCCAATTATATTTCATCTCTAGTTATCAAATATAGAAAACCCCAATTCTGCCTTCTCTGGATTCTGCCATAAGAGGGAGAGAAGGGGAAGAACAAAGGGGCTTTATGGCCCTCACTTCCTTCAGTATACTACTAAGGAACTGAATGTGTGTATTGCAAAAGAACTAACCATAAGAATGGGGCCATTTCCTTTCATGTAGTTTCTTTGAAGTCTCCATCCAGCCGGGCAGTAATGAAAAGGGGGTGGAAGTGTAATGCCTGAGACTGTCGCTGAAAGAGGGGGGGTGATTGGGTGGGGCTATTGGGGAACCCCTTAAAACCTTGAATGGGAGAGCTTGGACCCCAAGTCCTGTCTAGAATGCCTGCAACCATTTTCTCTTAATAAAGGATTCCTGTTGGAAGAATTATTCCAAGAGTTCTGTCTTCTTAAGATGCAAAGTGGGGTGGGTCCTTACATTTTCCTTTGTCGGATATATGGTTTTTGTAGTTGATCTCTATAGGTTTAGGAAGTGTGGGCATAGATGTTGAATCTCCTGTCCTTTAATTTGGCTTGGTTCTGGTGATCAATCCCTGTTTGCCTTTAGTTCTTGGTACAGTTGTCTCTACTTCTCTGTATTGCTGCTTTGAGTTATTGCCATCTCTGGTCTTCAGAGATCATTTACTACATTATATCTCTGCCTAATTTATGAATGAAACACTGTATTTTATGAATGGAGACAAGGTTTCTTGGGCTAAAACCAGCAACGAGCAATACAGGAAGTCAGCAATAAACGGTCTTTTTTTATTTTTACAGCGTATTTCTTCTCACTCTTGAAGAAGTTTTCTGATAAGGGGTTTCTTTTAACTTTGGGAGGGGGGTTAATAACATTGTACACTTCATTAAAGTTTCTTATCTGGCAGAAATGGCAAAGATTTCGGCTTTTTTAAAGGATCAATCGCAAGAGAAGTTTTTTGCGGTATGGGAAAAATGGATAGATTTTATACAACATAAGATGGATATAAAAAAATATTACTTAGTTTTTCAATAACTTATATACAAACTTTAATATTTTATACATTGTATTTTTTTTCTCTTCTCTTTCCTTATATTTCTTATTTTTATGTTATCTTATTTTACTTTCCCTTTTTCTCTCTTTTTTTCTTTTTTTTTCTTTTTAAATATATATACATTTTCCTTTCTTTCTTTTTTCTTTTATCTTTTTTCTTTTTAAGTATTTTTTTAATATATACTTATGCTTTTCTTCTTTACATATACATTATTGTTAATTATTTTATAAGTTTATATAATGTATTTAGATATATTCATGGTTTATACTTTTTTTAGAAATTTTAATTAAGCCTATATTCAGCTCTGGGAAGGTTTTGGGGGGAGGGATGGACTGGGAGGGTTGGGGTGGTTGGGTAGGGTTGTTTTTTTCCTTATTTGTAAAATCTTAAAAATTTTCAATAAAAAAAAAAAAACATTGTACACTTCAGAGTGTTTGGTTTTCTTATACTCTGAATCACATCTTTGAAGAATCTTCTGCACATTAACATTTAAGGAACAGCTTGTATACTTTCTGATCTTTTCTTTCTTAGGGGTCACTTTGTTAAACCACATCATCTTATGGAACCCAGAAACTAGGCCCCCATCTTTCTTCCATGTGAATTTTTTTTTTTTTTTTGTATATTACATTTTCAGTCAGTTATAAATTCAAGAATCAGAGGAAACCTAAGGTTCAGAATGAACTAAGACTTATAACAAATGCCAAAAATAACAAAAAAGGGTTTTTTTCCCCCAATATCAAAGAAACAAGAAGAAAATCAAGTAAATGATTGCTCCACTAATGAAAGAAGATAGCAAGAAGGTGATGGGCAGCAGAGAGAAAGGAGAATTGCTTAATTCCTTCTTTGAATCTGTCTTCACACAAAAGGAAAAAATAGACCAACTTATCCAAAACAGCATCATGAGAGGCAAAGCAGGAATGCAGGTGAAAATGGGTAAGAAATTGATAAGAAAACACCTATCCACTCTAGATGGTTTACATCCCAATGTTCTAAAGGATCTGGCAAATGTGATCCCAGAACCACTGAACAGAATCTTTCAGAACTCCTGGAGCATGGGAGAATTGCCAGAGGGCTGGAAAATAGCTGATGTGGTTCCAATCTTCAAAAGGGGGGGAAGGGTGGATCCAGGAAACTACAGACAAATCAGCTTGACATCAATACCCAGGAAAATCCTGGAAAAGATAATCAAGCAGTGGATTTGTGAGCATCTAGAAATGAATAAAGTGGTCACTAAAAGCCAGCATGGGTTTGTTAAAAACAGATCATGCCAGACAAAGTTTATTACTTTTGTTGATAATTAATGGATAATGGAAATACTGTGGATATAGTTTATTTGGACCTTAGTAAGGCATTTGACAAAATAGACCAGTCTTCTTCTTGGTAAGGCAGAGCAATGTAAGGTAGACAGTACCATCAACAGATAGATTCACAGTTGGCTGACCAACTGCACTCAGAATTTAGTCCTCATTGGAATTACATCTACATGGAAGAAGCATGCAATGGGGTGCCTCAAGGTTCATTATTGGGGCCATTGCTCTTCAACATAGTTATAAATGATCTAGATGCAGGGATAGATAAGGAGCTGATAAAATTTGCAGACAATATCAAGCTGGGGGGAATTGTTAATACTTTGAAAGATAGGCTCAAGATACAGAAAGATCTTGATATACTTGAGCATTGGGACCTATCCAACAAGATACAGTTCAGTGGTGAAAAAAGTAGGCAGGAAAAATCAAATGCACACATATAAAGTAGATATTACCAGGCAGTAGTAATTGTGACAGGGATCTAGGTGTCCTAGTGGACACCACTTAAGTATCAGCCAGCAGTGTGCTGCAACTATCAAAAAAGCCAATACAACCCCAGGCTGCATCAACAGCGGAATAACATCAAGACTATACAAAGTAATAATATTGCTTTATAATTTACTAGTGAGGCCAAACTTAGAATAGTCCAATTCTGGAAACCATAATACAAAAAAGATGCTGAGATCTTAGAAAGAGTGCAGAGAAGAATAACAGAAATTGAAAGAGGTCTTGTCAAGCCCCCCATCGGAGCCTAAATCTGCTGAGGAAGATGAGTTGGAACTGGAGCCCATGGAGATCAAGAGGGAGGCATCATTGGCTTTGGAGGACTATGGGGAGGAGCAGAGGGAGGCAGGCCTGGGCCTTTCAGGATTGGGATGACTTGAAGGCAGGGAGGAACAGGGGCAGGATGAACATGAGAGACAGAGGTGATGAGCAAGGGCCACCTCCTCCTGATCCTAGAGCATGGAGAGTGGAGAGAAGGAGGGAACAACACAGGCAGGCCTGACCACTTGGGAGAAGAGTGCCCCATCCCTCTCTACAAGGTACACCTGGGGACTGAGATTTAAGGAGATGCTGTGGGGTGGGGCATTTGTAGGGAACAA